>NC_050198.1:52023604-52378951 GCF_004126475.2 Phyllostomus discolor
CTGTTAGAACCGTAGTTCTAACAAGGACATAGTTCTCGCCTGAGCTGCACATCAGAATCACCTAGAGATTTTCACAACTCTGATGCCTGCACCAGGCTCAATGGGAGCTTTCTAGAGGCTCTTAAATTTATGTGGGAGTTTTATCTTCAGCTTCTTCAGATTCCTGCAGGAGCTATGATTAATATTCTGATCTTTGAAGGATGATAGCTTAAGAATATTTTAGAAATTTGGAGAGGAAGATGGCGGTGTGGTAGGAGGGAGCAGATGCCACTTCTCCCTACACATGGGAGAGAAACTAACCGATCCCCAGAGGAACAGATCAAGGGGCCAACAATATCACAACATTTATGAAAATAGGACATCAAAAATTATAGAAGACAATGAAAAACCAGATGGTAAGGAGACTGCTTCAGGATAATAAGGGCTCAGGGATCAGCATGGGGACCAGGGAGGTTGCAGCCCCCAGGCCCCGTGCTCCTGGGTCTGCCTCAGGGCACTCAGGAGAGAGAGAACGGGGTCAACCGCTTCCTCCCCAGCCAGACAAGGATTGTACAGCATCAAAGGAGGCCTTGTTGCTTGAAGGCACAGAGAGAGGGGAGCGAGGACAGAGAAAATCACACAGGGGCAGCAAGCACCCATGCATAGCTCTGGGAAGAGTGTGTTCCCAAGCCTGTGTGACCAAGGGTGGCCTGGCCTTGCGCCTGCACCCCCAACCCGGAGATAGTGTGGTTTTGTGGAAGACTCAGACCCCACAGCCTTGAACATAGAAAAGGCATGGGCGTTCATAGGATCCTGGAGCCCTCAGTAGTGAACTCGGGGGAAGTGCGCGCCCCATCCAGATCCCCAGAGCTTACACCGCTTACACGTTTACACCTGGGAAAGATGGGAGCACTCTGCGGGATCCAGGAGCCCAGGAGCCTGAGGTGATGAGCTCCAGAAAGCGTACTTGGGAGCACCCAGACCCACACCCAGGGTACTGTGGAGAGGCACCAGACCAGCTCTGGGAAGAGCACGAGGCTAGCCCTGGGGACAGTACTTGAGAGACTGACTGAGTTCTGACTGGGAAGGATGAAAGGCATTCCAATCTCCACTCAGCTTGCTGAAGTCAGCAAGATAAGAAAAACTGGTTTGATCAGTTAGGAGCCAACAAGAGGTTTTTTGTTGCTGCTGTTGTTGTTGTTGTTTGATTATTTGATTTTATCTTTTTTCAAGTAACTTTTTATTTTTTAATTCTTATTATTTTTATATCTCTCAGTTCCCTATGCTTCTCTTCCTTTCATCCTAGTGTTATTCCTTCCTTTCCAAATTTCTCTCCTTCATTCCATCTTCTGCTTTTTTTCCTTTTTTTTTTTGAACCTGCAAGTTACTGCAAATTTGTATTATCTTTTTTTCATTATTCTTACATTTTTTATTTTAATAGTATTTCGGTATTCCTCTTCTTTCTATATAGTATTCTTTGTTTGGCTGAATATACTGTATCATTTGATAGGTTTCCCGTGTTATCTCATTCATACTGCATTGCTAATTTACTGTCCTTCATTTGTCTTCCATTAGTACACTACTCAAGGTTCTATACTCCCTATTCTTCTTACCTAGATCTCATAGATTCTATCATATGATTATTGCTCTAGTATTACTGTAAATAAGACCTATTTCATACCATTGTAAATACTACAAAACACCCCTCCCAGATCTCAGCCCACTTGGCGGTTTCCCGAACTCTATTATTGTAGTGGTTAACTCTATTCTCTTACACACTACACCTATTTACTATTCTTTACTCTAACCCTACCTCAGAATCTGACCTCCCACAGCCTCACTACTTTCTAGATCCAACTCACAATCCTTTCCTCCCCAATTAGACTCTTATCTTCTTTCCATCCTTTCTGAAATGGGGCTAGTGGGGTGGAAGATAACCATTAACACTATACACAGCCAAAGGATCTCCTATGTCTTCTCTACTGGGTGCTACTGTAAATATCATAGAATACTCTCTAGCTGTCTTGAAACATTTTGCCTTACTCCTCCAACTGATCAAATAAAGAGTAGGGGGCAGCTGTGAACACCAGAATACCAAAAGGAGACTGCACCACTGAATGTCACAGGTATTTTATGACACAAGTTCACACCATAAACCCAGGGAACCAGATCAATTTAAGAAACAGAGGCTAACAAGAAGAGTCTCACAAACAATGAGAAGACAAAGAAACAATCCCCAAATGAATGGAAAGGAGGAAGATTGAGAAAGAATGCTAAATGAAATAGAGGCAACTCACCTATCAGATACTGAGTTCAAAGAAACGATTATCAGGAAGCTCAATGAGCTCACAATGAGTTACCAGAAACTACAGGGAAGCTACAACCAAGTCACTGTAAACTATATCAGCATGAAAAAGGAAATGGAAAGTATCAACAAGGGCCAAGAGGAAATGTAGAATACAATTTCTGAACTGAAGGACACAGTAGAAAGAATGAAAAGCAGGATTGATGAAGCAGAAGATCAGATCAGCGAATTGGAGGACAAAGTAGAAAAGAACACCCAGAAAGAGCAAGAAAAGGAAAAGAGTCTCAGAAAGAATGAAGAGGGGTTAAGAGAAATGCAAGACAATATGAAATGTAATAATATCCGTATAATAGGAATACCAGAAGGAGAAGAAGAAGAGCAAGGGACAGAAAACCTATTTTAAAAACTAATGATGGAAAACTTTCCTAATTTGATGAGAGAAAAAGTCACACAAATCCAGGAAGCACATAGAGTCCCAATCAAGAGGAACCCAAAAGAGGTCCACCTCAAAACACATCATAATTAAAATGGCAAAATTTCAAGAAAAAGAGAATCTTAAAGGCAGCAAGGGAGAAACAGGAAGTAACATACAAGGGAGCCCCAATAAGGCTAACAGCTCACTTCTCAATGGAAATGCTCAAAGCCAGAAGAGACTGGCAAGAAATATTCCAAGTAATGAGAAGCAGAGGCCTGCAACCAAGGCTGCTTTACCCAGGAAGGTTCTCAATCAAGACAGAAGGCCAAACAAGAAGCTTCTCACACAAAAGAAGTCTAAAAGAATACACATCCACCAAACCAGCTCTGCAGGAGATGCTAAAGGGACTGCTTTAAGGAAAGGAAGGAGTGGGGGGGAACACAGGTATGAAAAAAATAGCAATGAATAAGTACCTATCAATAATAACCTTAAACATAAATGAATTAAATGCTCCAATCAAAAGACAGAATAGGTGAATGGATAAGAAAGCATGACCCACACATATGCTGCCTACAAGAGACCCACCTCGAGATAAAAGACATATACAGACTAAAAGTGAAGGGCAGAAAACAAATTTTCCAAGGATACGAACCGGAAAAAGAAAGCCAGGGTAGCAATACTCGTATCAGACAAAATAGACCAAAATAGATCCAAAAAAGGGCCGTGAAGAGGAACCCAGAAGGTCACTTTATAATACTCAAGGGAAGAATACACCAAGAAGACATAAACATTGTAAATATATATGCACCCAACATAGGAGCACCCGAATACATAAAGAAAATCTTAGAGGACTTCAAGAAAGATATTGAGAGAAACAGAATTATAGTGGGGGATTTTAACACTCCACTCTCAAAAATGGACAGATCTTCCAAACAAAATATCAACAAAAATATTGAGGCATTGAAGAATGCCTTAGATGAAATGGACTTAACTAATATATATATATATATATATATATATATATATATATATATATAGAGAGAGAGAGAGAGAGAGAGAGAGAGAGAGAGAGAGAGAGAGAGAGAGGGCCTCCATCCAAAGAACCAAAATACACATTCTTTTCAAATGTACATTGAACATTTTCAAAGCTAGACCACATGATAGGACACAAAACAAGCCTCAACAAATTCAAGAAAATTGAAATCATACCAAGCATTTTCTCGGATCACAAGGGACTGAAGCTAGAAACTAACCCCAAGGAAAAAAACCCAGAACACTCAAAATCATGGAGACTAAATAGCATGCTATTAAACAATGAATGGGTCAAGAATGAAATTAGGGAATAAATCAAAAGGTTTCTGGAAACAAATGAAAATGAACTCACAACAACCCAAAACTTATGGGACATAGCTAAGGCAGTCCTGAGTGGAAAGTTCATAGCAATACAGGCATACCTAAAAAAGACAGAAACATTTTAAACAACCAACCTAACCCTACATCTACAAGAACTCAAGGAACAAGAACAAAAACAGCCCAGAACAAGTAGAAGGATGGAAATAATCAAGATCAGAGCAGAATTAAGTGACATAGAGACTAAAAGCACAATTCTAAGAATCAATGAATCCGGGAGCTGGTTCTTTGAAAAGATAGACAAAATCAACAAGCCTTTAAGCGGACTCATTAAGAGAAAAAAAGAGAGAAGACCCACATAAACACAACCAGAAATGAAAGAGGAGAGATTACAACAGATACTACAGAAATACAAAGGAGTATAAGAAATTACTATGAAGAACTGTATGCTAAGAAATTGGAAAACCTAGGTGAAATGGACAAATTTCTAGAAAAATATAATCTTCCAAAACTGAATGAAGAAGCAGAAAGCCTAAACAAACCAATAACAGCAAATGAAACTGAAGCAGTAAGAAAGAACTCCCGACACACAAAAGCCCTGGACCAGATGGTTTCACAGGAGAATTCTACAGAGCATTTAAGGAAGAGCTAACCAACAACCTTCACAGACTATTCAAAAAAACCCAAAAATATGGAAGACTCCCAAACTTTTTTTCTGAGGCCAAAATCATCTTAATCCAAAAACCAGATAAAAACACAACAAAGAAAGAAAACTTCAGGCCCATATCACTGATGAACATACATGCTAAAACCCTCAACAAAATATTGGAAACTGCATCCAACAATACATTAAAAACATCATACACCATGACCAAGTGGGATTCATTCCAGGGATGCAAGAATTGTATTATATTTGCAAATCAGTAAATGTAATACACCATATAAACAAAAGGAAAGACAAAAATCACATGATCATATCAACAGCTGCAGAAAAAGATTTTGATAAGGTACAGTACCCATTTATGATAAAAACACTCAGCAAAGTGGGAATAGAGGGAGCATTCCTCAACATAACAAAGGCCATATATGAGAGACCTACAGCCAACATTATACTCAATGGGCAAAAACTAATATCTTTTCCACTAAGATCAGGAACAAGACAAGAGTGTCCACTTTCACCACTTCTGTTGAATATAGTATTGGAAGTTTTAGCCACAGCGATCAGGCAAGAAAAAGAAATAAAAAGCATTCAAATCAGAAAGAAGGAAACAAAACTGTCACTGTTTGCAGATGACATGATAGTGTATACAGAGAATCCTATAGACTCAGCCAAAAACTGCTTGACCTAATAAATGAATTTGGCAAAACGGTGGGATACAAAGTAAATATCAAAAATTCAAAGGCATTTCTGTACACCAACAATGAAACAGCAGAAGCAGAAATCAGGAAAAAAATCCCATTCGATATAACAAAAAGAAAACGAAAATACCTAGGAATAAACCTAACCAAAGAGGTAAAAGAGCTGTATTCAGAAAACAACATAATACTGAGGAAAGAAATCAAGGAAGACACAAACAAATGGAAACATATACCATGTTCCTGGTTCAGAAGAAATAACATCATAAAAATGTCCATACTACCCAAAGCAATTTACAGATTCAATGCAATACCTATTAAAGTACCAATGGCATATTTCACACACATAGAAGAAACACTTCAAAAATTTATATCGAACCATAAACGACCCCTAATAGCTGCTACAATTTTGAGAAAGAAGAGCAAAGTAGGAAGGACTATAATACCTGATACTAAACTAATTTACAAGGCCACTGTAATCAAAACAGCCTGGTACTGCTATTAAAACAGCCACGTGGACCAATGGAACCAAACAGAAAGCCCAGAAATAAACCCAAGTCTCTATGGTCAATTAATATTTGACAAAGGGCCAGCAACATAAAATGGAGTATAAATAGCCTCTTCAACAAATGGAGTTGGGAGAATTGGACAGCTATGTGCAAAAAAAATGAAACTTGAGCACCAATTTACACCATACACAAAAATAAATTCAAGGTGGATAAAAGATTTAAATATAAGCCACGACACCATTAAAGTCCTAGAGGAGAACATAGGCAAGAAAATCTCAGGTATTTCACGCAGCAACATTTTTACTGACATGTTCCCTAGAGCAATGGACATAAAAGAAAGAATAAACAAATGGGATCTCATAAAAATAAAAAAGCTTCTGCACGGCTAAAGAAAACAATATTAAAATAAAAAGAGAACTGACTCTATGGGAAAACATATTTGCCAATGATACCTGAGACAAAGGTTTAATCTCCAAAATATATAAAGAACTTACACGACTCCACTCTAAGAAGACAAGCAATCCAATTAAGAAATGGGCAAAGAACTTGAACAGACACTTCTCCAAGGAGGACATACAGAGGATCCAGAGACACATGAAAAGATGTTCAATATCGCTAGCTATCAGACAGATGCAAATTAAAACCACAATGAGATACCACTTCACACCAGTGAGAATGGCCATCATAAACAAAGCAACAAACAACAAGTGTTGGAGAGGTTGTGGAGAAAAGGGACCCTAGTGCACTCTTGGTCGGATTGCAGAATGGAACAACCACTATGGAAAACAGTATGGAACTTCACCAGAAAACTAAAAATGGGTCTTCCTTTTGACCCAGCAATTCCACTCCTGGGACTATATCCTAAGAACCCTGAAACATCAATCCAAAAGAACCTATGCACCCCAGTGTTCATAGCAGCACAATTTACAATTGCCAAGTGTTGGAAGCAACCTAGGTGCCCATCAGTAAATGAATGGATCAAAAAACCATTGTACATTTACACAATGGAATTCAACGCAGCAGAAAGAAAGAAGGAGCTTCTACCCTTTGCAACAGCATGGATGGAGCTGGAAAGCATTATGCTAAGCAAAATAAGCCAGGCAGTGAAAGACAAATACCATATGATCTCACCTTTAACAGGACCCTAAGCAGAAAAACAAAGAAACAAGCAATATATAGTCAATGACATTGAAATAGAAGACAGGCTGACAGTGACTAGAGGGGCGAGAAGAGGAAATTTCAGGGGAGAATGGGAAAGGTTTACAGGAACAAATACAAAGAACACATGGACAAAAACTAGGGGGGAGGTTGGAAATGGGAGGGAGGTGGGGAGGGATGGCTGGAATTGGAGTAAAAGTCAGAAAACTGTATTTGAACAATGGTTAAAATTTTAAAAAGAGAAGAAAAAAAGAGAATATTTTAGCAATTTTAATACTGTCTTAACAACAACCTGGCTATGTGAATTAATCTGTTTAAAAATAAATTGCTCCTTAATTTAAAAAAAAATAAAAAATAAATAAATAAAGGAACATACTTTGGTGTATGTTGTTGCTCTTCATTTGCTTTATCTTCTGTGTGTTTTAGTGTTGCCTTTATTTTTTCCATGTTGGTATATTCCCAGTAATATTATATTACTTCAGTTCTGTCCTCCAATTCATGAATTCTTTCTCAATCCTTTTTATGCCTATTGTTTAGGCCATTTATTGAGTTTTGTTTGATTTAATTTTCAATAGCTCTATTTTTCCCAAGTATTTTTAATTGTATTTTAACATATCTATGTGTAGCTGTTTTATAACTCTCTTGCATTGTTTCTTTGAATCTTATTCTCTTCTTTGTTCCTTTAAGGCATGTGAATATTTATTTACTTGTTATTTTTTATTCTAAATTTTTTTATATTTTTTAAGTATATTTGTTTGATTATTCTCTTACAGTTGTCCCATTTTTTTCCTCCCTTTATCCTGCTCTGCCCTGCATCTCCCCCCCTTCCAATATTGATCTCATCCTGTGCTTCATGTCCATGGGTCATACATATAAGTTCTTTGGCTTCTCCACTTCCCATACTATTCTTAATATCCCCTTTTCTAATTTGTACCTACCAATTATGCTTCTTTTTTCTTTTAAACAGGACATGCAGGCAGCATTTATTCTGTTCTGATATGAGTTGCTGATACTTGCCAGTTCTCGTGGTCAGGGTTGTTCCTTGGTTAAGCAGGAGCTGCAGCTGCTGATGTCTATAAAATACTTACAAGGAAACTTTTATTTAATTTAAATTATTTTATTGTTGTTCAAGTACAGTTGTCTGTATTTTCTTTTCCTTTTTTTAGTTTTTTTAAAGATTTTATTTATTTATTTTTAGAGAGGGAAGGGAGGGGAGAGAGAGAGGGAGAGAGAGAGAGAGAGAGAGGGAGAGAGAGAGAGAGAGGAAGGGAGAGAGAGGGAGAGGGGTAGAGAGAGAGAGGGAGGGAGGGACATGGCTTGCAACCCAGGCATGTTCCCTGACTGGAAATCGAACCTGCGACACTTTGGTTCGCAGCCTGAGCTCAATCCACTGAGCTATGCCAGCCAGGCAGTTGTCTGTATTTTCTCCCCACCCCTTCCCCCCACCCTCTCGAAACCCACCTCCCTCCCTTGGTTCCACCCTCCCGCTTGGATTTCTCTGTGTGCCCTTTATAGTAGTTCCTGAAAACCCTTTTCCCCACTGTCCCCTCCCACTCCCCTCTGGCTATTATTAGATTGTTCTTAATTTCAATGACTCTGATTATATTTTGTTTTCTTTTTCTTTTGTTGATTATGTTCCAGTTAAAGGTGAGATCATATGCTGTTTGTCCCAAATCTCCTGGCTTATTTCACTTAGCATAATGCTCTCCAATTCCATCCATGCTGTTGCAAAGGGTAGAAGCTCCTTCTTGCTCTCTGCTATGTAGAATTCCATTGGGTAAATGTACCATTGTTTTTTGAGACACTCATTTGGTGATGAGCACTTAGATTGCTTCCAGGACTTGGCTATTATAAATTGTGCTGCTATGAACATTGGGGTGCATAGGTTCTTTTGAATTGGTGTTTCAGGGTTCTTAGGGTATAATCCCAGCAGTTGAATTGTAAGACCAAAAGGCAGTTCCATTTTTAGTTTTCTGAGGAAATTCCATACTGTTTTCCATAGTGGCTGTACAAGTCTGCAATCCCACCAACAGTACACAGGGTTCCCTTTTCTCCACATCCTCTCCAAAAATTGTTTTTTGATTTGTTTATATTGGTCGTTCTGACTGGTGTGAGGTGGTATCTCATTGTGGTTTTACTTTGCATCTCTCTGATGGCTAGTGCTGCTGAGCATCTTTTCATATGTCTCCAGGCCTTCTGTATGTCTTCCTTGGACAAGTATCCTTTCAAGTCTTTTGCCCATTTTTTAATTGTTTTATTTGTCTTCCTGGAGTGGAGTTGTGTGAGTTCTTTACATATTTTGGAGATCAAGCCCTTGTCTGAGGTGTCATTGGCAAATATGTTTTCCCATAGAGTTGGTTCTCTTTTCATTTTAATGCTGTTTTCTTTAGCCATGCAGAAGCTTTTCAATTTGATGAGGACCCATTTGTTTATTGTTTCTTTTATGTCCCTTGCTTTAGGGGGCATATCCATGAGGATGTTGCTGCATGGCATGTCTGAGAATTTCCTGCCAATGTTTTTATGTAGGACTTTTATGGTGCCATGACTTATATTTAAGTCTTTTATCCACCTTGAGTTTATTTTTTGTGTATAGTGTAAGTTGGTGATCAAGTTTCATTTTTTTTTTACATGTAACTGTCCATATCTCCCAACACCATTTCTTGAAGAGGCTATTTTTGCTCCATTTGATGCTTCTTCCCCCTTTGTCAAATATTAATTGACCATAGAGTCTTGGGTTTATTTCTGTGCTCTCTGTGCCTGTTTTTATGCCAGTACCAGGCTGTTTTGATTACAGTGGCTTTCTAATAAAGTTTGATGTCAGTTATTATGATCCTTCCTGCTTTGTTCTTCTTTCTCAAAATTGCTGCAGCTATTTGGGGTCGTTTATGGTTCCATATAAACTTCTGAAATGTTTGTTCTATATCTGTGAAATGTGTCTTGGGTACTTTAATAGGGATTGCATTGAATCTATAAATTATTTGGGTAGTATGGCCCAAATAATGATGTTAATTCTTCCAATCCATGAACATGGTGCATGCTTCCATTTTTTTGTGTCTTCCTTAATTTCTTCCTTCAGTGTTGTGTAGTTTTGTGAGTACAGGTCTTTTGCCTCCTTGGTTAGGTTTATTCCTAGTTACTTTATTTTTCTTGTTGCTATATCAAATGAAATTTTTTTCCTGATTTCTGTTTCTGAAATTTCATTGTTGGTGTACAGAAATGCCTTTGATTTTTGAGTATTGACTTTGTAACTGGCTCTTTTGCCAAATTCATGTATTAGGTCCAGTAGTTTTTTTGGCCGGGTCTATAGGATTTTCTATGTCCATTATCATGTCATCTGCAAACAGTGACAGTTTTGTTTCCCCCTTTCCCCTTTGGCTGCCTTTTATTTCTTTTTCCTGTCTGATTGCTGTGGCTAGGACTTCCAGTACTATGTTGAATAGGAGTGGTGAAAGTGGGCATCCTTGTCTTGTTCCCGATGTTAGTGGGAAAGTTCTAAGTTTTTCTCCATTGAGTATGATGTTGGCTGTAGGTATCTCATATATGGCCTTTATTATGTTGAGGAATGCTCCCTCTATTCACACTCTGCTGTGTGTTTTTATCATAAATGAGCACTGTGCCTTGTCAAATGATTTTCTGCATCTATTGATATGGTCATGTGATTTTATCTTTTGCTTTGTTTATGTGGTGTGTTATGTTTATTGATTTGTGAATATTGTACTATCCTTCCATCCCTGGGATGAACCCACTTGGTCATGTTGTATGATCTTTTTAACATATCAATGGATGTGTTTTGCCAGTATTTTGTTGTGGATTTTAGCATTTATGTTCATCAGTGATATTGGCTTGAAGCTTTCATTCTTTGTTGTATCTTTATCTGGTTTTAGGATTAGGATGATATTGGATTCATAAAAAGAGATTGGGAGTCTTCCATGTTCTTGAATTTTTTGAAATAATCTGTGGAGGATGGCAGTTAGGTCTCCCTGAAATGTTTTGTAAAATTCTCCTGTGAAACATGTGGTCCAGGGATTTTGTGTGTCAGAAGCTTTTTAATTACTGTTCCAATTTCACTAGGTGTTATTGGTCTGTTCAGGCTTTCAAATTTTTCTTTATTGAGTTTTGGTAGATTATATTTTCCTGGAAATGTGTCCATTTCACCTAATTTTTCAAATTTCTTGGCATATAGTTCTTCATAGTGATTTCTTACAATCCTTTGTGTTTCTGTGGTATCAGTTGTAATCTCTCCTCTTTCATTTCTGATTGTGTTTATTTGGGTCCTCTCTCTTTTTTTCTTGATGAGCCTGCTTAATGGCCTGTGGGTTTTGTTTATCTTTTCAAAGAACCAGCTCCTGGAGTCATTGATCCTTAGAATTGTGCGTTTAGTCTCTATGTTCCTTAATTCTGCTCTGATATTGGTTATTCCCTTCCTTCTACTTGCCTGGGTTATCTTTGGCGTTGTTCCTCGAGTTCTTCTAAGCATAGGGTTAGGTTGTTTATTTGAGATATTTCTATCTTTTTTAGGTAGGCCTGTATTGCTATGAACTTCCCTCTCAGAACTGCCTTTGCTGTGTCACATAAGTTTTGGATTGTTGTGAGTTCATTTTCATTTGTTTCTAGAATTTTTTATTTCCTGCTTGATCTCATTCTTGACCAATTCATTGTTTAATAGCATGCTATGCAATCTCCATGATTTTGAGTGTTTTGGTTTTTTTTTTTTTCCCTTGGGGTTGGTTTCTAGTTTCTGTCCTTTGTGGTCAGAGAAAATTCTTGGTATGATTTCAGTTTTCTTGAATTTGTTGAGGCTTGTATCATGTACTATCACATGATCTCTCTTTGAAAATGTTCCATGTGCATTTCAAAGGAAAGTGTATTTAGCTTCTTTGGAATGAAGGGCTCTGTATATATTAGTTAAGTGGATTTCATCTAGGACATTGTTCAGTGGCACAATATCTTGTTGGTATTTTGTTTGGAAGATCTGTCCTTTTTTGACAGCAAGGTGTTAAAATCTCCTACTATAATTGTGTTGCTGTCAATATCTTTTTTGAAGTCCTCCAAGATTCTCTTTATGTGTTTGGGTTCTCCTATAATTGGTTCATATATATTTATTATGTTTATGTCTTCTCAATGGATTCTGCCCTTGAGTATTATGAAGCAATGTTCTGGGTCTCTCTTTATGGCCTTTTTTTTTTTTTTTTTTTGGAAGTCTGTTTTGTCTGATATGAGTATTAGTATCCCGACTTTTTTTTTTCCTGTCCATTTGCTTGGAATATTTGTTTCCAGCCCTTCATTTTCAGTCTGTGTAGGTCTTTTGTTCTGAGGTGGGTCTCCTGTAGGAATCATATGTGTGGGTCATGTTTTCTTTTCCAGTCTGCTATTCTATGTCTTTTGATTGGGACATTTAATGCATATTTATTTAAGGTTATTATTAATAGGTGCTTATTCATGGCCATTTTTGTACCTGTGTTCCTCTCTCTCTCTTTTCCTTTCTTTCCTTAAAGCAGTTTCTTTAGCATCTCCTGCAGAGCTGGTTTGGAGAAGGTATATTCTTTGAGGCTTCTTTTGTCTGGGAAGCTCCTTTTTTGGCCTTCCATTTTAATTGAGAGATTTGCTGGATAAAGTAGTCTAGGTTGCAGGCCTCTGGTTCTCATTACTTGGAATATTTCTTGCCATTCCCTTTTGGCTTGGAGTGTTTCCATTGAGAAGTCAGCTCCTAGTCTTATTGGAGCTTTCTTGTATGTTACTTCCTGTTTCTCCCTTCCTCCCTTTAAGATTCTCTCTTTGTTTGAAATTTTGCACTTTTAATTATAATGTGTTTTGACGTAGGCCTTTTTTGGGTTCCCCTTGATTGGGATCCTCTGTGTTCCCTGGATTTGTATGACTTTTTCTCTCATCAAATAAAGGAAGTTTCCCACCATTACTTTTTCAAACAGGTTTTCTATCTCTTGCTCTTCTTCTCCTTCTGGGGTCCCTATTATATGGATATTATTTTGTTTCACATTGTTCTGCATTTCCCTTAACTCCTCTTCATTCTTTCTGAGGGTGTTTTCCTTGCCTCATTCATTCTAGGTGTTTTTTTCTACCTTGTCCCCAGCTCGCTGATGCAATCCTCTGCTTCATTGAGCCTGCTTTTGATTCCTTCTACTATGTTTTCCAGTTCAGAAATTATATTCTTGATTTCCTCTTAGCCCTTGTTGATAGTTTCTATTCCCTTTTCATGTTGGTATAGTTTGCAGTGAGTTCATTGTAGTTTCCCTGCAGTTTTTGGTTATTCTCTATGAGTTCGTTGAGCTTCCTTATAAACATTGTTTTGAATTCAGTATCTGATAGTTGACTTGCCTCTATGTCATTTAGTATTCTTTCTGAGGCTTCCTCCTTTCCATTCATTTGAGGATTGTTTCTTTGTCTTCCCATTGTTTGTGAGACTCTTCTCATTAGCTTCTGCTTCTTAAATTGATCTATTCTGACTCCCTGTGTTTCTGGTATGAACTTCTATGGTAGAAGACCTCTGAGATTCAGTGGTGCTGTCTCCTTGATCTCCTGGGCTTGCTGGTCTTGGGCTGTCATTTATGTTGGCTCTCTGTATGTCTTTGGGTTTTGATTGCTATTGGGTCTTTCTTTGGTTGGTCCTTCCCATCTGCTGGTTAATTGAGGGCCACTCTGTTCACCCCCTCTTGTATTCTGTTGTGCAGGTGTCGGCAGGTTGTGTTAAAGCTGGTTCTTCCGTGTGTATAGGGTTTTAGGATTTTCTTTTGCTCTTTTTCAGTTGTTTCTTCTGGTAATTTCTGCACTATTTAGTTGTATTTCCAGATAGATCATGGGTCAAGTTAGTGTGGGCTTCCACTCCCTCCTTCACCTTCTTCTGTTGTTATTTGTTAGTGGTTCCTTTGTTGGTGGATTTCCTCTTTCAGCAGGGATCCTGGTGTTCACAGCTTCCACCTACCCTTTTTTGTGATCAGTTGGAGGTGAGAGGCAAAATGGTTTAAGACAGCAAGAGAGTATTCTATGATATTTACAGTAGCAGCCAGTAGAGAATATGTAGGAGATCCTTTAGCTATGTATAGTGTTAACTGTGATCTTCCACCCAACTGGCCACTTTTTAGAAAGGGTGGAATGAAGATAAGACTCTTGTCGGAGGAAGGATTGTGAGTTGGTTCTAGAAATCAGTGAGCATGTGGGAGGTCAGATTCTGAGGTAAGGTGAGAGTAAAGGATAGTAAATAGGTGTAGTGTGTGAAAGAATGGTGTTAACCACTACAGTAAAAGAGTTCAGGAAACTATGAAGTGGGCTAATATCTGGGAGGGGTGCAGTGTAGTATTTACAATTGTATGGAACAGCTATTATTTACAATAATAATGGAGCAACAATCATATGACAGAATCTATGTAATCTAGATATGAAGAATAGGGTGTATAGGACCTAGAGTAGTGTGCTAATGGAACACAAGTGAAGTGAAACATAGTAAATTAACAGTGTACTATGAAAGAGAGAACCAAGGAAAATGCCAATTATGCTTCTTATTCCCTGTTCCTTTTTCCTCATTCTTCCCTCTCCCCACTGATAACCCTCCATGTGATCTCCATTTCTGTAATTCTGCTCCTGTTCAAGTTGTTTGCTCAGTTTGTTTTTGTTTTAGATTCAGTTGTTGATAGTTGTGAGTTTGTTCTCATTTTACTGTTCATAGTTTTGATCATCTTTTTCTTAGGTAAGTCCCCTTAACATTTCATATAATAAAGGCTTGGTGATGATGAACTCCTTTAACTTGACCGTATCTGGGAACCACTTTATCTGTCTTTCCATTATAAATGATAGCTTTGCTGGATAGAATAATCTTGAATGTAGGTCCTTGCCTTTCATGACTTGCAATACCTCTTTCCAGCCCCCTCTTTCCTGCAAGGTTTCTTTTGAGAAATCAGCAGACAGTCTAATGGGAACTCCTTTGTAGGTAACTCTCCTTTTCTCTTGCTGTGCTTAAGATTCTTTCTTTATCTTTAATCTTGTGTAATGTAATTATGTTGTGCCTTGGTGTATGTTTCCTTTGGTCCAACTTCTTTGGGACTCTGAACTTCCAGGACTTTCTGGAAGTCTGTTTCCTTTGCCAGATTGGCATAGTTCTCCTTCATTTTTTCTTCCAATAAGTTTTGAATTTATTTTTCTTCCTCTTCTCCTTCTGGAACCCCTATGATTAAGATGTTGAAAAGTTTAAAGTTGTCCCATAGATTCCTAAGTCTCTCCTCATTTTTTTTTTTTTTTGGATTCTTGTTTTTTTATTCTGTTCCGGTTGGATGTTTATTTCTTCTTTTTGTTCCAAATCATTGATTTGAGTCCCAGTTTCCTTCCCTTCACAGTTGGTTTTCTGTATATTTTCCTTTTTTTTTCACTTTTCATAGTCTTCACTTTTTCTTCTAATTTGTGACCATACTCAGCCTCTTCTGTGAGCATCCTGAGCAACTCTGCATCTGATAGGCTGGCTATTTTTTTATTGCTTAGTTACTTTTCTGGAGCTTTGATCTGTTCTTTCATTTGGGCCATATGTCTTTGTCTCAGTACACTTGTTAAATTGCAAGGGGCAGAGCCTTAAGTATTCACCGGGGCTGTGCAACCCACATCTGTGTGTTGTGGTGCTGTATGTGGGTGAGATGTCTGAGAGGGAACAGTGCTGCTTGCTTAGCTCTCCACCTCTTTTAGTCATTTCCCCCACTACCAACAAGCACATTGTGCCCTTCCTGGTGCTGATTTCTTGGTGGGTGCATTTGTGTACATTCTAGGACTTTGTGGGTCACTCCAGTGAAGTCTCTTGTGGGTCTGGGTATTTCTCCTGCTACTACAACCCCCACAGGTTTTTACAGCTAGAGGTTTTAAGGCTTTCTTTTTTCACCTTGCTACCCTGGGTTGCATGGTCTGTCTCACTCCCCAGTTGTTCCTCCCAGGTTATATGCATGCAGATATGGGACCACCAGCTACTGCATCATCAGCCCAGTCTTCAATTCACCTACTTGTTGAGCATCCTCTCCACCCCCGTTGCCCATCTCTGTACCTCCTACCAGTCTGGATGAATGTTTCTTCTTTAATTGTTTGGTTGTCAGACTTCTATAGAGTTCGATTTTCTGGCAGTTCTGGTTTTTTTTTTTATTATTTTTAAATTTGTCGTTGCCCTTCTTTTGATTGTGTGAGAAGGCAAAGTGTATCCACCATCTTGCCCAGAAGTCAGTGCGTGTAAATATTTAAACTCCATTTCAGATTGTTCAAATTTCTGTATTTTTCAAGTTTGTATTCTCACTTTTGTTGGTTTTTTTCAAAGGTTTTCTTTGTTCTGAATTTCCCCTTGTTTTCTAAAAGTTTTGTTTAAGAGGTCATCATCTATGGGGGTTTTTTCTTGCTTTCTTTCCTAGTAGGATTGTTGTTTCAGGTCTTGTTGTTCACTGAGCTCAGATATCTAGCCCATACTGTCTGTGTCCAGTCCAAGCTCTCAATGGACCATATAGCTTTGGCCCCTATTTTTCTCTACGTTCTTTCCTTCTATATTTTATTCCACAAGAGTCTTCTTTATTTTCTGACTATGATTTTGAAGTTTTAAAGTGTATTTATTTATTTATTTATTTATTTTTAACTTTACATTTTATTTTCTACTTTTCATTGGAAAAGAACAAGGACTTGTTTCATATATTATCTCTGCCATTTTTAACTGGAATACAAACCAGCTATTGTTAGTTTCTGTTGAAGATAAAACAAGGGTAAATGGGTTTAAACCATAGCAGAGAAGAATGGAGTTTGATAAAAGGAAGAACTTCAGGACACAGTGGTTGTTTAATTCTAGAATAAATGACTAAGGATAATTTTAGTCTCTGCTTAATATTTCTGGAAATCAAAAGGTACCCACCCATGTGAGATAGACTTGGCACAGTTATGCTCTGAGATAAGGCAATGGATGTGATTATTCTTCTGTATTCCTTTCACCCCAGTGATCATTAGGCATGAGGAAATTCATGCCTTCAGGGTCACAGGAATATTTGGTCAAAGGAAAGGGATCTAGTTTTCTGTCTTAACCCAGTGCAAAGCACTGTGATAAAAAATGTCCTGACTTAAAAATAGAATATTTAAAGGTAAGATAATGAACAAGTATATATAAAAAAGAGAAAACAAACAAGGAAACCATGTACTCATGGCTTTGATTTTACAGATTATTCCATGGCATAGCAGTTATCAACTTCAGGGAACATTCACCTGGGTAGTGATGAACTTGATTGGTAAGTCCTACTAGGCATGCCTATAGCTCATCTCCCATTGGAAAGGGTAGAGGAACCACCCTCCCCATTTGTTTCTATGTTGTTTCTATGCCCTTGCTTTCTAACTTCCACACTCCTACAATTTCCAAGGTTCCCACCTCCATTTGAGGTTGTCTTCTAGATCTCCTGCTAATCCTTAGAAATCAGAGTATGCAGACTGATTTTACAGAATTACAAGAGAGGAATCTATACTGATTCCCATGAAGAGGAAATTTAAATTTTTTTTCATTAACACTTCTGACAAGTAAGCTTCCATGGCAGAAGTCAACTCTTTGTCACATACCACAGGGCTCTACTCGGCGCAATGAAGCTGGTGCTACATTAAGGTTAGAAGATACTTGATAGAAAAAAAAAAAAAAACAAGGCAGCACAGAAGTCAGAAAGGTCATGAAACTCATCCCAGTCTCTAAGCAGGACTCTCTATAGTCCCCAGGAATAAGAGGTTTGTAGGAATGAAATTCCATGTCTTCTCTTTTGGAAAAGTGAAGTGGTGGTAAAGGTAGGAAGGAAAAATAAAGACCATGACTTCTTTCTATTTATTCTTTATATATAATTTTATTAGCAAAATAATAATTTTATAATGACTAGGAGCCTAAATCACATTACCTAAGAGTTTTTTAATGGTCATTCCATTAAGAATTGTTATTCAGAATTAACACATTTGAGCTCCCTCAGAGGTATTCCAACATTCTCAGGTCTTTAAAGAGCTCTTAGAAAATTGCCCAAGTACCTCATTTGCTCTGTTACCAGAGACTAATCCATAATGTTCCCTTTAGGCTAGGTGTGAAAATGTTTAGCTTGCCCTGGCTGGTGTAGCTCAGTGGGTTGAGCGCAGGCTGTGAACCAAAGTATCACAGGTTCGATTCCCAGTCAGGGTACATGCCTGGGTTGCAGGCCATGACCTCCAGCAACCGCACATTGATGTTTCTCTCTCTCTCTCTATCTCTCTCTTTCCCTCCCTTCCCTCTCTATAAATAAATAAATAAACAAATAAATAAATAAACAAACAAATAAATAAAATCTTTAAAATATATATGTTTAAAAAAAAGAAAATGTTTAGCTCTATGATATGGCTTTAATATGGGCAGTAACAGTGTGGTTTTGGCAGGAGAGGCACCACTGCAAAGGGAAACACTATGTCCATTAAATAGTCACTCCTCATTACCTTTCAGGCCCTGGTAACCATTAATCTGCTTTCTGTTTTATGGATTTTAATATTATGCAAATTTCATATGTATGAAATTATATGATACATGGCTTTTTGTGTCTGGCTTCTTTTATTTATCCTGTTTTCAAGGTTTATCAACAATGTAGCATGTATCAATACTTCATTCCTTTTTGTGGCTGCATAATATTTCATCATATAGACACACCGCATTTTGTTTATTCATTCATCAGTAGATGGACATTTGTGTTGATTCCACCTTTTGGCTTTTGTTAATAATGCTGCTATGAAAAAGTACAAGTTTTTATATACAAGTTTTTGTGTGGTATATGTTTTAAGTTATTTGGGGTACAATACGTAAGAGTGGAATTTCTGAGTCATGGTAATTCTGTGTTTAACTTATTGAGGAATCTCTCCCCAATTTCAAAATCACTCCATCTTCTTTCATTTTATTTCTTTGAGTGTCAGCTTCCTGCCATCCTCATAGTTGCTACTGATTTCTGCTGTTGCCATCATCAATGTCTTATCTCCATTGCTTTCTCCTAAGTTCTTTGCTCTTCTCTGAATTGCATATTCACCTGCCTCTTGGGTTTTATTGAAAAAGGTCAATTTGTTGTAAACAGGAACAGACAATCAGCATATTGTTTTCCTTCAATGAGGCAATTATAATGGTTAGAGTATGCAAGATGATCAACAGGAGGCCAATTTTTAGCCTGCAGAAGACTAGTGTATTAAAAAAAAACACCTCTTTTTTTTTTTTTTTTGATTAAGACCTATTCAAAATCCTGAACATTCTGGAATATTGGTCTCTGGATAGTAGAGGTTTTACTTTATTGTTATATTTATTATCATTGTTAGTATTCTTATACTGATTACTGATATGTAACAACAAAGACGCTCACTGTTTATTACCAGATCATCCATATCCACACTGACTGCTCTTTTACTTCTTAGACCCCTTTAACTATCTTCCATGCTTTCTTTCCATTATTTTCTTCATATACCTGGTCCTTGAACATTGTGGAAAGTATGAAGAGTTAAATCTTCTTCAAGAAAATGGCACTAATCTGCCTTCTTCCAGGTGAAGTGATCTTTGTCTCTGGTAAATTCTAGGGATTTTGTTGCTTTTAAAAAAGAATGTCATTTGCAGTTAGCATGCTAGAAGCCTTTATGTCATATAAGAACAAGACAGGAAAACTGATTTTCTGGCATTGTCAAACAGAACTGTTCTATTTCTTTCCATGGGCATTAACCAAAGCTGGCCCCACACAAAGGTAAGGAAGATAGTAAGTACTTCCTTTGGAGATACCAAATAACTCTTCCATTGACTTTCTACATTTAAGAAACAAGCAAGCAAAATATAACCAGAGTCAGTGAAATAAAGAGCAAACTGACAGTAACCAGAGGGGAGGGGGAAGGGAGATAATGGTGGAACAGAGGGAAAGGGTCATCAAGAAACATGTATAAAGGACCTATGGACAAAGCCAAAGTGGAGAAGGATGGCAGGTGGGAGGTGGGGGTGGTGGGGGGAGTGGTGGTGGGAAAATGGAGACAACTGTATTTGAACAACAATAAAAATGATAAAAAAAGAAACCTCCACTATTATGATCACTATTCTAGGTGAAGGCAGTATTTAAGTTTGTTGCAAGGAACACAGTTTTATGGGATGATAATGGGTTTTGTTAGAGAAAAATTTTATATGGTCAAATAAACTTCAGAGATTCTGGATTAGAGAAAGATAAAAAGGTTTCTTTTAATGCAGGACTTCTCAGACCCTCTAATATATTAACACACATTATGAATCTATAGGCAAGGTATATGGAATGCAGTATTTTCCAAAGTTATTTAGCCACAGGACCAACTCTTTTTATAGAGCACTTTGCAGGATTAGTGTTCTTTAGTATATGTTTTAGTAAACCTTGTATTATGCAATTCAATTTTCAGAATTTATTTCTGTTATAGCAATAAGCTCTTGGTATATACTGTATCTTAGTTTGGAGATGTTCATTAGGGTAATAGGCCACTTTAGAAAAAGATCCCAAACTAGCATTAGTCAAAGTTTAGTGTGCTTAAGGATTACCTTGTGAGAGTTGAAAAAGTGTAGACTTCTAGGCCCTACACTAAAAATTCAGATTCACTTGGGTTGCATTGGGTATTCTGCCCTTTAAACAAGCACCTCAATTCTGATGCAGTTGGACTGGGGACTACTATCTAGCAGTGGGGCCCAGGGAGATTTTAATAAAGGAGGTCAAAAACACTGCCTACAGAGAACAGTCCAAGTTAAGATCTTGGAGTAGAGGGCCCTGTGGATCTGCAGAGGGCCAGAGGCAACATCACTCCATTGTTTCTCTGGTAGTGGAGACCATAAGCACCCTGGAAACATACTTTGATTTTATAATACTGCCCCAGAACCAAGTCTGCAGTAACATGGGCACACTGTTTCATCTGGCCAGCCTCCCTGCTTTCCAGGAGCTCCCAACCAAAGACTTTCTCTTCTGCTGTATTCCACTTTCAGAGCCCCTGGCTGTCATGTCCAGAAAGAAGGACCCTCCATGGGAAGCTTCCCCTTCAACCACACCCATTGTCCATAACTTGTTGTGGGCAAGAAATTAATGGCATTTCTCGGAATTAGCCCAGGAATTTCTGCTGATAAACAAATGAAACTCTCAAAGGGAAAGACAATCAACATGGTTTGAAATAAAGTCACTGTTTTCAGTTTAGTCTGTTTTCAACTTAGTTTGAAACAAGAGTCTTATCCTAAGGAATTGAAAGATTAGTGAAATGTCTTTTCTAAAATTTATTTATTTTTATTTTTTTAAATTATCTTATTGTTTAAGTACAGTTGTCTGCATTTATCCCCCACCACTCCCCCTATCCCAGCCATCCCCACCTCCCTCCCCTGGTTCCACACCCTCTTGGTCCTGTCCATGTGTCCTTTACAGTTGTTCCTGAAAACCCTTCCCCTTTTCCCCACATTATCCCCTCCCACATGCTCTCTGGTTACTGTCAGATTGTTCTTAATTTCAATGTCTCTGGTTATATTTTGCTTGCTTGTTTGTTTTGTTGATTAGGTTCCACTTGAGCTTTAGTGAGCTTTCTTCCTAGTTGCAGGGCTCACCCTTAAACCAAGGCCTGCTCTCTGAATAAGCAGGGCATGTGACTATTACCTTGATTTCCTGTGACCTGTGATTGCAATACCTCTCCAGTCAGCACAATGTCAACCTCCCTTTCCCCACCTCACTTCCCTGCCAAGTTGCTTGGTACCTGAATTTCTATCATTATTATAACTTCATCTTTTGAATTGAGGCTTTGATGCCTGATAAATTCATTGATCTTTGAAAGTGGTTTCTTAACTCTTAATCATTTTAATTTAATCTGCACGGAGAATCTGGAAAGTAGAATTTGATGGTTGAAGTGGGAGTAGAGGGTAGGAGATCTTAAGGCAACAACCTGGATACCTGGAAGAGTTATTGGTTTGGAGGAAGGGAGTTGCATTGAAGGAAACTAGAGAATCAGGCCTTAAAACCTTCTACAATATTGCAGAACACCAAACCTCTCCATAATAATATCAAGGAGAAGTTCTTTGTTCTTAACAAAGAACACAGTGGTTTTTAGGTTCAGTTGCCAGTTCTCAAGTTTTTCACTTTCAGGTTGTTAATTTAATTCAGTATGTTTCTGAAGTAACCAAATGTCCTCCTTACCTGTTGCTGAGAGACAAAGAGTTTCATTCACTTCAGGGTTTTAGATGCAAAATAACTATACTCCAAAAGATTTACCACACTATTTACAGCCACTAAAATAAATACCAGTCTTTATTAGAATGATTTTACTCTTATTTTTATATTTAGATTTTTATACCATCAGCTCTTCCCTAAAAGTAATTTTTTTTAAGAACTGGCAGATTTAGGGTGTCAGTTATTGAACTCTGTTCCAAAATGTGCCTCCTCACAGGACTCCATTTTTGGTTATCAAAGCAGCCAATTTTATCAATGTCTTGATGTGTTGATTATTGTCTTTACTACATATATGCTAACACCCAGAGAGTGAGAACTGGTTCAGCAATAGATGGGTGGCTGTTCAGTTTTTTTTTTTTTTTTCGGACTCCCTAATTTGGATTTTTTTAATTGGAAAGAAAGAGAAAGACATCAAACTTGGGAGTAGGTGTTACTTTTAAAACATGAAAATAAGGTGTGTCCTTGCAAGCTGTGTTTTTTTCTTCAGCAAATTCAAGCAACTTTGATTTCTCTACCTTCACAGATCATGCTTTTAGAGATTTAAGACCAAATCAGAGTCTACACTTACCATCATACCTTTTATATGGAGTATCCATTTATTATTTTGATAAAGAAATGGGGGCTGAAGAGGAGGGGTGAGGAAATTTGGCTTTCTTTCTTCCTGGTTTGTGTCTCTGTTTCCCCTTCCTCCCTCTTCCCTTCTTCTTTGCCCTTACTCTATTTCTTCTTTCCTTGTCCTTTATAAAATCTATTTTTCTTTAAAAATAATTGTAGTAAAATACACGTAAAATTTACAATTATAACCACGTTTAAGCATATAACTCTGTGGCATTAAGTGCATTTACATTGTTGTGCAACCATCACCATTATCTGTCTCCAGAATTTTCTCATCTTCCCAACCTGAAACTCTGTATTCATTAAAAAACTCTGCATTTTCCCCTCTCCCATCTCCTGACAACACTCATTCTGCTTTCTGTGTTCTATTAATTTGACTAGGTACTTCATATAAGTGAAATCCTACAGTATGCAGGGTAGGGAAAAAAGGTTTACAGTTGTTTATATGGAAAATAACACAATAATTAATAAATAATACAAGAATATACCTGTGTTTCTCCTACTCACAACTGTAAAACTACTTTTGTCCCACCCCATATTTCCATCTGTGACTGGCTTACTTCACTTGGAACAATGTCTTCAAGGTTCATTCATGTTGTAGTGCCTCTCTCTCTCTCTCTCTCTCTCTCCCTCCCCTTTCTCTCTCTCTCCCTCTCTCTCTCTCTCCCTCCCCTCTCTCTCTTTCTCTCTCCCTCCCTCTCCCCCTCTCTCTCTCCAATGGGGAAGAATGTGGAAGAGCAATTTGAGAAGAGGCCAGTGGTAGAGATGAGGAAGTCATGAGACAACCAAATGGCCTTAGAGGAATCTAGCAAATGTTGGTTTTTCAGAGCACATATTTCATAAAGTGAGGAAGACCCCAGAGACCACACTGTCTTGAACAATGACAGCCATGACAAGTGGTAACTGTGTGAAATTCTGTGTTTTGAAACACATTCACTCCTTATTAACATTTCCTGGGGAATTCAGAGAGCATCATCTGTGAGGAACTGATTACCTGCGGGTTTTTCATCATTTGGAGAAATCCATAGAGGTAGAACTGTGTTCCTGTTTCCCTTTATCAGGCAAAGTGTATTTCCAAAAGGGCCTCCTCTGAGATTGCTTTCTGAGGGAAATCCTGTCTGGTGCCATTGAGTATGGTTTTATTAGAAAGATTATTAGAGAACTAGAGCATAGGTGGCAAACACAAGGCTTGTGGGCTGAATCTGGCCCGCCACCTTGTTTTATCCGGCTGGCACCTTGTTTCTACCTGGTGGCAGTGCTGAGCTTCTTGCCCCTAGTTAAGGAGTAGTTACATTTATACAGTCCTAAAAGTACATTCAGCCCTTTGAAGGCAAACACGAGGCTGATGTGGTCCCCAGTGAAAATGAGTTTGACATCCCTCAATTAGAATATGAAACCTACAAGGCAATGTTGAAGGAAAAGTATAATTATTAAACCTGGTGAAAGAAACATTGAAGGAATTTTAGCAGTCTTCAGAAAGATAAATGGGTCTTTGAGGAACATGATCACCTTTCTCTTTCTATCTCCAAAGTAGGGTGGCAATGGTAAGCAGAAATGAGCTTTAGCACAAAAAAGGTTAAGTACAAGGAAGTACTTTTAGTCATGGATATGGGAAGCAAAAGTATTTTAAAATTCAATATGTTAGAGCTCAAACTTAATATTGAGTAAGAGCAAGACACATACATACACAAACATATACAATATGATTAATGTGAAGTTGAAAATAGGTAATAGTTGAAAATGATATTGTTTAAGGAGGTACATAAATGAGATAAAACTATAATAAAAGGCAAAGCAATGATTGTTCCAAAATTCAGGATTGTGGTGCTCTCCAGCTGGAGAGGGGGAGCAGGTCTCTGGGCTATTGGCAATGCTTTCTTTTTTGACCTGCATGGTAATTACAGGGGTGTTTGTTTTACAATCATCAGTTCATCTGTACATTTGTGTTTTGATTGTATTTCCCAGAATAATATAATTTAAAATAACATATTTTCATTTGTTTTAGATGGTTATGATTGAAGGCAAAAATGAACAGAACACCTTTAAAAGTTACAATTAAGCATAGGATGGTATATGTGTATATGGCTGTTGGGAGGTGCTGTTATTTTTGTTTTATTGTTTACATTATTTTGGTCTTCTCTAGTGTTGTTTTGATTTGGTCTGTTTTTGTTTTTGCTTTTTTCTCCTCAAAGCAGAGAAGTACCAAAGCCTGGAGAAGGGTGTGTTCTCTGTCCTCAACATATGCCCTTGGAATTAGTAAAAAGGCATTGGTAACATTTGGAGTTTTGACCTCCAAGGTGCAGAGTGTACTAGCACTTTGGCATCTGAATGAAGCTGTCTTGGTTTCAGGTCTATATCACTGACCAAAGGGCCATTTGGCTTCTAGAATTAGGACCACATTTGGGAATGTGAGAGCTTCGTTCCTATGGGGACATATTTCATTTTTCATATTTCAATACAGTCCCAAGGTGAGACTGTATTGTGCTATAATGGAGAAAGGAAGTCATGAGGCCAGTAAAGAGATGGGCTGTAACCTTGCTCTCCCCCCAGCTCACTGTAGGACTTTCACAGACCTGCCTAGCCTCTTCAGGACTGTTTTCTCAACTTGGAAAATGCGAGTTATAATTCCTACCTTCTCCTAAGATTTTCATTGACAGTGAAAAGTAAGTTGATGTGGAAAATTGTTTTAAAAAGTATAAAGAGGTATATACTTGTATAAGCAAGGCCGTATGTAGGAAGGGAAAGAAAGGATTGAAATCCTGAGCCCTCAGATTGCATCATTAAGAGGCAATGTTGGCAAAGCTTGAATGAAAGTCTGGAATTTTGGTACTTGTTCCCTTAGATCCCAATGAGAGCAGCACCAAACCAGGCACTGAACATTATTGTCTCCAGCCTCAGGGAAAATTTGTGGAAGGTTTGAAAGAAACAGATGACAGGTTAATGAATGTCAAGCAGAAGGCATAAAATAAATGGCATCACCTCTGCCTTTGCTTTCTATTTCCCTCTGATTAGATTTTTAGAAGTGCCCTGTGTGAATGTGCTGCCCAATAATGCTGATGCTCTCAAAGCAGAATGAACCCTTAGCAGAAACATGGGGTAATGCTAAAAATACACTCAGAGACAAGGTAACAATTTCTGGGCTACCGGGAAAGCTTGATGGGTTTTTGAGGGACGATGGTCTTGACCCCCTCCCCAACAATCATAAAGTCATTCAGCAAGATTCTTTGCTCTGTACTGTTGTATGTTGATTGGGCCACCATAATTCTTGTATGTAGGCCAAGACTGCTTTAATCCTTACTTTCTTATTAATTCAACTTCTGGCTGGAGCCTGTCATCCAGCACCTTGAGCAGGAGCAAACCATGAGCCCCACTGCAGGGGGCCTCTCAGAACACTGGATAAAGGAAAAGAGCCATTGCTGTAGTGCTGCTTCCCAACCAGGGAGGATCAGCCTTCCCTCTTTCCCCTGGGCTCTGAAAATATTGGGGAACTGTTTTGGTCATCACAGTAATTTGAGGAATGTCATTGGCATTTAGTGGATAGGAACTGAAGATGTTAAATGTTCCACAATGAGTAGGAATACAATGCAGTGAGGAAATACTCTATCCCAAATTCCAGTGGTGATCCTATTGAGAAATCCTGGACAACAGTCTTGCCCAGAGAAGCCCAGAACCAGAAATTGGTGGTATACATTTACTCATTCATTCACTCACTCATTCATTCACTCATTCATTCATTTCACAAACATTTACTGAGTACAAGCTTCAAGCCAGGTTCCATATATGGTCCTGAGGTTTCAGAGTCCCTGACTGAAAGAGCTCACAGTCTAGTGAGGTAGATAGGCATAACAAGATCATTATGACACCATGCGATGAATACTCTGGTAGAGGTGTGGACAAGGCGTGAGGGAGAGAGAGACATTCTACAAGATCCAGGAGCCAAGCTTCTCAGAGAGCAATGGATATTCATACTGAATTTAGAGAGATGAATGGGACTTTGCCAGATGGAGAATGGAAGAGGGTGGAAAGCAGGTGCAAAGACAAGTGTGGGACCAAGACTGGGGTGGGTGTGGCCTGTGCAGGAGGGAAGAAGTTTGAAACATCTGTTTGATGGAAGCCCAGGCAAAAAGGACTTCCTATGTCCTGCTGTTAGGCATTATTTTGTAGAGTGAAAGTAAGTGCATCTTTTTGCAGTCATCTCTTTCTCAGTCCCCCACATCTCCAACTCTTTCCCCATCACTCAGTGGAGACATTATGTGGAGGGGACCTTGAAGAGCTGAGTACTGAGGAGGAGACAGTGCAGAGGGCATTCATTCATTTTACACACACTCAGTGTGAGTGCGGGTGTATGTGAGGTATTTCTGAGTGGACATGATACTATGTGTGTGAGCAGGTGTGTGAGGGGATAATAATAATTCCTACCTTAGAGGATTGTTGTGAGGATTAAATGAATTAATACATGTAAGGAGCTTAGTACTGGGCTCTTTTTATTATTTTAGAATGCAGGGCCAGAGTTCAGTCTGGGGAAGTAGGAACAAGCTGGCCAGGAGGGAGATGAGGATTTTATGCTAAGACATAGGTGACTATATCTGGCTGCTTTCAAATATGTACCTAGGCCACATCCTAACACTGGGACAATACAATTTTTCAACATGTTGCTTAGCAAAATGTCAATTGTTTTAAGTGAAGCCATATCATTAGTTTGTATACATTTGGATTGACATTCTTGTCTGTGCTCAGAACACATGGCAGGTAGGAAAATGGCAGATGATGGAAACCTGCCTTGAGGCCCAGGTCAGCAGGTCTGTCCTCATGAGTGGAAACACAAAGTAGAGGAACCACAGCACCTAGAGCCAGAGCCAGGAGGATGCATTAGAAAGAAATTAACTTGGGAGGAGATGGATGTATACAAAAGTCTTAGGGAACAAAAGTCTTAGCAGGGAGAAGGAAAAAGCAAAAGGGGAAAAAATACTAGAAAGAGTAAGATACAGAATATTATCTAGTTGCCCCCAAGCTGAACTTACAATGTTTTCTGTGTTCTCTTTGGAAGAGGGGTTAGTTAGCCTGTCTAGCATTCAATGGAAACTTGTTGATTGACACTGAGTTGGGCAGAGTTCAGTGTCAGTGTGCCTTCAGCTATTTATTTGATTTTTTTAATTGCACCCTTTGCAGTAAAACTGTTTAGTTTCTCCTGGAACCCTGGGGTAATGCATTTAGATTATTAAAATAGCAGCCAATAACATTATCTGTGTTATGACACCATCCTCTCTGCCCCCCTTCAAAGGAATTAAGCATGCAGTTGTTCCACAAAAGTTAAATTCTCTCCCCAGCAAGAGAAACTGGAGAATCTTCCTCTGAGTCAGAGCACATTTGCCTAGCCCTCACCCCAAACCCTCCAAATCTAAGTCCCTCTCAAGTCCCCACTGACACACACATGACCCTCACAGACACACTCTCCACCACACTCACTCTCACATGTACTTTCATACACTCATACCCACACCCATCTCACAAGCTAGAGGTATCCTGGGTAGGCCTTGCTATGGAAAGGGCATGTAAGGACTTTCTCCTCAGTCCTGGCCATGCTTGCTTTCCCCAACTAATAAATGTAAGACTGACTTTCACTATTCAATCAAACTAGTCTTTTAGACTTTGCATACTATACCTCTTGAGTGAATAGCCCAGGGAGCTCTAAAAGATGCATGAATTGCTAAACTATCTAGATTATTCATAGGTCTGTTTAAAAGGGAATCTTTCATTAGAGGACTGGATGGCTGTGGCTTTCCTAAAGGCCCTGAAAAAGATCAAAGGGCAGAATCAGTGCAGGAAGTGTGGAGTGGCTGAGCTCCCTGAGCAGGGCAATGATGGTGGCCAGAATAGAGCCACACAATCTGAGGTCAGAATTGCTTACAGCTGAACAGCCACATGAGCCTAGGCTTAGAAGGCATGGAGAAGTTCTGTACTCCTGGACATCTTTGCAATGATGGAAATATTCTGTCTGTGCTGTCCAATATGACAACCACTGGCACATGTGGCTGTTGGGTACATGAAATGTGACTGAGGAACTAATTGCCTGATAAATTTGTATTTAATGTTAATTAGTTTAAACGTAAATAGACACAGGTGACTAGTGGCTGTTGTAGTGGATGGCAGGTATCTATATCATTTACTGGGTACCTTTTGCTGGGTTGAATTTAATTTTGTACCTTCCATTCTTCTGTTCAATGTCTTGCAAATAGATCATAAACTGCTTGAGAGCAGGAATAATATATTCTACAACTACAGAAAATTATATTTGGAAGAATTATTTGTCCACCCCCCTTCCCTCAAATTTGAAAAATGAGGAGACTGAGAAAGACTCTATAACTTCCCTGAAGCAACGGTGCTCATTATAATTAGCTGAGCCTGGAAACCAGGTCTCCCTGCCTCCCGGAGTATGTTTCTGTTACATTTCCCTTACGATAAGTTTCAAAAGAGTAAATATTCTCTCCCTTTCCACTCTCTTCACTGCTTATAACTGAGATTAATTTTCTGATATGAAAATAATTTGTAGCCCAAATATCTTTATCTCCCCATGTAGCAAGGCACAATGTAGGCTCTGGACAAATGTTTATGGGATGAATTAACTCTCTAAGGCTTTCCTGTTGTCTATTATGTTTTATATTATATGCTTCAAGAAAATCTATATTCATCTTTCTCAGAGTATTTGAGTTAGCCAGTGCTCATGCTGTGTCAGCAAAATGGGACCTCTGCTCTGTGTATATAGCCATGGCCTGTACATGTGTTCACATATAGACTTGAGAACCTTGTTGGAAGCTGCCTGGCTCTGGAAAATGCTCTAGCTCTTTGGGTTTCAGGTCCAATCTGCATTCTGAATTCTCTAGACCCAATGGTAACCAGGAACATCAGGCATAACTCCCTCTCTTCTCCACTTTTTCTCTGGCAAAACACAATCACCTACAATTAAAAGTATGGCTTCAGGACCATATCTTACTGGTAACCTTAGAAATTGTGAGAAAACAGTCAGTGCAGACTAACTTCAGTATCAACAGCTAAAAGAAAAGACAATTCAAATCATAGGTTCATGTAAAGTATCTCTTTATCTCCTTTCTCTTCTATTTTCCATACCAGACATTTGGCCCCTCAGCCAGAGTCAACCAACGGTAACTCAGCAATAGCTGAATTGAAGCAAAACCTGTTAACAGGCACCAAAGGCTTTGTGTTAGCCAAGTAACTGGCTTCTCCAGGCAGTCCTATCAAGAGCCAGGCCAAGGCAAGGGAGCAAATGGCCTGTATCCCATCTGCAATGGAATATCCAGATTATTTGCTGGTATCACCTAATGAAGGAGTGATCTGGTACTGAGACAGAGGGATTCCAAGGACCCGCCCAGCCCTAAAAATCTTAAGCCCAAGTATAGTCATTGGATGCCAAGGAAACTGGAGGAAGTCTTTGGAGCATGTAGAACACTATGCCAATTGGAGTGCCTGCTAAGACAGCCCAGGATTCCTAGCATTCCAGCCACACCATATACACCCCCACCTCCAGAAGGCAGCCAGTGGCCACAGCAGAGGCGATGTCCAGGGCTCTGAGACCATCATGAGACCCTCCAAGAGCCTGCTCCCTAATGTAGGGCCTGCCTGCTTGCCCTGTGCTCAGTTCAGGGAGGTGGGAAAACTATCTTCTATTTTAGCCTAAGAATCTCACTTTCCATGGAGTCTCCAGGCAGTGCATCATTTTGAGCAAGCACTTAAGCAACTTTCCACTGAGTCATCCTAAGGACTGTCAGATTCACTCATCCTGACATATACTGTGTATATCATTTGTTCCAGTTCTGTCCCCATCGTGATACTGAGGAAGGGGGTGATAGTAATCAACAGAACTTTAAAGATTTGCTTATTGAAAATCGTTTTTATTAAGGCTTTTTTCACCTCTCTATCTCCAAAAAGGCCTGAAGCACAAATTAAAATCTTGCCAGTACCAACTCTTGATCTCTGTGTGCTCTTGGCTACATTGCTACCAAGAATATGTACTCCTTACTCTGAATAGCAGTGCATGTTGGATTTCTTTTCCAGATACTCATAGATCTGTTTTTATTTGGTTTCTTTTAGACAAAGGGGCAGGAATTTATTCTAAGGGCCAGAGAATAAATATTTCAGGCTTTGCAGGCCATACAGTCTCTGTTGCAACAATTCTTCTATTGTAGTATAAAAGCAGTCATAGATAATATGGAAATGAATTGGCATGTCTGTGTTACTGTGTAACTATTTGCAAAAACAAATTGCAGGTCAGATTTAGCCCACAACCCCGGTTCTAGACACAATGGGCTCAGTCAAATTAGTAGGTGAGACCTGGTTTCTCCTGTTACAGTGCCTATAAGTATTACTTCATGGAAGGCATCACTCTTATCCTCAATTTTTAGAAGGGATATAAAATTATGGGAATATTTTTAAAATTTTTTCCATTTTGAATATGAAAGTCCATTCTTCATCAAGTGTTGGATACTCTATAACAATCAGAATAGGCTAAATTATGATGCAGTCAAAGCCTACAAATCTCAGTGACTCAAAATAACAAAGGTTCATTTCTTATACTGCATGTCTATGTCAGGTTGGCACATGTCATTATCACCTGGGGATACTGGCTGACAGATCCTTGCCATTTGGAATTTAGTCCCAATGGTATGATACAGAAACATAGCAAATTATATCTTGGCTCTCCCTGACTGTGTGGCTCAGTGTGTTGGGCATTGTCCTACAAATTGAAAGGTCACCAGTTCAATTCCCAGTCAGGGCACATGCCTGGATTGTGGGCCAGGCCCCAGTTGGAGAAGTGTATGAAAGGCAACCTATCGGTTTTTCTGTCTCACATTGTTGTTTCTCTTCCTCTCTTTCTCCCTCCCTTCCCATCTGTCTAAAAATAAGTAAGTAAGTAAGTAAAACCTTTAAAATTATGCCCTTGCTCTTTTTAAATTTTTTTAAAATTGCTTTTCAAGTACAGTTTTCTGCCTCTTCCCTCCACCCTTCCCCACCACCCCAACCCTCCTCTCCTCCCTCCCCCATTTCCACCCCCCCTTTTTGTTGTGCATATGACCTTCATAATTCTTCCTGTAAACCCTTCACCCTTTTTCCCCTTTATCCCTTCCTCTCTCCCTTCTGATCACTGTCAGCCTGTTCTCAATTTCAGTGTCTTTGGCTATACTTTCCTTATTTGTTTCTTTTCTTGATTAGGTTCCTGTTAAAGGTGAGATCATATGACATTTGTCTTTCGTCACCTGGCTTATTTCACTTAGCATTATGCTCTCCAGTTCCATCCATGCTGTCAAAAAGGGTAGGAGCTCCTTCTTTCTTTCTACTGCATAGAATTCTATTGCGTAGATGTACCAAGTTTTTTGATCCATTCATTTACTGATGGGCACTTGGGTTGGTTCCAGCACTTGGCTATTGTAAATTGTGCTGATATGAACATCGGGGTGCATAAGTTCTTTTGGATCGGTGTTTCAGGGTTCTTAGAATATAATCCTAGCAGTGGAATTGTGCCCTGGGTCTTTTTAAAGACTTCTGCCTGAAGTGACACAGATTAACTCTGCTCATATATAATTGGCCAGAGCAAGTCACCTGGTCATGCTTTCATTTCACGAGGGAAATGTTGCTATTTGTCTAGCAGAAGGAAAACTGAAATATTGATGAATAGCCCTAATGACTACCACACGTTCCAGGAACTTCTTTCCAGGATTCTTCCTCCTGTCCTTTCTTGACTAATCATTAATTTATCTAGCTTAATTGTCATTTTTGTGCAGATCTACCTGGCTTTCTTCAGCTTTACTGGTCATTGACATTGACACACGAGGGAATAACTTAGGAACTAAAGCATTGGGACAGTAATCATTTTCCTAAAATGCTATGTAGACCAGCCATGAACATAAATTCAAGCTTCTGAGCCAGGTCCCACATGCCATTGGATCCCAGGGTTGATTGCCATTAGGCAGCAGGCCTGAGAACACTTGGACTTCACATGCCTCTGGGTTTAATTTCACTTTGGTTTTCTTTCAATGGGAATTCAAATCAGAGTGGAAATTCTAAGCATATTGTCTTTAAGCAGTGCCTGTCCTTAGTGCTATGGATCCAGTTGTCAAGATGGAAGAAAGAGGTAGAAAGTGAATGGTAGAAAGTATAGGTGATATTAATACAGTATTACAGGCTGAAGTAAAACTTTATAGCCCATGATTTTGGAGGAGGGAATATATTTGTAAAGACAAAGGAATAAGTCAGGATCAGCCAGTTGCTCTAATCCAACATCTCAGTGGCTAAACATGATGGAAGGTGGGACAAAAGGGAGGGAAGGCTCTGCTTCAGGCAGTCATTCAAGCACACAGGCCCCTTTCACTTTAGTGGCCTCTAGGGCTTCAGAGTCCTTCACTGGATCCTCTGCATATGGCCCTCCATCTGGGGAAGGGAGAGTTGTATAGGAGGTTTTGCAGGTCAGATTTCAAAGACATGTACATCATTTATCACCATATTCCATTGACTGAACTAATTCAAACAGCCCCACCGAAATGCAAGTGAGGCTATGAAATGTCTTGTAGCTGAATGCTGGGGGCAGAGTGGAGGGAAGTTATAAAATGGGTTTGATGAAGACACAGCAGCACTTTGTACTTGTCTTAAGCAAGGGTGATTTTTTTGTGTGTGTATGAAGGGCTCAAACTGCTGGATCTTAAACTGAAGACTTCACCAACATCCTGCCAATATTTAAATGTTTGCTACTCAGGGAGTATTGTAGCACTATGTGGAATGAGAGACTAGTCTGGCCCTTAGAGAACTTGAATTATAAATAAAACTAAAAGCAGTTCCCTCAAACCTCACATTTTGCTTTGTATTTCACATGGCCTCTGGACCCATAATTAAGGGCAATTACATTTTTGTTGGTACAGAGGCTTGGGATTTGTGTTCTGGGACAGAAAAGTGAAAGAGTTGATGGTCAGTGACTCTGGACAAATCATTCTGAATCTTAAACGGTTAACATAAATTACTCTTAGAAACTAAAAGTCAGCTATTAAAAGGGAAGCTATATGATCAGTCTTCTTTCCCTTTTTTTGCCCTGGTTACCAGGGCATTCAGAATTCTTTAATGCTCATATACGATAATGTTAATTCTATTGGATGGCATTTCTTGTAGCTACTTCTTGGTTCAGGTCTTTTTCATATTTTAATTTTTAATTACTTCATGGAATATGCCTTTTTGCAGAAAAAGAAAAAATAAGGTATGATTTCTTTTTGTTTTATTTAATGCTAAATTTGAAAATTGATATTTATGAAAAAGATTTTCTGTGTGTATGATGAATTTCTGAGCAGTTGGTTTTACATGGATAGTTCTGGAAAAGAACTTTTGGTCAAAGAAAGGCTCAACTCTGCAGGCCAAAAGCATGTACCACTCTTCCAAGGGAAGCTAGAACTTTTATGTCTCACATATATCTGTTGATCAGAATGCAGCAAGTCCTTTTAGATTCCCTTTATTCCTAGTTGTGTTCTGATTATTTGTATATATTATTTCCCCTTACCCAGGGTTTCTCTGTCTTTGGTACCAGATAATTCTTTGTTATGGAGGACAGTCCTGTGCATGGGAGATGTTCAGCAACATCCTTGGCCTCTACCCCCTAGATATCAGCAGCATATTCCCCCACTCATGGCAACCAAAAATTGTCTTCAGACATTGTCAAATGTCCCCTGGGGGAAAAATTGCCCTCACTGAGAACCACTACTATAGTTTTAAAATATTTGTGATTTTGCATAGATACCCTAATTTTCCCATGAGTCTGGTCTTTATCTAAATGTATTTTTCCATTTCTCAAAGATAGGAGTTGGAGACAAAGTTATTGGTGGCAGAGAGTACAGTTTTAAGATTGCTTGCATTTATTCCCCATGGGACAGAGACTGAGGCAGTATGGAACAAATGCCGCAAGGGTATGTCCAGAACTGGGAGTTAAAAAGCCTTCTAATGCTCATTAACCTTTGACTAGCTGATTCATTTCTAAGGCATTTTTGAAGGTTTTGAGTAAGATGAGCTCTAGAATGAGAAGCCCTAAAATAGTACCTCTCAAATGTTAATGTGCACATGAATCACTGGGAATCCTGTTGAAATACAGATGCTGATTCATAGGTCTGGTTGGGATGGATCTGAGAACCTATTTCTAACTAGCTCTCAGGTGACACTAATGCAGCAGGTACCAAACCATACTTCGAATGTAAAGCTGATCATCTCGGAGAAGAGGAGCTGGGCATCTAATGCTTTTTTCAGACTCTGTCGAGGAACTTGTTCTATTCTAAGATTATTTCATTGTCCCACCAAGTAATAAAATAATCTGCAGTTTTAAATATCCCCTCCTTATACTGCTCTCAGTAGGGCACAGCCCAAGATTATAGACTCTCTCCACCCCTTTCTTTCACTCTCCCTAACCATTTGAGGCTAATAGGAGGTTAGGTAGTCAAGTACTTATTTTTGATAAGCTACCTTTTATATTTTTAGACCTTCTATAGCAGGTCCTTTAATAACATTGTTTCATTCAGTGTTGTTTTAACAGTAATGAGATGCTGTAGGAATTTAACTCTTGTTTATATCAGTTAGCCTGTGGTAAAATTGGTTTTATAATATGTCATTTCACTTAAAAGTTGCAGAATATATCAACACTAAGTGAGAACTTACTATATGTGCCTGTGTGTGAAAGAGAGAGTGGTATTCCTTTTTAGAGAAAACAGTGAGAACTTAAGAAAAGCGATTAGAGTAACAGAAAGGATTTTGTGTATGTGGTTATTTTATCCCAGCTGTAGTTTTCAAATAATGCAACCTAGATCTCAAGAGCAATATAGTATAGCTCCACTTTGGGGCCCAGAGATGGTTTTGGTTCCAGTTTGATCACTTTTTAGCCTTAGTTTCTTCATCTGTAAGGGGAGATGATAACAATACGTACCTTGTAAGGTGGCCTTAGAAAGAATAGAGCTAAAGGGCATGAACATACAGTGCTTAGCACAGAGCCTGCTTTAGTGTAAGCATGTGTAAATAAACATCAGTTGCTAATGCTATTGATGCTGTCACAGTAAGTGTAGGAACTATGACTTTGAAATTATTTTCTGCCTCTAAATTGTCTGTCCATGCCACATTCCCAGCAGAGACATTTCACATTATTGCGCTCAGTGATCCCCAGTCAGAGATGGACTAATACATGAAGCTTGAAACTGCTCCCACCAGACATCATGGTTCACTTAAGAATGAAGTCCTCCTTTAAGGATAACTGGTTCAAAGTAACGATTGAGCCTCACACTACTTTTCCGGTCTTGCAAAATCCAAAATAGTAAGGAGCCTTATTTACTTGCTTAATCTGACCCTTACAATCACCTTATCCCCTAATAACTTTACAATGACTGGACATTTGCATTAATTTTTCACATTTCTTTACTCTCCTTGTCTTCATTTCCTGAGGAATAGTAACCATCCCATGGCAGTCAGTGGTAGAGTTCTTTTGAGTTTAGATTCCCTAACACTTCCTTTCCATTTTCTGTATTGTATACTCCTACCTATATTACACTTTTACTCAACAGGGGCTTTGACTTTGGTTCTTAAAGATCTCCTAGGAGGAGAAACCTACTTTCTCTTTTATTCTAGTAGTTCCATGACATGGCAGATGAGCTGCCTCCTTTGGTCTCCAGAAAGAGGTGGACTGATTTTTCTTAATAGTGCTCTGCTCCAGCAGCCTGGAGCCCTCACTTGCTACAGTCTTTGCTGCAGCCTCTGCCAATGGCCCCCAAGGACCACTTTCTGAAGCCTGCTGCTAACACTTTTCCAAACACAACAAAACGTGTGTTTGGGGATAAGCTTTCTCTTTTAATCCTCAAGTACTGAATGCCTCTTTTCTTCCTTTAGTATGTAATGTGATAGCAACAGACCCTTTCACTAGCCTCCTGAGAGGTACTGCTTCCAACCTCATGGGCTCTCCTCCAGTCAACTCAGAATAGTCTCTCAGAAATGTAAATCTCATCAAATAATTTTACTGCTGAAATCACTTCATTGATTTCTCATCATAGACAGGAAACATCCAAACTCCTGGGCTTGACTTCTTTGTATCCCCAGTGTCTGATGTCATTGGGCAGTTGCTGCAAGTGCCAAACTGTATGTTTGAATACCACTGTACAGTATTTCACAGAAATCATTTTCTCTTGGTTCACAGGGATCCCTTATGAGAGAAATAAATAAAAGATGCTATGCAGCTACCTAGGAGAAACATGCTAGGTCTTAGCTGAAGGATGAGTGACTTAGAATGGGATTGGGGTCCTGAATTCAATAGCTTTGTAGTGTCCATGAAATGACAAACATCCAGATACTCAACATATTTAATTATGAGATGTAGTGCAGGGCAGTGCTTCCCAATACTGCAATCATATATGACTGGGATGCTCATAGCTATTACATAGGTGAAAACAAAGGAGTCTGGTGGTTCAATATAGCCAGACAGAGAAAAAGCTGTGTTGTTGTTTAACAGGTATCCTTACTATGGGACTTCTGAGATTCTTTAACATGCTGAAAGAGATATTGTGAGCATAGAATGTGGGCATTTTCCCAACATTATTTGAAGCACATAATTTTGTTTTCACAGAGCATCTTGTGGACTAGGAGTGCTCTGCAGAGCGGACTCAGGAAATGCTGGATATAGCCAATTTGAAGGAATAGTTGACTGAACTCCCCTCTGTCTCAGTCATATGCCTTGCATTGTTTCTGTAAATGCTGCTTTAGGGTAGTGACTAATTTGTCCATTTCAAAGGGTCATTGACCTTCAAAAACAAAAAGGCTGGTTATCAAAGGATTAGAACTAACCAAGCAATGGTAGAACTCATTCTTTATTTAGGGAGAAGAGGAAGGCAGTGAGTGACACAGGTGACTACAAAACCTGTCTTAACAATTGCCTGTCATGCAGAATAGTTGAGTAAATATTTTCATTTCAACTATAAGTTCATTTATTACACTGTTGAATAATTTGAAATTAAAAAGAAAGATAATATAGTAGCAAAGAAGTAAGACAAACCTATCAGATTCACTGCAGAGGGGATCTTTTGTTGGGCTATATAATCCAAGTTCAGATGGAGACTCAGATTCAGGAATTGGCCCCTGAAAACAGAGGTATTTGTGTTTTATCTTTTTCCCCAGTTGTTGGACTGGATTTTAGTGGGCTCCTGTAGCTTTCATGTTTTGCAGCTCTAAGTAAAATGAAAGACATAAGTTTGAATCCTTGCTTTGGAACTAAGTAACAGTGTCTTCTTAGCACCTCTGGCCCTCATTCCCATCTATTAAGAGAGGAAGACATTTCCAGTTTCCTCTTGGAGATTATATATCATATGGAAATCATATAAGGCTTATTTAATGACATTGGAATAGTCTATGAGCTCAATAGTGTAGTTGTTGATTAATCTGTTCAGTAAAATGGAAGAAGGCATTTTGACAGGGCAGAACACTAAGGTTCCCTCTGAACATTGGATTATGAGAAGTATTTACTGGTAACTGCTTCTAAGCATACAGGAAGCTGACACTGAGTAGGCATAACCCTAGAGCCCTAGAAACTAGAATGAGTTGCCTGCAGAATTCCAGTCCTGCTGAGATGAAACTCACAGCCCCCTCATTTTGTATTGACATAGTGGGGGTACTTGTTTTTGGTTCATGAAACATTTTGAGAACATGATAGAACTCATAGACCTCTACCCAGAAGAATGCATGTGTCCTGATACAATCAAAATTTTGTCGCTCACTTCATAATCTCTTCTGAGAATCATACCTATTACTGTCTAGGTCTCTGAGACATTAATAAAGAAACACTTTGCCCCTGGTTGTACACATTTACATCTTAACATAATAACAGACTTTCAAAATTGGAGCATCTATCCTTATTTGAATATTTGTTCCTCCTTTCCAGTGCTAGAGCCAGGAGGAAATAGAGAAGTCAAGATATAAGCCATGCTTCCCTTGTACATATTGTTCCCTTAGCAAGCAGTACACCTGTTATCATGTGCTGGACTGCAGGGTATAGACAGACAGACCATTAGAGTTGTTGCAAGAAATCAGAGTGTGTTTGATGAATGGTGAGAGCTGGGTAGGACACGAGTAAGCAAAGTATAGCTTCTGGGAGTGGTTTGGCCTAGCATGAATCAGGGTAGAATTTGTAAGAAACATAGTGGGGATAGGAACTGGCTGGCATGAAGTAGACCATTCTTTAGCCAGGGGCTTCATTACTGTGACCAGGCCATGCTGGGCCATGCCTTGATGCTGCTCCATACCTAGAGCTTCAGCCCTTGCATACTTGCCCACAGGCAGGGAATTGACACTGCAAGGCTATAGAATTGCTACCTATAAAGTAGCAAGTCACAAGCTGAGTGGCCTTTTTGGAGTTGGTAGAACCTTTATGGGATGTAGTAAACTGGACAGTGGACTGCTGGAGCAGATACAATTATAAATCTTTTTGTCTTCAGATGGAATACATTTTGTTAAGCTGGAAATAACCATAATCAATAATTGGCTGTGCTTTATATAGCTTCTTTTCTCCTTGAGTGTTTTCAAAAAGTATAATCTGGTTTGTTCTTACTATATTTCTGTGAAGCGGAAGCACTATATTGCAGGTGAAGTGATTACTCCCAACATACACACACATACATATGTAGAAACTTTTCAGAAGCCAAGGCCCAGAGGTGCAAAATGATAGCAGTCTCATCACAAAGCAAGTCTGTGGTACAACCCAGACAAGAACACATATGTTCCTCTTCCCCCCAAATAGAGTGCCCAGTCTGGCAGCACCCCTTGCTTCATAGAGATATGGTCTCCTCATATACTTTCTTCAAGCCATCCTTCCCAGCATCTGTCTGACAAGATATGCTGACAAGACAGCATATTCAGGCAGGGTCAGCGACTGACTGACAGCTGTTGAAACATTAATAGAAGTGGGATGAAAAACAACCTACAGATAGGTTCTAGATAAGGAGGGGAAAAATTGGGATTACACCAGGGTTTGAGATTTCAGCACCCCCTTCTACTCTCTTCTCTCCAGCTGGACCTGCATATGACTGTTTTCTTTCACTCAGCACCTTCTTGGTTGGGACAGTGTTGTGTCTGTCAGTTGAGTGGCAGGCAGAGTGATTGGTTAAATCTGCTGCGAGAATTTCTTGGTCTGACACCCCACTGGGGGTTGGGCCAGGAGTCAGAGGAAGAAGGCCATTAGTCTTACGGAAAGTGTGGTCCCACACAGAGTCTCCATGAAGATTCCAAGCAGGAAAATTATCACCCTGTTGGTCCCCTCCTGCAGCTCAGCTGTGTGGCCAACACCCCATCTTCCAAGGCAGGTGGGTACCATAACCAGGCAGCACAGACAAAATCAAAATTATGACTGAGGATTGACCCTGTTGAGCCCTTTGTGGTTTTCCTTCTTTTTCATTTACCTTTCCCTTCTTTACCTGCCTCCTTGTCACCAGGATACACAGCAACTTCATTTTATTCAGGCCTGCCCCCACTCTGATACTCAGCCTTTGTGTCTGCATTGTAGGATATTTAGAAGTTTACTTTTTTAATAAGAGATTTATTGAAATATAATTCACATACTGTTTACCCTTTTAAACTGTATAGCTTAGTTGGTTTTAGTGCATGTGCAAGATATTACAGCCATCACCACTATCTAATTTGAGAATATTTTCATTATACCAAAAAGAAGCCCATACCCACTACCAGTCATTTTCTACTCTTCTTTCACTGCAGCTCCTGACATCCATTGATCTACTTTCTGTCTCTATGGATTTGCCTAGTTTGAACGTTCATATAAGTGGAATTGTAAAGTACATGGTCTTTTGAGTTTGGGTTCTTTTCACTGTGCATAGTGTTTTCAAGGGTTACCCATTATAACTGAATAATATTGTTTTGCATGGATATGTATTCTGTTTATCTATTCATCCACTGATGGATACTTGGGTTGTTTCCACCTTTTGACTCTTGTGAACAGTGCCGCTATGAATACTCATGTACAGTATCTGTGTGAGTTCTTGCTTTCAATTCTCTTGGGTATATACCTAGCAGAGAAATTACTGGTTCATGTGATAACTGTTTAACTTTTGGAGCAATATTCAAACTATTTTCCAAAGCAGCTGTACCATTTTACATTTTTACATTCCTACCAGCAGTATCTACACATTCTAATTTCTCTACTTCCTTGCCAACATTTGTCCTTATTGTCTTTTTTTATTATAGTTATCCTAGTAGGTGTGAGGTAGTAACCTTTTTTCTTCCACCCCCAAGGCTTTGCTCTCTATTGAGAGACTGTCCCAGTCTTCAGTACTCATTTCCGTGCTTGAACCAATGCTTGAACCTGGGGCCATGTCAGGTACTCTGTCTAGCAGGGCAGAGGAAGAGAATTTATAACACAGTGAAATTGCCACCTTTGGAAATTCTGCTGTAGAAGGAGCAATCAGCTCTACCAGTCAGCTTAGGGCAGGTGCATTAAAGGGTTTTTTAGTGAACATGATGGTTCAGAAGTTACTCTCTAGTCACCATTCAGAATCTAGCAATATTTGAGAAGTTCTGCAGCGCAGTGGAAAAACAATCTGTTTGGATTGCTATAAGAAAAATACTATAGACTGAGTGACTTCAACAACAAACATTTATTCTTTAGTTCTGGAGACTGGAAAGTCCAATGTTAAAGTGCTAGTAGATTTGCTGTCTGGTGAGAGACCACTTCCTGGTTTATAAACAGCCACCTTCATGCTGTGTTCTTACATGTGAAGGGCAGAGATCATCTGCCTCTTGCCTCTTCTTATAAAGGCACTAATTTCATTCATGAAGGCTCTGCCATTGTGACCTAATCACATCTCAAAGACCCCCACCTCAAAGTACCATCACATTGAAGATTAGACTTTTTTGTTTTTGTTGTTTATATTTTATTGTATATATAAGATACAGATTATATCAATTTATACTTCAATATATAAATAAAAATTCTTATTTCCTGTGTTTCCAACAGTGTTTAGTGTTTTAAGGAAAGAGTATTTTTCTTATATGACAAATTTCAAACATAGCATATAGATTTCCAATATACCCTTCCTCCATCTTCCCCAATGTTAACATCTTACATTACCACAGAACAATTATCAAAACCAAAAAATTAACATTGATAAATACTATTAATTAAACTGGAGACTATTTAGATTTTGCCAGTGTTTCCATTACTGTTATTTTTCTGTTGTAGGACCCAGTTCAGTACCCCACATTGCATTTCATTTTTAATTATATTTTATTGATTATGCTATTACAGTTGTCCCAATTTTTTTCTCCGCTTTATTCCCCCTCCACCCCTTATCCCCCCTCTCTCCAGCTTCCCTGCCACCTTACTTCATGTCCATGGTTGCACATATAAGTTCTTTGGCTTCTTTGTTTCCTATACTATTATCAACTTTTACCTGTCTATTTTTTGCCTACCAATTACACTTCTTATTTCCTGTACCTTCTCCCCCATTCTCCCCCTCCTCATCCCCACTAATAACCCTCCATGTGATCTCCTTTTCTGTGATTCTATTCCTGTTCTAGTTGTTTGCTTAGTTTTTATTTATTTTTTTAGGTTCAGTTGTTGATAGTTGTGAGTTTGTTTCATTTTACTGTTCATAGTTTTTATCTTCTTTTTCTTAGATAAGTCCCTTTAACAGTTCATATAATAATGGCTTGGTGATGGTGAACTCCTTTAACTTGACCTTTTCTGGGAAGCACTTTTTCTGTCCTTCCATTCTAAATAATAGCTTTGCTGGATAGAGGAATCTTGGATGTAGGTCCTTGCCTTTCATGACTTCAAACAATTCTTTCCAGCCCCTTCTTGCCTGTAAATTTTCTTCTGAGAAATCAGCGGATAGCCTTATGGGTACTTCTTTTAAGTAACTCTTTCCTTTCCTCCAGCTGCTTTTAAGATTCTCTCCTTATCTTTATGATGTGCCTTGGTGTGTTCCTCCTTGGGTCCAATTTCTTTGGGACTCTCTGGGCTTCCTGGACTTCCTAGAAGTCTATTTCCTTTGCCAGACTAGGGAAGTTCTCCTTCATGATTTTTTTTTTCAAATAAGTTTTCAATTTCTTGCTCTTCTTCTCCTTCTGGCACCCCTATTATTCTGATGTTGGAGCACTTAAAGTTGTCCTGGAGGTTCCTAAGCCTCTCCTCATTTTTTTTTGAATTCTTATTTCTTCATTCTGTTCTGGTTGGATGTTTATTTCTTCCCTTTGTTCCAAATTATTGATTTGAGTCCCAGTTTTTTTACCTTCACTGTTGGTTCCCTGTATTTTTTGCTTTATTTCACTTTGTATAGCCTTCATTCCTTCCTTCATTTTGCAACCGAGCACAGTCAGTTCTGTGAGCATACTGATTACCAGTGTTTTGAACTCTGTATCATATAGATTAGCTATCTCCTCATCACTTAGCTCTTTCTTTAGAGTTTTGATCTGTTCTTTCATTTGGGCTAATATTTCTTTGTCTCAGCACACCTGTTAAGTTGTAAGGGGCAAAGCCTTAGAAATTTGCCAGGGTTAGGCAACCCTCTTTGCTGTGTTGTGGTGCTGTCTGTGGGGGAGGGGTCAGAGAGGGAACAATGCTGCTGGCTTGCTCTGCTCTAGTCCCACTTTCCAATGAACTCCTCTGTGAGACTGGGAGTTTCTCCTGCCTTCGCAACCCCCACAGGATTTTACAGCTAGAGGTTTTGAGTCTTTAGTTTCCCTGTCAGCAAGCCTAGCCTCACCCGCACATCCACTGCCTTGCCATGGGTCCTCTCCACCTGGAGAGGTCTGCCCCTCCTACTGGTCTGGATGAATGCTTCATTAATGCCTTGGTTGTCAGAGTTCCATGAAGTTTGATTTTCTGACAATTCAAGTTGTTTATATTTTTAAATTGGTTGTTATCCTTCTTTTGGTTGGGCGATGAAGTGAAGTATTTCTACCTATGCCTCCATCTTGGCCAGAACTCCTGCATTTTTGAGATTATATTTTCAACATGAATTTGGGAAGAACACGAACATTTGCTCTATTACAGGCAATCTAAGGACAGACAGCCCCACATCTCTTTTCTTACTAGCCTGATTCCTATCTTCCAGAAATGCTATCATTCACAGCTAATAGTAATATAATAACAGCATTTACTAAATATTAATAAATAACCATTACTATGCTGCACATGTTATATGTCTTACCTCCTGTGATCCTTACAACTTGTGAGGTAGATACTATTATCAGCCCAATTTTACAGGTGGGGACACTGGGACTCAGAAAAGTAAAGCGACCTTCTCAGCTAGTAAGTGGTAACTAATTAATAGTAGAACTGGAATTTGAACCCCAATTGGACAATTTATTTTTTTATTATTTTATTGTTTTTCAATTACAGTTGTCTGCATTTTCCCCCCACCCCATCCAAGCCCACCTCCTTCCCTTGCTTCCACCTTCCCCCTTGGTTTTGTCCATGTGCCCTTTATGGTAATACCTGAAAATCCTTCTCCCCATTGTCCCCTCCCACCCTTTGGCTATTGTTAGATTGTTCTTAATTTCAGTGACTCTGGTTATATTTGTTTGCTTTTTTCTTTTGTTGATTATGTTCCATTTAAAGGCGGAAGGGGGATATCTAAACTTTAGGTATCATTGGTTTAGCTGGTGTACCCATTTGAAATAGTACCTTTGTTTTTAGTGAACATCCCCCCCAAAAAATCATCTAAAGCCACATGGCCTCAGAGGGTGAGCACTGTTCCTTTTTGAAAGGGGACTACATACTGCTTATTGTTTGGCAAGTAGTTATTCTGCAAGATGTGTCACATCCTTGCTGTATTCTCTGACCTAGCCTCACCAAGCTGCAATGCCCAGACATCCCTCCCTTCACTACAGCAGCTCTGTTTGGAGAAGCACAGGTAGCTTCCCACTAGAACCCTTATCTTCCTTGTTTTCTTTCCATTTGGACCAAGGCTTAACAGCCAGCCCAAATTTACACATTTTGAAAAAATGTGTTTTAGAAAGCAATGTAATAGTTCTCACTTTTCCCAAAAGTGTTGAATAGCACCAGTAGGAGAAAACCATCTCAGTGCAGTCAGACTGGGACCACAGACTGTCTTACTCTTAGGATGGGGCAGGGCTACTATGACCAGCTTTGTGGGATTGATTCCTATTGTTGTAAGGAACCCAAAATAGTCACCTAGTGTAGCCCCTGGTCTATGAGCAAAGTATTTTTTCAATCATGAGCACTTCAAATTTAATTTTTGAATGAGAAATACAGTTGGGAATGCTTTCTAATATCTAATCTGAATCCTTAGTGGTATAGTTGGCACTCCTTCCCATTTGACATCATTTGGAAATTTGTGGTAATTTGACCTCCCTTCCATTCTTAACCCTCACGTGTTATTTAAATATGTTATCATCTAACACCTTCTTATGCTAAGCCCTCCAATGAGTGCAGGATTCCCCATGAAATCAAGGACATGTTTTATTTACCTTTGTAGCTCTATCCTAGCATGGTACCAGCTGTTGCCAAGGAATAGTCAAGGAGCTATTAGTGCCAGGTATAGTAAAACACCTCCATAAATATGTGTTAAATGAAGAAGGGAAAAAGAGGGAAACAGTTATCTTAACTGTCTTTATCCCCACAGCACCTACCATATAATGCTAATGCCTTTTAGCTAATTGTCCAGTCATCCATGGAAACAAGGGAAATCCTTGCATGGTTTTCAAGTTTATTGCTTCCTTCTGTGTGCCTTCTTGTAGAGGCACCATTTATCATTTACTGTGAATTTCATTATGTATCACATACCTTTGAGCTGGTAAAAATAAATGATCTTTAAGCCTCACAGCCATGTAAGGTGGATGGCACACTCATTTTAAAGATGAGGAAACCAAGATGCAAAGAAATAAGTAGCCTTCCCAAGGTCACAGACCCAAGACATGCCAAATCCAGAATTTGTACTTAATGTTTGTGAACCCCAGAGACCAGGTACAATTATTTTTGCTTGCATTGTTGTGAAATACAGAGTTGAAAAATATTGTATCTGATCTACCCCACAACTTTGTTTCCTAGACCTTTTGCCAGTTTCCTTGTTTTTTCTGAGATCTAGGGTCAAGCCCTTTCAACTCTATAGTTCTGTTTTGTTTTTGTTTTTGTTTGAGAGAGAGAGAGACATACAGACAGACAGACAAGCAGACATTGATTTGTTCCTCCACTTATTTACACATGTGCCCTTACCAGGGATTGAATCAGCAACCTTGGTATATCCAGATGATGCTCTAACCAACTGAGCTACCTGACCAAGGTATACAGTTCTGTTTTAGTGTGTGTGTGTGTGTGTGTGTGTGTGTGTGATGGTAGTTAAAGGGAACATAACCTCTTCTTTCAAGCATTTTACCCTCATCTCTATACCTCCCATTCACCACCATCTCTAAATGGCCTGTAGATATGATGGGACTACACCAGTAGAATGATTGAGAAGCAGACCAGAAATATCAGCATCAGGCTGTCAACACAGGAAATGTCCAGACCTGTAGAGAATATACATAAGAGTTTATTTCAGCCAAACTGATGACATTGCCAGGAAGAAAGATCTCAAATGCTCCAGAGAATGACAGTTTTACAGTTTCTTTTATACATGTGGAATTAAGGAGGGAATGTAAGGGAGATTATGTGAAAGTTGGAGAAAGCAATGCTGGATCAGTTTACGGGATTGTTAACAAGATTCTGTGCTTCCTTGAGGGTGGTTATGCTTCCCAGGGGTCTAAAAAGAGGCATTTCAAAGGTTGTCTTGACATAAATGCAAAAGAAAAATGGACAGGGCTCACTTAAAGTAAAGATTAACCTTTTAATAAGGATGTTATTGGCCTGAGGTATGACTATGCACCAGGAGCTGTCTTATTAGGAATTTATTATGGGATCACCTTGTGAGGATGCTTGCCCTTTTTACATCCACAAGTTTCAGTCACCAAAATAAAGTAGGAACCCAATTAACATTAGCAAGGGCAAAAGAAGGGAGGGCTTGGAGTCATGGAGATTAATATCTGGGAGCTCTGGACAGGTTTGTATTTTATTGCATTAACACTGAGAGCTTATCTGTCTCTTGTTATACAAGCAGTTTTTCTGACTAGCCAAGAACTGCTCCACTAAGAAAATGGACAATTGAGGGTAAGGGCAGTGGAGAAGAGAATAATCTGCATTAGGATTTTGGGTTCCAGAGTGTGAGAAGAAGCATAGTGCCAGGAGTGGTGAGAATGGCATACCACTGGAAATAGGATAGAACCACAGGCTTTTTAGTGAAATTTGCCAGTTTCCCTGAAGGAAACAAAAAAAGAGAAAAAGCCTGCAGCAAAGTTATTTATGCTAAGATGTTAGTGACAATATATAGCCTCTCACAGAAGTTTGGGGATTATAAAATTTGATTGTGAAAAGGCAACCATATACCCCAAAGAAATGAACTTGTAAGCATTTTAGGCACCCATGGTAGAAGGGAGGTGAGAGATATTTAGGATAAGAGTGTTTTCTGAGAACCCCAGAAATCATAGTTCTGCTTATATAGAGATGTGGACAAAAGTAGGCTTGCAGTTGTTCATATGAGAAATAATATAATAATTAATAAATAATAATAAAAGAATAAACTCTGTTTCATCTACTCACAACTGTAAAGCTACTTTTGCCTCCCCCACCTTCCCATATAAGACCATCCCTCTCTGAAGGAGAAGAAACAGTTTCTTTTCCCAGCACAACTCTAGTTAGACGCCTTAATGCTTTTTTTTTTGTCGTCTGTTTACCCCATGATGCCTTTCCTTCACTCCTCAGAGTTCTATGTGGGATTTGACATGGGAGATGGCTGAAGGTAGATACCATACAGCCTCGTCATTTGTAGTGTAGCATTTTTCCTGATGGACCCCAAAGCCAGCTTTGCTTTGGACTGATTTTATGCCAGTTTTCAGCTAGGAACAAAATGTTTCAAGGATAGTTGCTTAGAAGCCCAGTCACCTTGGAAAATCTGTGCTTCCTTGCATGCTGTGTTGGTCCTCTAAAAATGCAAGGAGAGATCTGAGTCCCACATCTTATTACATAGAAAAATTGAGACCCAAGGAGGGAAAATGGCTTGTGCAAGGATATGAAGAATGGGTACCAGATGTTAGGTTATGACTCAGTGATCCTTCCCCCAGTTTAAAAAAAAATTCTTTAGTAAAAATTGTATATATTTAAGGTGTACAACATGCTTATTTGATATGCATATACATATTCAAAAGATTACTACACTCAAGCTAATTAACATCATCTTCTCACATAGCTACTATTTATTTTGTCATGAGTCCATCTGAAATTTACTCTCTTAGCATATTTCCAGTATAACAATACAATGTTATTAACTATAGTCATCATGCTGTACATTAGATCTGTAGAGTTATTCATTTTACATAACTGCAACTTTGTACCTTTTGACCAACATCTCCCAATTTCCCCCAGCCCCCTGCCCTGGTAACCACTTTTCTATATTCTCTGCTTCTGTGTACGCAACTTTTCAAAAAATTTACATATAAGTGAGATTATGCAGGTTTTTTCTTTCTATATTTGGCTTATTTCAATTAGCACAATGTCCTTTAGGTTCATCCATATTGTTGCAAATGGCAGGACCTCTTTTTAAGGCAGAATAATATTCCACTGTGTGTGTATGTATATGCACACACATAAACATATATCACAATTTCTTTATCCATTCATCCATCAATGGACACTTAGATAGTTTCTGTATCTTGGCTATGGTGAATAATGCTGCAGTAAACATGGGAGCACAAATATCTTTCCTGGTAGCAATTTTATTTTTCTTCCCCCTAGTTTTAACATAAAAATATAAAGTTGATGTAGGCAAACTGTATTTCTAAGTTGACTCTCCCAATAAATAACTGTGTAGCATGGGCCAAAATTTGGGGGACATCAGTAAGCTCCATTTTCATAATTTTCCCACCACTCCATTAGGGATAGTAGATGAATGAAATAAGAATAAATGGGAAGATGTTAAATTTACTGTATGAAACTAGTGTTAAGCATAACAATAAGTGGCTTCTTTTTACTCTGTTTTATCTTCCTCTCTTTTGCTTTTTATCCATCTCCTATTGAGTAGATGAATAGACTCTAACATCAGGTTACTCTGAAGACCATTGCAAGAAAGACTCTCCAAGTCATGCTTCCACTGGACAGCCTCATCCTGTGGTTGTCTTGCTGTTGATCCCTTCGTGAGGTTCCAATTCAAAAATCAATTCACATTCCTTTGAGGCAAAATAATTTAAAACATTTTTTCTTTTGGTATTCTAAAGATCTACCAGCTCCTGTAAGAATCATGGCAAATATTATTTTGTAGGTCATCCTAGTTTCCCTTTATTAAAAAATACTGAGGTTTGCTATAATTAGAACTCAGGGGGCAATGCTCCTGTTGTTTCCCCAGTGTATTTCATTCAGTCCTCCCAACTAGCTGCAGGTATCTGCCTGTGTGTATTTGTTGGCAAGAGCAGGAGTCATAGCCCAGACCAGAGGGTCCATTAGTATGAATTCAACACTTTTTTAGGAGCTAAGACTGCTTCTTTTTCAGCAAAATTAAGGGACTTCTTTTGTACCCTGTAAGAGGTCATTAATGAGTAGTTAACATCCAAGAGGTGGGTTGCTCAGAAATTGAGGCTAGATAAATTTATTTAGCAAAGCATAGAATTGAGTTAGTCACCAGAATCATTGAAGCCAAAGAAAGTGCAATATCAGTTTTCTAAGTACTTGGTACTAAAACATTCTAGAAGGATGAGACAGTTTTCATATTCCATTGGTTTTGGTTTTTAAATTATGATCCCTTCCTTATTACAGGTGTGATGTGATTGGCATCATCCTTGATAGTGGCTAAGAGGAAAGATTCCAGAATCAGTCAGACATCAATTCAGATCATGGCACTACCAATTACAAGTTGTGTAACTTGGGGCAAGTCATTTAATTTCATAAGCCTTAGATTTCTCATCAGCAAAATGGGATAATCATAATCATAATGTCTATATGAAAACATTGTTAGTAGAGGCAATAAAATAACATTTGGAAATCCACTCACCATTGTGCCTGGCATATTAATTAAGGCTCAATAAGTGTTAGCTATTGAATTAATATTTTCTTGTTATTATTAGCCATTAACATTTTTACCTATGTCCTGAGCATAATTCCATTCCATATTTTTAACAGTTATATTGAGGTATAATTTGCCCATAAAATGAACTCATTTTCACTATAATTTTGACTAATGGAAAAGAAAGGATGGTTTAACTCTCAAAACCTTCTGTTACAGAAACACAATTCCCCTGGTTTCTTTTCTTTCATATCCCAAAACAGGCATTTTCTGAGCTCTGCTTGTATCTATTATTAATTTGCACATCAATGATTAGTTTAATCTGCATGCTTGTTCACTGTTGTTTGGGGGGGATGTATGTGTATGTGTGTATTTGAATGTGTATGCATCATGCACTTTAAGAAAGCCCAGCAAAAAGACTTCTTGAGGTCATTTACTTAGAGTCAACTCACCAAGTGCATTGATTTTTTGCTACATGACAGTCCTGCACTAGACTCCATGGAGAAAAGAGACATATAAGGCAGAGTCCCAGTTCTCAAAAAGTAATACATACAGATGTACACATATGTTGATAGAAAGATATGATAGGTAGATGATAGATAGATAGATAGATAGATAGATAGATAGATAGATAGATAGAAAGGTAGGTAGGTTCAGGAGATCAGATTTCAATTCCTTTTTTATCACTCAATACTTTGATGACTTCAGATAAGGCTCTCAACCTCAGAAATTGTTACCCTCAAATTTAAAAATGAGGATACAAATCTGCCTTACTTTATTGACAAGGTTGTTATGAGGCTCCACTGTATGTGAAATCTTTGTGTAAGTTGTTGGCTAGGTGACTGTAATTGACAAGTATGAGTTACAGTAATATTCAAGTGCCAGACTGTGTGCTTCAAACATCAGATGCCTTGAAAGATCCTGATTGTGGGCTGGAGCTATTAGGGAATGCTTCATGGAGGGAGGAAAAGTAACATTTGCTGAGCCTTCAAAATTAAATAGGACTTCAATAGGTGGAAAGAGTGGGAGGCAGGGTGTAATCTTAGTGAAGGGATTAAAAATAGCCAAAGACTCCAGAGGCTAGAACAAACACCCAAGCAGATACCAATTGATATAAAACATGGGAAAGAGTAAAATTACCAGGATAATTAGATAGTTCTTCCTCTCAAAGGACTCCCTCTTTCTAGGCAAGTTAATACCTTATTTTTATTTTTAAATTATGTTTTGTTGATTATGATGTTACAGTTGTCCTGATTTCTCCCCCTTTGCCCCTCTCCACCCAGCACTCCCCACTCCCTCAGGCAATCCCTCCACCATCATTATGTCCATGGGTCATGCATATAAATTCTTTGGCTACTCCATTTCCTACACTATACTTTACATCCCAATGGCTATTCTGTGACTGCCTATTTTCACTTCTTTTTAAAAAATTTTTTTGTAATTTCTTAAAAATATTTTATTTTTACAGAGGGGAAGGGAGGGAGAAAGAGAGGGAGACAAACATCAATGTGTAGTTGTCTCTCACATGTCCTCTACTGGGAACTGGTCCACAACCCAGGCATGTGCCCTAGACTGGGAATTGAACCAGTGACCCTTTGGTTCATAGGCGGGCACTCAATCCACTGAGCCACACCAGCTAGGGCCTTAGTTCATTTTCTTTTTTTAAAGATTTTATTTATTTATTTTTAGAGACAGGGGAAGGGAAGGAGAAAGAAAGGGAGAGAAACATCAATGGATGGTTGCCTGTTGCATGCTCCAACACTTGAGGACCTGGTCCACAATCCAGGCATGTGCCCTGACCAGGAATCGAACCAGCCACACTTTGGTTCACAGGCCTGCACTCAATCCACTGAACTATACCAGCCAGGACTGAACTTCTTAATCCCCTCACCTCTTCAACCATTCACCCACACTCCCCTCCCATCTGGAACCATCAAAACATTCTCCATATCCATGATTCTGTCACTGTTCTTCTTGTTTGCTTAGTTCATTTTTTAGATTCAATTGTTGACAGATTTGTATTTATTTCCATTTTATTGTTCAAAGTTTTTATATTCTTCATTTTCTTAAATACATCCCTTTAACATTTCATATAACAATGGTTTGGTGATGATGAACTCCCTTAGCTTTTTCTTGTGTTGGAAGGTCTTTATTTGCCCTTCAATTCCAAATGATAGCTTACTGGGTAGAACAATCTTTGCCATAGGTTTCTGATATTTGTGACTTTGAATATTTCTTGCCAATTGCTTCTAGCATGCAAAGTTTCTTTTGAGCAATAAGCTGACTGTCTTATGGGAAATTCCCTGTAGGTAACTAACTTCTTTGCACTTGCTGATCTTTAAGCTTTTGCATTTTAATTATGATGTGCCTTGGAGTGGACCTATTTGCAACCATCTTGTTTGGGACTCTCTGTACTTCCTGGACTTGCATGTCTATTTCCTTCAGCAAGTTAAGGCAGTTTTCTTTCATTATTTTTTGAAATAGATTTCCAATTTCTTGCTCTTTCTCTTCTCATTCTGGAACCCCTATGATGTGAATGTTGGATTGCTTGAAGTTGTCTTAGAGGCTCCTTACACTATCCTCATTATTTTTGGGTTCTTTTTTCTACATACTGTTCTGATTGGTTGTTTTTGCTTCCTGATGTTCCAATTCTCTGATCTGATTCTTGGCTTCATCCACTCTACTGCTCATTCCCTGTAAATTGTTATTTCAATTTGTATCTTTCATTTCTGACTGGATCTTTTCTATGTAGCTGAGGTCCTCACTAAGTTCCTTGAGCACCCTTATAACTGTGTTTTGAATTTTGCATCTGATAGATTGCTTTCTCCATTTCATTTAGCTCTTTTTCTGGAGTTTTGATCTGTTCTTTCATTTGGACCATGTTTCTTTGTCTCCCCATTGACATCCTCCCTGTGTTTGTTTCTATGTATTAGGTAAAACTGCTTTGGCCCTGTGTCTTGGTACTGTGGCCTAATGTAGTAGGTGTCTTATAGGTTTCAGTGGCACAGCCGCCTCTATCACCCAAGCTGGGTACTTGAGGTGCACCCTTTGTATGGACTGAGTACACCCTCCTCTTGTAGTTGGGCTTTACTTTTGACAAGTCAGGGGGAGGGATTTACTCAGGCCAGTCAGCTGCAAGGATTGGCTGTGACCACTGACCATCAACCTCTACCCTCCAGGGAAAATAAGCTGTGCAGGGGCGGGGTGGTGGTGCTGCAACGTGGTCTGTAGCTGTGCACTGGGTGCACAGGCTCTGGGATTCCTGGGTGGCACAAGGCAAGGTCACCCCACACCTGTGTTTTGCCTGGGGCCACTCTGCCTGAGCTATAAAGCAATCTGAGATGGCTGCTACTTGTGCTGGGCTTAGAGATCCCCAGGTGAAGCTGATCCTGAATCTAGGCTGGCTGTTGTTAGTGCCAGGCTTGGGACTTGCTGAGGCCAGCTGTTGCCTGTTTGAGAGGATTTACAAAGTTGTGCAGTATGAGCTAAGACCAGCCATTCATATGGAAAAGCAGCTTGGATGGGCCAGTAAGTTGGCTGGGGTTTGATTTCTGGGGATCTCTAAGGCAGGTCAAACAGTGTTAGCCAGGTTGATGGAGTCTCAGATATTGTTCCAGCCTGCCAGCTGTATGGCCTCTGCTCACCTGTTGGCAGACGTTTCAGTTTCTTCCTGTATGTCACTGGTGCCTTTCAAGCTGCTACTCCAGTGGTGGAGCTCAGAGAGAGTGTGTCTGAGTAGGTGAGTCTGTGTGTGGGTTCTTTAAGAGGAGCAGCTTGGGGTTTCAGCAGTGTCTTCCACTGACTCAATCCCTGCTGGGTTTTGCAGCTAGAAGTTGTGGGGACTTATCTTCCTGGCATTGGAACTCTGGGCTGAGGCTCCTGGTGTGGGGCTGGGACCTCCTCTCTCCTGAGATATCCTTCCTGAATTTTTATCTCACACACATGGATGAGGGACCATCCATTTTGCATCTGCACGCCTCTTACCAGTCTGGATGGATGTGGTTTCCTTAAATCTATAGTTGTCTGAGTTCCATTCTACTTGATTTCTGGTGGTTCTGAGTGATGGTTGTTCTATATTTTATTTGTAATTTTGATGTGGTTGTGCAAAAAGGCGAGCCATGTGTGCCTATGCCACCATCCTTACCAAAAGATCAATACCTTATTTTTTTAGGTCTGTTATTTCCATCAAGACAGGGTTCCTGTCCTCCTTATCTGATCTCTCTCTAGTGCCTATCATAGAGAGTAGTTGCTCAAGAAATGATTAAAAAATGAAATAATGGATAATGGTCATATCAGTTGCTATTCTTGTCTGACTGCTTTAATATAGGTGTGCCTCAGAGATATTGCAAGATTGGTTCTAGACCACTCAAAAAAGCAAGTGTCACAATGAAGCAAGTCATCATATTTGTGTAGGTTGAGGTCTTGCCTTACTTTGTAAAAAATGGAACATTTATGAAGTGCAATAAAGTGAGGTGCAATAAAGAAAGGCATATCTGTATTTTTTCATCAGCCACTGAATGGGTGGGACTCTTTTAACTCTCTCTATGTGGTATAGCCCACCTGCAGTTGGGATTTATGAAATTCTTTGCAGTGATGCCAATACTTGTTATGGTTTTCTCCACCCTGTCCCAGAAGACTCCTTATCCCCAGTGAACAATAAAGTGACCAGCAAGTCATGCGAGTACAATGGGACCATTTACCAACATGGTGAGCTGTTCATGGCTGAAGGACTCTTTCCAAACCAGCAACCCAATCAATGTACCCAATGCAGCTGTTCGGTAAGATGTTGTATCTTACTGTCTCTGTTAACCCCTAACCAAATGAGAGAGCATATTCTGTGTTTATACCTTTTTTGAGTCTACACTCTAGGGTGTTTGAATGGAAGATGAAGTACATTTAAGTAATAAGCATACCTGCCAACCCAGAATCCCTGATTTCATTAACCCTGAATAACTCTGTTGAAGAGCTCAGACCCAGTCATATCCCATTCTTAGAGCTTTAGGACTGGTTAAATGGACAGAGATGAACTAGTGGTCTTGATATGCACTCCTTTTAACAATAACTATACTACTAAAGTCTTAATTTGAAGGACTCAATTATTTGAAGTTTTGGGGATGCTATGGGTGAAAAAAACACAGTCCCCATGCACAGCCACTCAATGCAATTCCAAAGAAAATGAGGTGTCTCTTGGTTTCATCTCTGAAGTATTCTACTAACCAGTTCATTTCTGGTGTCCTGCAATGAGAACTCTCCTGAGAACACATGACTGATCCTATGACATTGTCAAAAGAATGTGTATACTTTAGGGACAAAGTATGCTGATTATATCTTTATCTAATTGTGCAGTCCAGTAAATGAAATAGGCAGAACCAGAAAATGGAGTAAAATGGGTATTTAAACTGATGTGTGAGAGAAAGAAGTTAGTTGTAGAAACAACTGTTTCTTTCTCTAAGGGGCATTAAACTCTGGATTTCCTAGGGAAGTTATAGACTCTCTTCACATCGGGATTTTTTTAGTAAAAATATAGTAGTATCTCAGTAGTTTGGGATAATTTGGTTGTGGCCTTGCCTTCTTACCCTTTCAGAAACCTGTCTAGCACCAGAATTATATGATTTTAAGAACTAATAACAATGCTTAAGGAATAATATTTGTAAAATAGGACTTTAGGAAATGGAGATTATGCAAAGACACACATAACAGCATGTAAACTTGATCCTCTTCTCTGCTTCTTGCTGGACTGAGCTGCCAATTCAGATAATTTGTATAGTTTGTATTACCCCAGAGAGCTCATCTCTTGGGTGTGGAAGGGATATTCTAGTGATAATTACAAAAGGTGGTTATCATGCAAATCCATTTTCTGCAATCCCCAACATCCAGCTGAGGGGTGATGGGGGCCAAGGGTTACAATGAACAGAGAAGAGAGGAACATGACTGTATTTGTTGATTTGGTGGCCCACAGCAGCCCTTACATTCATGACTTCGTGCCAACTTAGACCAGGATGCATAATGAGGGTTGCCAACTCTTGTGTGACTTAGTCTCTGGCATGGAAAAATAGTAAATAGAAGAAAATAATGCCTAATAAAATTTAGAAAGTACCTAGAACCAACCAACTGTGGGAATGGAGAAGCCATGTTTTGAGCTTCTTCTCATCCCAGGTACCTAGATGAGTCTCCTTGTGATCTTATTCTCTTTCTCCTTGGCAGGAGGGGAATGTGTACTGTGGTCTCAAGACTTGTCCCAAGTTAAACTGTGCATTCCCTGTGTCTGTTCCAGATTCCTGCTGCCAGGTATGCAGAGGTATGTATCCCACATCCCAAGACCTGTGGTGATGTCACTCTGACTAGCAAGACTTAAAAGAGAGGAAAATATCTGCTCAGTATCCTAGGGAAAGTGACTTTTCTGTGGTAGCCTTAGTTTCTAGGGATGTTTTCATACACAAAAAGAAAGAAAATAAAATCACTAATTTAAAGAGCCACCATTTGAAAGAAACTATGCAGAATTGTGGCAAGAGACACACGAGTCATGGCTGAAGGACTCTTTAAGAACTGGCAACCCTATCAATGAACCCAGTGCAGCTGTTCAGTTAAGACATTACATTTGGTGATTTGGAGGCCCTCTGTGATTTGGAGGCCCTCCAAATCACCCTCTACTGTGAAATTGAGTGTCTTTGTCTCTTTCCCCTTAATCCCTTTTAGCTTGGCCCTATCTTATTGTATTGTAAAACACAGACTATTTACCTGCACAGCCTTAAAAGATAGAATGGGCCTTGCAAAACATTGACATGACCATTTTGAACACTGTGCAAGGAAAATTTATGTATATTCTTAAAAGTCCCATTGTAGGATGGTGACAAACTCAATAAAATCCATACGTAAGGCATCATTTTTTCAATGGAATTGTCATCTACAATGGAATTGTCATTTTCTCAAGCCAGTTTTTTCTTCTCTGGCTTCTATTTATTTGATATTGAATGGCGCCACTTTTTTTCTAAGTTCCTAAGATCAAATATAATAACCATTAGCTTCTCCTTTACTGAGTCCTCTCAAATTACCAAATCTATTAGCAATCTTCTATATCCCTCCCTTTTTCTGTTTTCCCTGTGGCAGTATCCTAGTTTTGTCTTCTTTCCTTCCATTCAATCAACATAATAATTGAGCATCTATTGTATGTTCAGCATTGTGTTAGAAGCTCAATACATATTAGTAAATACAGCAGACATACAGAGCACATGCCAGACTCTATAGCAAGCATCTTCATATGAATTACAAAAGGGATCCCCTTGCTTAAGATACTTTGCTACCATTTGCCAGAAAATCCTTGTGAATACACTCCCTAGCTTTGGCATCCTTGTGGAGCACACAATCTATACAAACATATTTGGCATATATAGCAGCAAAGATACATTCTTTGTTCTTGTGTAACTCACATTTTACCAGAGAGGACAAAGAACAACAACAAAAAAAATAAGAAAACAAATATCTAAATATAAACAGTACAAGTATAGTTGGTTCTCTGTATCTGTTGGTTACACATTTGTGGATTCAACCAATTACAGTTTGAAATATTTAAAAAAGAAAACCCAAAAAGTTTCCCAAAGGAAAACTTGAATTTACCATGTGCTGAGCACCATGCTGAACCCATGTGAATGAAGTGATATATAGGCATACCCCACGGTAGCATATATGTAAGTATGGGTTATATGCAAATACTAAACCATTTTATATGAGGGATCTCAGCATTCTCAGATTTTGGTAACTACAGGGGGTATCCTGAGCCAATCCTCCAGGGATACCAAGGGCCACTGTGCTATAAAGGAAATAAAGGACTGATAGGAAATAAAAGATGAAAACATTTAGGCTGAGTGATTGGGAAGGGCTATCTGAGATAACATTTAATCTCGGACTTGAACGAGGAAAAGGAGCCGTCCATGCAAAGATCCTGGGGGTAGAGAATTCGAGGCAGAAAGAAAAGCAAGTTCAAAGGAAGAGAGTTTAGAGTATTCAAGTAATTTAAGGATCAGTGTAGCTGGAATATAATGTTTGTGGTCAAAATTAGCAGGGGATGAGGCTTGAGACATGAACAGGAGTCAGACCATGTGGGATATTCAAGGCCATGAGAAAGGAGTTTTGATTTCAGTTTTTAAGTGCATTGGGAAGCCATTGGAAGATTGTACACAGGGGCATGAGATGATCCAGTTGATGTCTCTCAAAATCTTAATAGCTGTTGTGTCCAGTCTAGATTGGAAGGAGGCAATAAAGCAAGAGGAGAGACCAGAAAGGTGTCTCAATAGTGTGGAAGAGAGTGTGTCTGCTCTGGGGACATAGTGTAAAGCAATGGTTCAGATGGAGCCTCTGGAGCTAGGCTGCCTCAGTTCTCATCCCAGACCTTCTATTTTCTGTCTGGGTGATTATGTGCAATGTACCCAGGATTTTTCTTAACAATCTTTAAGGTGAGTATAATGTTAACACCTACCTCCAAATGGTTGGGAGGTTTAAATGAGATAATGCAGAAAGAGGACCAAGCATGGTATCATGCATATAATAAGGATTCTGTTGCCAAAAAATGGACAAATTTAAAATATATTTAGGACATTGGTTCTCAATTACATGTGCAGATTGGAATTACCTTAGTAAATTTATGTCCAGACAAGGGGTGGGTGTGACAGAGGTTATTCCAGTGTGTAGCCAAGTTTGAGAACCACGGAGAGGTAAAAAAAAATTATAAGATTTGTGGGTAGGGAATGAATATACATTACCACCAGCTTAATTTTCCCAAAAGATAGCCTTAACCATGATACACCCCTGCTTAAAAGTCCTTATGCTGACACATACTCTGAACTATATGCCAAACACAATTTTATGCACTTTACCAATATGAACTTATTTAATCCCATGATCTACATTTTATAGATAATGAAACTGAACCAGAAAGGGGTTATAACCTTGTCCAATGCCACATATATAGTTATTACAATATTGTTGACTGTATTTCCTATGCTGTACTTTATATTCCCATGACCATTTTATAACTACCAATTTGCACTTCTCAACCCCTTCACCTATTTCACTATGTATGGTGCCATGTAAGTACTGGAAGTATTGGGCAGAACACTTTGTAAAGTATGATTATCTAACCACTATGCTGTACACCTGAAGCTAATACAAACTAATGTTGAATGTAAACTAGAAATAAAATTAAAAAGACTTATCCAGGATCATATAGCTAGTGAATCAAGGAGCAAAATTTGAACCCTCACAGTCTGGATTCAGGTTTCAGCCTCTTAACCAATCCAGTGTGCCACTGAGAGGAATAGCTCCCTGTTGACAGTAGAACACAAGTCAACCCCCTGACTCCCACAGTGAAGTCCTTCCGAACTCTAGCTCAAATTACTTTTATAGGCTCACATTCTTCCATTCATGCATCTCAGGTTCCACTTATATTGTTTCTGTTCTCTCTTACCTTTGTACCTTTATTCTCTCTTCCACTCCTCAATATTTTTCAAATTTTAGTGTGCTTCAGAGTCATCTAAAAAACTTGTTGAAATTCAGATCCACAATTGAAGAGATTCTAATTCTGTGGCCTTGAAGTGGGGAGCCAGGATGTGCATTTTAACAGGACCCACCATTTATTCTGATGCACGTGTTCCATAGACTACAGCTTTCAGAAACCATTCCTGAGATTAAGTAGATGACTGAATTCATGATTCACACCTTAGTTTAGTGCACTTAAATTGAGACTATTAGAAGTCTGAGAGACATCCAGTCAAGATGACAGCGTAAGCAGACATGGCTCGCCTTTTTGCACAACCACATCAAAATTACAAATAAAATACAGAACAACCATCACTCAGAACCACCAGAAATCAAGTAGAATGGAACTCAGACAACTATAGATTTAAGGAAACCACATCCATCCAGACTGGTAAGAGGCGTGCAGATGCAAAATGGATGGTCCCTCATCCATGTGTGTGAGATAAAAATTCAGGAAGGATATCTCAGGAGAGAGGAGGTCCCAGCCCCACACCAGGAGCCTCAGCCCAGAGTTCCAATGCCAGGAAGATAAGTCCCCACAACTTCTAGCTGCAAAACCCAGCAGGGATTGAGTCAGTGGAAGACACTGCTGAAACCCCAAGCTGCTCCTCTTAAAGAACCCACACACAGACTCACCTACTCAGACACACTCTCTCTGAGCTCCACCACTGGAGTAGCAGCTTGAAAGGCACCAGTGACATACAGGAAGAAACTAAAACGTCTGCCAACAGGTGAGCAGAGGCCATACAGCTGGCAGGCTGGAACAATATCTGAGACTCCATCAACCTGGCTAACACTGTTTGACCTGCCTTAGAGATCCCCAGAAATCAAACCCCAGCCAACTTACTGGCCCATCCAAGCTGCTTTTCCATATGAATGGCTGGTCTTAGCTCATACTGCACAACTTTGTAAATCCTCTCAAACAGGCAACAGCTGGCCTCAGCAAGTCCCAAGCCTGGCACTAACAACAGCCAGCCTAGATTCAGGATCAGCTTCACCTGGGGATCTCTAAGCCCAGCACAAGTAGCAGCCATCTCAGATTGCTTTATAGCTCAGGCAGAGTGGCCCCAGGCAAAACACAGGTGTGGGGTGACCTTGCCTTGTGCCACCCAGGAATCCCAGAGCCTGTGCACCCAGTGCACAGCTACAGACCACGTTGCAGCACCACCACCCCGCCCCTGCACAGCTTATTTTCCCTGGAGGGTAGAGGTTGATGGTCAGTGGTCACAGCCAATCCTTGCAGCTGACTGGCCTGAGTAAATCCCTCCCCCTGACTTGTCAAAAGCAAAGCCCAACTACAAGAGGAGGGTGTACTCAGTCCATACAAAGGGTGCACCTCAAGTACCCAGCTTGGGTGATAGAGGCGGCTGTGCCACTGAAACCTATAAGACACCTACTACATTAGGCCACAGTACCAAGACACAGGGTCAAAGCAGCTTTACCTAATACATAGAAACAAACACAGGGAGGATGTCAATGGGGAGACAAAGAAACATGGTCCAAATGAAAGAACAGATCAAAACTCCAGAAAAAGAGCTAAATGAAATGGAGAAAGCAATCTATCAGATGCAAAATTCAAAACACAGTTATAAGGGTGCTCAAGGAACTTAGTGAGGACCTCAGCTACATAGAAAAGATCCAGTCAGAAAAGAAGGGTATATTTTTCTCTGTTCTTACAGGGAAAGAACACTACAGTGGAGGAAGCCGAGAATCAGATCAATATTTGGAAATAAGGAAGAAAAAAAAAGATCATACAGCATAATCAAGTGGGATTTATCCCAGGGATGCAAGGATGATACAATATTTGCAAATCAATAAATGTAATACATAACATAAACAAAAGGAAAGACAAATATCACATGATCATATCAATAGATGCAGAAAGAGCATTTGATAAGGTACAGAACCCATTTATCATAAAAACACTGAACAAAGTCAGAATAGAGAGAGCATTCCTCTATATTTGAGAGACCTCCAGCCAACATCATACTCAATGGACAAAAACTAAAAGCTTTCCCACAAAGATCAGGAACAAGAGAAGGATGTCCACTTTCACCACTTCTATTCAACATAGTGTTGGCAGTCCTAGCCATAGTAATCAGACAAGAAAAATAAATAAAAGGTATCCAAATTGGAAAGGAGGAAGCAAAACTGTCATTGTTTGCACATGACATGATAGTGTACATAGAAAATCCTATAGACTCGGACAAAAAGCTACTTGACCTAATAAGTGAATTTGGCAAAACAGCCAGTTACAAAGTCAATATCCAGAAATCAATGGCCTTTTTGTATACCAACAAGGAAATATCAGAAAGGAAAATCAGAAATACAATCCTATTTGATATAGCAACATGAGAAACAAAGTACTTAGGAATAAACCTAACCAAGGAGGTAAAAGACCTGTACTCAGAAAACTACACAACTCTGAAGAAAGAAATTGAGGAAGACACAAACAAATGGAAGCATGTACCATGCTCATGGGTTGGAAGAATTAAGACCATCCAGGTGACCATACTGCCCAAAGCAATTTACAGATTCAGTGCAATCCCTATTAAAGTACCAATGGCATATTTCACAGATAAAGAACAAACATTTAAAAAATGTATATGGAACCATAAATGATCCTAAATAGCTACAGCAATTTTGAGAAAGAAGAACAAAGAAGGAGGGATCACAATACCTGATATCAAACTGTATTACAAGGCCACTTAATCAAAACACTGTGGTACTAGCATAAGAACAGACACATAGACCAATGGAACAGAATAGAGAGCCCAGAAATAAACCCAAGTCTCTATGGTCAATTAGTATTCAACAAAGGGGGAAGACGCATAAAATGGAGTAAAAATAGCCTCTCTGACAAATGGTGTTGGGAGATCTGGACAGCTACATGCGAAAAAATGATACTCAATCACTAACTGACACCATAAACAAAAATACATTTAAAGTGGGTAAAAGATGTAAATATAAGTCATGACACCAAAGAAGCCCTAGAGGAAAACATCAACAGAAAATCTCAGACATTCACGCAGCAATGTCTTTACCAATGTGACCCCTAAAGCAAGGGAAATCAAGGTAAGAATAAATAAATGGGACTGCATCAAATTAAAAGGCTTCTGCATGGCTAAAGAAAACAGCATTAAAATGAAAAGAGAACCAACTATATAGGAAAACGTATTTGCCAATGATACCTCGGAGAAGGGTTTCATCTCCAAAATATATAAAGAACTCACATGACTCCACTCCAGGAAGATACGCAACTGAATTTTAAAATGGGCAAAGGATGAACAGACACCTCTCCAAAGAGGACATACAGAAGGCCCAGATTCCTGTGCAAAGATGCTCAGCATCGCTAGCCATCAGAAAGATGCAAATTAAAACCACAATGAGATACCACTTCACACCAGTCAGAATGGCCATCATAAACAAATCAACAAACAACAAGTGTTGGCAAGGATGTGGAGAAAAGGGAACCCTAGTGCCCTGTTGGTGGGAATGTAGACTGGTGCAGGTGCTGTGGAAAACAGTATGAAATTTCCTCAGAAAACTAAAAATGGAACTGCCTTTTAACCTGGCAATTCCACTGGTAGAATTATATCCTAAGAACCCTGAAACATCAATCCAAAAGAACCTATGCACTTCAATGTTCATAGCAGCACAATTTATAATAGCCAAGTGCTGGAAGCAACCTAAGTGCCTATTAGTAAATGAATGGATAAAAAAAAACATGGGATATTTACACAATGGAATACTACACAGCAGAGAGAAAGAAAGAGCTCCTACCCTTGTGACAACATGGATGGAACTGGAAACCATTATGCTAAGTGAAATAAGCCAGGCAGTAAAAAACAAATACCATTCACCTCACCTATAAATGGAACCTAATCAGCAAAACAAACAAGCAAGAAAAATATAACCAGAGACATTAAAATTAAGAACAAACCAACAGTAACCAGAGGGGAGGTGGAAGGGGATAATGGGGGAAAAGGAAGAAGGGTCTTCAGGAAGATCTATGAAGGACACATGGACAAAACCAAGGGGAGGTGGGAGGTGGGGATGGCTGGGGTGTGGGTGAGTGTTGGTGGGAAAATGGAGACAACTTTACTTGAAGAACAATAAAAAAGGAAGAAAAAACAACCGATCAGACTAACAAGAAGAAAAAGAATCCAAAATTATGAGTACATTATAAGCAGCCTCTGGGACAACTTCGAACAACCCAACATTTACATCATAAGGGTGCCAGAAGAAGAGAAAGAGCAAGAAACTGGAAATCTATTTGAAAAATAGTGAAAGAAAATTTCCCTAATTTTGTGAAGAAAATAGACATGCAAGTCCAGGAAACAGGTTTCCAAACAAGATGGATGTGAATAGACCCATTCCAAGACACATCATGATTAAAATGCCAAAGCCTAAAGATAAAGAGAGAATCTTAAAAGCAGCAAAAAGAGACAGTTACCGACAAAGGAGTTCCCATAAGACTATCACCTGATTTCTCAAAAGAAACCTTACAGGCAAGAAGGGGTGAAAGAAGCATTCGAAGTCATGAAGGTGATGACCTACATCCAAGATTACCCTATCCAGCAAAGCTATCATTTAGAATGGAAGGGCAAATATAGTGCTTTTCAGATAAGGTTATGTTAAAGGAGTTCATCATCATTGAGCCTTATTATATGAAATGTTAAAGGGACTTATCTAAGAAAAAGAAGATGATAACTATTAACAGTAAAATGACAACAAACTCATGTAAAATGACAACTATCATCAACTGAACCTAAAACAAAAGCAAAAGCAAACTAAGCAAACAACTAGAACAGGAACAGAATCATAGAAATGGAGATCACATGGAGAGTTATTAGCTGGGAGGTGGAAGGAGGAGAAGGGGCAAAAAAAGGTACAGGAATTAAGAATTATAGATGAAAAATACAAAATAGAGGGTGTTAAGAATAGTATAGGTAATGGATAAGCCAAAGAACTTATATGCATGACTTATGGACATGAACTAGGGGGTTATTGCTGATGGAAAGGGGGCTACCGGGCAGAGGTGGGCAAAGGGGGAATTATTGGGACACCTGTAATAGCATTATCAATAAAATGTAATTTTTTAAGAAGTCTGAAACCTGAGTAATCCAATAGAAAGGTAATCAGTGGAGTCTCTGGCTGGTTATAGCATCTATTTCCAAACATATGGCAACCAAATTTGGGGTGAATGGATGGAGACTATTTCATGATGAGAAACCAGGAGCAAAATGAGACTGCTGCTGGAGCAAACCAGGAGCAAAATGGCTGCTGTGGTAAAAATTGCATATGTACAGTAAGCATTGGGAGGAGGGAGTATTTTTCCTTTTCTCTTCACGTCTGCCTGTGAAAATCCTGCCAGCTCCTCAAGACCAAGTTCAAATGCAACCTCCTCAGATTCTAACACAAGTAGTCCTCAGGTGACATGTTGCTCAATACCATTTGGAGTGCCTTTCTCTTTTCTCTGCCTTCGTGTCTCCATCCCGAATTTTTCCACCCCTAAATTCTGTTTATCCTTAAACTCCCAGCCTAAATACTACCTCCTCCACAAAGTTTTTTTAAATTTTTATTAAAATATACTTATTATACAATCTTTTATTAGTTTCAGGTGTACAATATAGTGATTCAACATTTATATACTTTATAATATGATCACCATGATAAGTCCAGTAACCACCTGTCATGTGCAAAGTTATTACAATATGATTGACTACATTCTCTCTGCTATACACTATGTCCCCATGGTTTATTTATTTTATGGCTGGAAGTTATTAATCCTGTAAATTAAGAGTAAAACTTTCTTCTCTCTGGGACCCCTCAGCACCTCACCTTGCTTCTCCAGTAGTATTTATCACCTTGTCATATTTTGCCTTTTATTATTTGTGTCCATGTTTTATCATCCCTACCAATGTATAAGTTCATTAAGTAACAGACTATTTCTGGTTAACTTTTTCCCTCCTACTGTGCTACAGAGTAGATGCTCTTTGAATGAACATGCACTATTAGGGAAATAGTGCCAGAAATTTAGTCATGGTTTGAATTAGATGCCGTTAAATAAGAGTGTATTGTCTGTATTGCTGGTCGAGTGTGGCAGATTGTACTGACTATACATTGGTTCCCATTCAGTAGGAAATTACCCAGTGTCATTTCTGACCCATGATTTTTTTTCTCTCCATCTCACTTAAGGACACTATAGTTAATATTTCTTTTTGAGAGAAATTACCTTGTTCTGAGTATCAGTACATGTTCGTCCCATTTAATACCTTCTTTGTACCAGCCCTCGCAAGTCAATATGCATTCACTTGCAGCCTAATTTGATTTCTGTTTCAGTAATACCCTTAATATTTTATAAACAGTTTCTAAAGTGTGTGTGCACTGAACCTCAGTACAGCTATCACATTTCAGCCAGGAAATATGGGTGTTTTGCTTCTCACCTCTTTTTTCATCCTTGCCTCAACTTAATTCGAGTGTAGTATTCCAAAGGGAAGAGAATCCATACTGAACAGAAGTATATACATGGTTGCTAACATAGTAGTAAGCTAGTTGTAATGATCCAGTTGTTAGGCTGATATTTTTTTGGAGGAAAGGGTATGTGAAATCTAAACTGAAGAAAAATTAATGAAAGAATGGAAACGGCAATAAGACATATTATTGCATCTGAGAATCAATGTAGTAAAAAGGACATAGCTCTGAAGACATTTAGACAAAGATTTATCATAGCAAAGCTACCACGTACTAGAGGTGTTATCTACCACTTTACCACTGCAAGCTACTACTACTGCAAGCTACTTTACCACTCAGAACAAGTTTTCTCAGTTGAGGAAATGGAGATTATAATATCTATGACCTATTGAAAAGTTGTAAAAATTAACTGAGATGATATAGAGTGCTAGGAGAAGGTCAAGTACACAGTTATTGCTTAATAAGTGATCATTATTCTATGAAACAGAGTATGTATTTATTATATTTATTATATATGTGTCCAATTTAACCTTGGGGTTAAGTAGAATTGTATCTTCTCTATCTCTGATAGTCTTGTTTTTTTATTTATTTAATTTCCATATACAGAACTTTACTTCTACTCCTTGTGATAACAGATCCTGGAACTAATCATCTTCCCAACAGTTCTCTTGTCACAATTTAAATTTATTTTTTCATGTCTTTGGAAGTGGCAGATAAAAGCTAGTGATTACTGATCATGTACTGTCCCTTCACATAACTGACAGTTAAGTACTTTCTTTGCCATCTCTTCTCCAGCCTAAATAAACCATTTTCTTTCATCTTTCCCTATGAAGACTAAATTCTACACTTTTATAAAATTGATGCTGTCTTCTCTGCCTTTAATTTATTTGCATCTTTCAGTTGTATATAATGTGATTGAGTCTCCCTGATATTTTAATTTTTGAAGCAGCTAGTTATTTTTTCCCATTGAAATGATGTTTTTACAAAGGTACATCTTGTATATGCATATTACTCAGACAGCAGCGTATCCAGATATACTTCTCTCTTATGCTGGTCACCGCAACTGCAGGCAAAATACTGCAAAAGAAGTAACATTTTGAGTGCTGAAACTGCAAACCTTAACATAAAGGGCCCCATTGATAATGGCCCCATTGATGCTGTCACCAAACACTAATGTACAGCTTTCTTCCTGCTTCAGACAGACAGCAATAGACACAGATTGAATCTCAGCCTCAGTTGTTTATACATGTCACTGAGGCTAGGACAATCAGGAGAGTGTTGGCAGGGTATGTGTCATTGCTGGCACTTCAGCAAACCTTGTCTGGACTAGAAATGTAGCAAAAACAGCCACTGGAACCTTAAGGGAAACTTTATCAAAAGAAAACATCTCTTCACAGATTGTATGGCTGCCACATTCTGGGTAGGCAGATGTCAAATCTAAACCCACACCCAGTTTTCCCTCTATGATTTATCATTTCTACTTCCTGTCTCCCACCCGTCTTGCCAAAGCAAAGGGAAAGACTATATACTTAGACTCTAGCTAGATAAGGGAGAGATATTTTGGGTACAATATTGGCTGTATTGAGAGCCAAGCTTGCATTTGATGGATGGTGTACATATGGAGCACTTAACTCTGTGTCAGGCAGTGGCTGAAGCACTTAGATGTATAATAGCTCAGTTGATCCTCACCACAAAGTAGGAAGAATTATTAGCTATGTTTTACAGATGAGGAAACTGAGGCAGAGAAATTAAGTGAGTTGCCCAAGAATACATGATAGTAAGTAGCAGAATCACAATTTAAAACTTGTCAGCCTGGTTCTAGAGTCCCAAAGTCTTACACTACCAGGTGGAAGCCATTTATAGGAGTTTGACAAGGGCTACTCCTAGTGAAGGGGGAGATGGGACATGTGTGGCAGATAATTTTAAGACCACGCTGTCCATCTTTCCCCATTAAAGCCTCAACCTACCCACTACCAATTATGGGGGAATACCTTTGTTCCACCTTTCTCTCTTTCTAGGATTAAAGATGCCTGAATGTAAATATCTACCTTCTTTCATTCAGCAAACATTTGTAAAACAACCATTAGGCACCTGGCACTGTTCTGATGCTGGAGATACAATGGGAAACAAAACAGACATGGAATCTGCTCTGGCAGAGTTTAGTAGGGAAGACAGATATTTATCAAATAATAACACCTGTAAATATAATATTGCTACTGTGTCACATGTTAAAAAGGAAAGATGTTATGAAAGCCAGTCATTGAAAGGGATTGATCTAGTCAGGGAGGTGAAGGAAGATTCCTAGGACTCTCTTTCCAGCCTCAATTCACACCATATGTATCTTCACTCTCTGTACCCCAGGATGAGGAGGATTGACCCAAAAGTTGGGGAAATAACTGATGGCTGTCCTATCCTCCCAGGATCTCTGACTTCTGATCACACTGAACCAACCTCATCCTGTAAGAGTGTCTATACCATTCTCCCTTCATTGTACATGCTGCACAATACTCTAGGTTTTCCTTTTTAAGGAACTAGTTGATTATGTTTGATCAGTGTCTACCATTTTTTACCATATTATCCAATCTCAGTACTTCAGCTTGTTTATTTGTTAAATGTTTCTATTATGGTTGACATACAATATTATATTAGTTGCAGATATGCAACATAGCAATTGCACATTTATATAACTTACAAAGTGAGCACTCCAATAAGTCTAGTACACATCTGGCACCATACATAGTTACTATAATATTATTGACTATATTCCCTATGCTGCACTTTACAACCCCATGACTGTTTTCAAAACTGGCAAAGATAAATTTTTAAAAAGTGGCAAGGGGTGTTGGGAGGAGGAATTTTAAAAAAACTGACAAAGATGGATATAAAGGGTATTATTCTAAGTGAAATAAGTTTTCAGCTTGGTTTTAAAGGCCTTCTGTAAAACAGTCTAACACTTCCTTCACCTACTACCCATCCTCAGGTCTCTGACACCAACATACATATTTTCTCCTTTAGGCTAGCTATTCTCTTTATCCTATATTGTGTGTCCCTTTCAGTTTCACACCTGTTGTGTGCCTATCTTAACTCTTACTCCCCACAAGCTTGAACTAGCCTCTCTCCTCTCTTTTACCAATTAGGATCCTAACCATTTTTCAAGAATATAACTGAAGTCACACCTCTTATAAATAGTCTTGCCTGGTCAATCCAGTCCTCACTGATCTCTTTCGTTGACTGCTTTTAGTAGTCTTGTTAGTAACATTTAAAGATATTTTTTGTATTATTAATTGTTTCATGGGTCTTGTCTCCTCACTGGGAAGCTGTATAAGGAAAGGACTGTCTTCATTTTCTTGTTTCCCCTTATAGTATTAAGCATATCTTTTGTGATGGATTTATTAAAAAGAAGGAGAGCCATTATTATAAAAAGCTCCTGACAAGGCTCCAAGTGCAGTCCTAATTAGGAGGCAGGAGAAATGACTGGCCTTACAACTTACTCAACCCAAGCTCATTTATACGACATATCTCTAGTGAGCCTAAGGGGAAAATTGAATCTCTTTTACGAAATTTAGATATTATGCTAACTCCTTCAAGGTAACTAAAACTAGAAGCAACTGTTTAAAATCAATTTGTCAGTGTTCAAGACGACTGTCATGTCACCCACAACTCTTGATTTATGTTTCAAAAAGCAGCAAAGTTACACCTCAGATGCCATCTTGAATGGGACCCAGAGATCTTGAGGAAAATGGTCTGTGAGATGTTTCATTTATTTTTCAAATTATGTTATTGTTGTTCAAGTACAGTTGTCTGCATTTACCCCCCACCACTCCCCACACCCCAGCCATCCCCACCTCCCTCCCCTGATTCCATCTCCATTTGGTTTTGTCCATGTGTCCTTTATAATTGTTCCTGAAAACCCTTCCCCCTTCCCCCATTATCCCCTCCCACATCCCCTCTGGTTACTGTCAGATTGTTCTTAATTTCAATGTCTCATTGTTTCACATCATAAAAATCTACCAAATTTTTCAAAGTTTTCAAAATCAAAGAAAACTGGAGAAAATAACAGCAACTTCAAATGTAGATTCTCACATATTAATATAGAGTTGCTTTTGTTCTTGCCCACATTTTCTGTAGAAACACTACCATCTTCTGGTCATAATGATAGGAAGAAAACATTTAATAAAAAAACATTACTTTAAAATGTTTACCTTAATAAATTTTGAGTTAATATGCTCTCACCTAAACTTCAAAATGTATTGAAACTGTGATCTTTTCATAGCTATAGAAAAGTCTGACCATCAAAGGTAATCCCTTTTCAAAAGTAAACCATTCCTATTCATGAAGATGGGAGCATCTTAGAAATATTCCATCTTTGCCCACCTCTCCTATTCAGGTTGGTTTTGTTCTCTCTCTATCCCTTGCACTCAGAATTCATCCTCACACACTTGCTATCTGTCCCAGTACTTCCACCTCTCTAAAGTCATCATGTTCCTTTTGGCATGTCTCTTATATCTTGAATGTTTCTTCTTAGACAGAGGCCTTCAGATGGTGGATGAGGCAGCACTGACTCTCATACTGAGCTTTACAAATTAATAGCTATGGTTCCTAACTGGCCATCTGGGATAGCCTGTCAAGGTCAATAATGCCCCATCCCATTGTGAAGTTGGAGGTTTTTTTTTAATGTGTATATGAGTCTACTTCCACATTAAAAATAAAGAACTCTCAGTGAAGCATTTCAGAGCAATTATTTCATCTCAGGCGGCTAAACACACTCTTCCTCCAGCCCTGCCCTTCTAACTACTTCAAGGGATTCCATGACTGCCCAGAATCACACCACTGGATATGCATATTACTCTCATTAGAATAGTCTTCATGAGTGTAGACCCCAACATTTATAGAAATTAATCTGATCTGTTGACTGATAGTATGAACAGAGGAAAAAGAAACATGAGAAAGAGGACTGATGTCAGGCAAAGGAATCATATTTGAATATTACCTACACTACAACTTTAAGAACTTACCAAGTGCAGGTCTCCATAGCCCAGGCAAAGTGGACAGTTGATAGAATTATTCAGTTGGCTCAATCACATTGCTGGAATGACTATGTCCATTTTTCCTTTGGCTCTTAAAACCAGAGCTACATCCCCTACTCCTATAAAGTAGTCCAGTCCTCTTTGCATAGGACCAGGACCAAAGTGGTGTTTCTAGAAAGAGGGGCCTTTAACTGACTGCTTTCCCTTCCCAAGCTGACCAGGCAGTAAACATCGATAGATTTTTGAGTTTCCCTTCTCTGTCCTGCTTGTTCTTTTCTGTTAATGGATGCTGCAGCACAGGACTTTATTTTATTTGGATACTTAGATTTTTACCACTTCATTTTATGACTATGTAAATTGTACTGCCTTCCAGTGAAGCAGATATCTGTCTTTTTAAGCCTCACTTTAAGCTGAGAGAAAAAGATTTTAATTAAAATGTGAACTACATTTCCTAAAAGGATGAAGATAAGAAGAGGACTAGTGTAACTATAAGAGAATCTAAGGTCATTTCAGAAGTGTAAGCTGAAAAAATCTCAGCAGACTTTTTTTGTATCTTCAAGACCCTGGCTTTTGATGATTTAGAAATGAAATGATTCCCTTTCTATGTGCAGGCATACATTTTCTCTTTTGACTAGGCTTTGTTTGTTTAATACAAATTCTTTCCTTCTTAAATACCTGGCCCACTTGTGGGGGTCCCTTAAGTTGGGCTTTCTCCATGTGTAAACCACTCTTGAAGAGGAAGAAGTGGAGGGAAAGGATGGGAAGAAGAGGGAGACAGAATAATGGCTCACACTTACATGACACTTACCGTGCACCCAGCACTGTCTAAGCTTTTTGCATATACTAATTAATTTCATCCTCATGACCCTATAGGGTTGGTATTATTGTCTCAATTGTAGCATAAGGAAACAGGCTCAGTGAGTTTAATTCACTTTTCCAAAGTGACAGAGGAAAGAAGGGAGAAGATTAACAATTTGGACCCAAGCAGTATGGCTCTTGGCTGTTCTCTTAGTCATTTCATTATATTGCCTTTCAACATGGGGGTTTGAGGAGACTGGGGATTCATGTAACTCAGAGGCTACTAGGAAGAACAGTTTGTGACAACTCTGCTCCCAGGGCCCAGCTATGGTACGCTTCCAGCTTTTTTCATTGGGACTATTCTGGGATGCAAATACCACATTTCTAACAATAAACTTAAATCTTTGACTTTGGTCACATGTCCATTGAAAGAGCAGAGCATGGGTCATGAGCACCATCTAGTTAATAGTTTCTTTAGTACCTCTCCCATGACCTCTTGCGGCAAACACATATACCCTCACAATGCATTTTTAAGTATGTAATTTTGATTTTTCTGGTTACTTTTGTCTTCTTCTTCAGATTTGATTTGCTGTTGTTGTCAGAAACATCCCCCTTATTTTTGTCTTAGTATTTCTCAAGCATATATTTTGCTAAAAATGCTAAGACATCCCCCCAAAAATGATTGTACACTTTATAAGACACTGGAGGATTTCTCATAGTATTATACCTCATGTTGGAAGCTCAAATGTCTACCAGTGGAGAACCCTTATACAAGTATTTGTTTTATTTAGAGCTTTCCTCAGATTTCAGCACACTTGCTTTCTCTCAACAGAACTGGTAGAATTAGATGTTTTTCAGAGACCCTCAAAGAGCTTTCCACTTCCTATTTTATCTTTAGCTTGGGTACTGAGTACTGGCTATAACATGGCCCACCACAGAACCTGGTGGAAATTTTGTGATCATTTCCTTCCTTTGTTCCCTCTCTCAATTTCCCTCAAAAGCCCTTTAACCATTTTCCCCAATTCTACTGATTTCAACTTGTTTCTCTAAACATAGAGTTCATTTTCCCTTGTCACAGAGATCAATTCCCTGTCCCAGGGATTCATTTAATTTACATTTGCTTTATGATTAGAGTGACCATATAACTTATCATCCAAACCAAGACACTTTAGAAAGTGGGAGAGTCAATCCTAATAATTAAGCCTGCCTGAAAAACAGTCATAAAATTGGGTTCTCCCAAATACATTGGGATCTATGGGTGGCACCCTGTTTATGATGTTGTGTGTGGTTCAGAAGTGGCCACATGCCAACATAGTTTTGCTCTCTGAGGATTATCTTCATGAATATCTCATAATCTCTTTGTCCTCTTGAGAGGACAGAGGTTACTTCTGTGACCTCCTGAAGCCACCCAAAGATTAATAAAGGCAATGGGAATTATAAAGTTTTCATTTTAGCCTAGCTCTTGACCATTTTCAAATACTTGTTCTTCCATTACCAGAACTCAGGCCATCCCAGCTCCAAAGAGTACCACTTAGAGAGAGTATAAGTGAAGTTTTTATATACAACACATGTGGCTTTTAAGGTTAAATGAATATTGTTTGACATAGAATGCAGTAGAGTTGGTTTTCATTTTGCTTTAAAAATTGATTGAAATTACATCTTATTGCTTCTTGGAATTAACTAAAATCCATCTGTCTCCATTAGAATTATTTTTTAAAAGCCTTGGCTGAAAAAAAAAGAGGCTCTCTCTCACTCTACATAATTTGTCCAGTGAATCAGGAAAATAAAAGCAAAGTAACAGGTTTTTAGGACACCAATGCCTACTTTTTTATTTTATATATTTTGTTCCTTAAATATATCTAGTTATAATATCTAAGGTATAATATCTGAAATTGTAAATGGACAAATCTATTTTCAGCTGTCTGTCAGACCCTGCTTCAGGTCTAGAGAGTCACTTATAGCTGTACAAAATGCAACTATCTAAAAAGATAATTCCAGTTTAACTATGTTGTTAAATAAAACAACTAAACTGTTGGAACATTTAGCTGCTACTTATAGAACATTCCAGCTTAAAGAATACCATTTTGATGGCTTTGAAAGCACAAAAACAGCCTGGCTGGTGTGGTTCAGTGGATTGAGTGCCGGCCTGTGAAATAAAGGGTCACTGGTTTGATTCTCAGTCAGGGCAAAAGCCTGAGTTGTCGACCAGGTCTCCAGTAGGGGGCGCACAAGAGTCAACCACACATTGTTGTTTCTCTCCCTCTCTTTATTCCTCTCCTCTCCACTCTCTAAAACTAAATAAATAGAATCATTTAAAAAAGAAAACTGAAAGGCAACAAACATAATAGTAGTTCCTACTTGAAAATATATGTACAGAATGGCTCCAATACTTTTTAACAAAGTGAAATAGTTCAAATGTAGGTACGCATGCCTGTCTGCTTAGGTGATCATGACACCTTCATCTGAACTTGTGTTACAGGATATTAATAGTTGGTTCCTATGCTTGATAACTATTTGCCTCATTGCTTTGCCATGATACCTCTCTGCTCATTTAACAGGGACTATGTGCTTCTATAATGCTTTGAGATTCTAACTGGAGCAAAAGTATTTCAAGACTATTTAAAAGCCATTTTAAGACTGTAGAGTCTAAATGGAACAAATTGAACTTCTTAGAAGGCCATGTTAAGTAAACAATTCATGTCAATATCAATCATTAAACCTACATTTTAAAAGGATATTTGATGAAGAGAGCTTTTTTTTATCATTTTTCTTTTATAATTTGTTCTCCTTTGGATAGTTAGATTAGGCTTGAAACCACATCCTATAGGTTTTACATATTACTTGGCTAATTGCTAGTGAAACTTTTCTGGTTTCAAGTCTTCTCTCTGGACCTATATTTTCATTTTGCCCATAACATAGCTTAGAACCACCACTGCTAGCTAAAATGAAACAAGCATATCCATGTTCACTCCCACTCAGTTACTGTCAAGGCCAGTGTCATTTCCCACCTCTCCAGATTTGCAACACTACAGTCATTGTATACTGTTTTCTCCTTCTCCATTAACAAACCTTCCATTGGGGTATTTTCATGTCCTTTTTAACTTTAGTAGTCTGATTTACCATTTTTCCATTATTTTATAGATTCTCATGGCCTATTACATATTACTACAATAGCCTCTTGGTTGCCCTCCCAGATTCCAATAGCTTCTTAACTAGTCAAGACTCCATTGCTAGGATATGCTTCCACAAATACCATTTTTACCATAGGAACCTATACATAAAAATTGGTGACAGGATCTTTCCATCACCTCTTATCCCCCCTTTTCCCTCTCCACCCTCCCCCATCTCCCTTTCTCTCTGGTACTCACCACACTATTGTCTGTCAATGAGGTGGGGTTTTTTTTTCAGCTTAATCCCTTCACCTTTTTCATCCAGCTCTTCCTTTTCCCTCCTTTCTGACAACTGTCAGTCTATTCTCTCTATCAGAAGGCAACTTGGGGTGGTAAACACGCAATAAAATATACAGAGGATATATTATACAACTGTATACCTAAAACCTGTACAATCTCATTAACCAATGTGACCCAAATACATTCAACAATAATAATAATAATAGTCTGGGACCCTCCCCTCAGGACCACACACAGCATGGTGGGTGATCTGGGCCAGCTCTCCTGGCTTGAGTAGGTGGAAGCTGTGAATACAATTATACATGCTGGAGGAGGAAACCCATTAACAAAGGAACCACCAACAGATCAAAATGGAAAAAGGTGGAAGGAATGAAAGCCACACTAGCCCCAACTAGGACAGATCTGGAAATACAACTAAATGGTGGAGAAATTACCCAGAACAAACAACTGAACAAGACCAAGAGAGAAGCCTCAAACCACATATACACAGAAGAACCAGCTTCAACACAACCTGTCTACACCTGCACAAAAGAATACAAGATGTGGTGGATGGTGTGACCTTCATTAACCAGCTGGAGGGAAGGACCCACCAAAGAAAGACCCAACAACAATCATAACTGAAAGACATACAGAGAGCCAACATAAATGACAGCCCAAGACAAGCAATCTCAAGAGATCAAGGAGACTGTACCACTGAATCTCACCAGTTTTCTACCATGGAAGTTCACATCAGAAACTCAGGGAGTCAGAATAGGACAATTTAATAAGCAGAGGCTATCAGGAAGAGTCTCACAAACAATGGGAAGACAAAACCACAATCCCCAAGTGAAAGGAAAGAAGGAAACATCAGGAAGAATGCTAAATTAAATAGAGGCAAGTCAACTATGAGATAATGAGCTCAAAGCAATGGCTGTAAGGAAGCTCAATGAGCTCACAGAGAATAACCAAAAACTACAGGGAAACTACAATGAACTCCCTGCAAACTATATCAACATGAGAAAGGAAACAGAAACTATCAACAAAGGCCAGGAAGAAATGAAGAATACAATTTCTGAACTGAAGAACACAGTAGAAGGAATCAAAAGCAGGCTCTATGAAGCAGAGGATCAGATCAGTGAGCTGGAGGACAAAGTAGAAAAAAACACCCAGAAAGAAAAAAAGGAAAGGAGACTCAGAAAGAATGAAGAGGGGTTAAAGGAAATACAGGACAACATAAAACGAAATAATATCTATATAATAGGGATACCAGAAGAAAAAGAGCAAGGGATAGAAAACCTGTTTGAGATCTAAGATGGCGTCGGAGTAGGAAGGAGCAGATTTGGCTTTCCTCTGCTCAGGGGAGAAAATCCTGACCGATCTATGGAGTAGAAAGGCAAGCAACCAACATATTTCAGCATTTTTGAAAACAGAGGACCAAGGATTGTGGCAGAACCGAAAGAACAAAGAACGGATCCTAAGGGGAGTGCTGCAACAAGGTAGGGTCCCAGGACAAGCGTGTGGTCCCGGGGCTGCAGCCCCAGGCCCGGGGGCCGCAGCTGGGTTTACCATAGGGTTAGTGGGAGAGAGCCAGGTCAACTGCTCCCTCCCCAGCCTAGCAAGGTCTGAGCGGCTCTGGGAGGAATCCAGGTGCTGGCAAACACACCGGGGTGGTGAGCAGCCTTGGAGGCGGTGGACACCAGAGCCGAGTCGCGCAGTGGACCCGGACTCCCACGGTCACCGTTCTGGCTGGAGCTTTGGCGGTAGGAGAAGCCAGGCCACTGTGGGGAGCAGCGGGCTCAATCGGTAGGAATTTCTCAAGAGGAAGGAGTGAATAGACACAGACACTGTTTGGGGAATTCTCCTAAAGTGATTAGTGGCTCTAGCCTGTCTGCTCCCCAGCTGTGAGAGCGCAGGTGGCAGACGGGCTGTGCCCGCTCGCGGGAGCACGGGCATAGGGGCGGTGCCTGCAAGGAGAGCATCCCCGCACACCAGCCCACAGCAGTAACCCTGGGGAAAGACCTGATTCCCACACCCAGGGCCCAAAGCTGAGGAGCCAGTGTGAACCCCACGGGCCTAGGAAGAAAAGCCAAACAAATCATCCTTCAGCCTGCCTCATCCAGCAGGAGCAGAAAAACCGGTTTGGCCACTTTGAAATCAAGAGACTTTTTAATTTGATTCTATTTTTTTAACAATTTTTAATTTTTTAAGTTTTATTGTTTTTATTCTCTTTTGATTTCTTTTTCCTCTCTTACCTGATTTCTTGTTTTATTCCTTCCTCCTTCCTGTCCTCCAATTTTATCTCTTCTTCCTGCCTTCGTCTGCCTTTTCTATTTTTTACTTTTTAAAATTTTCTCCTAAATACCTACAAGTGAGACAAAATCCTGGATCGGTGAAAAGACCAAAGTTGAACCCAAAGAAGGGGCATCACAACAGCTGGGACACTGAGATAAATGTCACTCTGCTATTACAGAGAACCTGCAAGTTATTGCATATTTGTATTATTATTATTTTTCCAGTGTTCCTACATCTTTTTTTTAACAGTATTTTTATATCCCTCTTATTTTTGTATAGCCTGCTTTGCTAGGCTGGTTTTATTGTATAACCTGACAGCTTTCCCCTGATATCTCTTTCTATACTGTATTACTAATCTACTGTCCATTAACTCACCTGTGTCCCATCAGCATACTACTGGATGTTCTGTACTCCCTATCCTTGTTACCTAGATCTCATAGACTCTGCCATATGAATGTTGCCATAATATTATTGTAAATAACTGCTGTTCCATGCAATTGTAATTACTTCACAACACCCCCCCCCCAGAACTTAGCCCATTTCAAAGTTTCCTGAACTCTATTACTGTAGTGGTTAACTCTATTCTCTCACACACTACATCTATTTACTATCCTTTACTCTCACCTTACCCCAGAATCTGACCGCCCACAACCTCTCTGCTTTATAGATCCAACTCGCAATCCTTCCTCCCTCAACAAGAGTCTTATCTTCTTTCCATCCTTTCTAAAAATCAGCTAGCTGGGTGGAAGACCACGGTTAACACTATACATAGTGAAAGGATCTCCTATATCTTCCCTACTTGCTACTATTGTAAATAGCATAGAATTCTCTGTTGCTGTCTTAAACCATTTTGCCTTCCCCTCCAACTGATGACAAAAAAGAATAGGTGGAGGAGGTGAACACCAGGATACCCACTGGAAGAGGAAACCCAACAACAAAGGAACCACTAACAGATAACAGCAGAAGAAGGTGAAGGAGGGAGTAGTAACCACACAAACCTCAATCCAGGACCTACCTGGAAATACAACTAAACAGTAGAGACAGTACCCAATACAAACAACTGAACAAGATTTCTTTAAACCTTGTACACACAGAAGAACCAGCCTCAACACAACCTGCCCTCACCAGCACAACAAAATACAGAAGGTGGTGGACAGAGTGACCCACATTTAACCAGCTGGCGGGAAGGAACCACCAAAGAAAGACTCAACAACAATCAAAACCCAAAGGCAAACACAAAGCCAACTTAAATGACAGCCCAAGACCAGCGAGCTTGGGGGGTCAGGGAAACAGCACCACTGAAACTCACTGCTACTCTACTAAAGAAGTTCACATCATAAACCCAGGGAGCCAGAACAAATCAATATAAGAAGCTGAGGTGAACAAGAAGAGTCTCACAAACAATGAGAAGACAAAGAAATAATCCCCAAATGAAAGGAAAGAAGGAAGCCTCAAAACGAATGCTAAATGAAACAGAGGCAATTCCACTATCAGATATTGAATTCAAAGCAGTGATTGTCAGGAAGCTCAATGAACTCACGATGAGCTACGAGAATCTAAAGGGAAGCTACAATAAACTCAGTGAAAACTACATCAGCATAAAAAAGGAAATAGAAACTCTCAACAAGGGCCAAGAGGAAATGAAGAATACAATTTCTGAACTGAAGAACACAGTAGAAGGAATGAAAAGCAGGATCGATGAAGCAGAAGATCGGATCAGCGAGCTACAGGACAAAATAGAAGAAAACACCCAGAAAGAGCAAGAAAAGGAAAAGAGGCGCAGAAAAAATAAAGAGGGATTAAGAGAATTGCAAGACAATATGAAACATAATAATATCCGCATAATAGGGATGCCAGAAGGAGAAGAAGAAGAACAAGGGATAGAAAACCTAGTTGAACAAGGGATGATGGAAAACTTCCCTAATTTGATGAGACAAAAAGTCACACAAATCCAGGAAACACAGAGAGTACCAATCAAGAGGAACCCAAAGAGGCCCACCTGACGACACATCATAATTAAAATGGCAAAATTTCAAGACAAAGAGAGAATCTTAAAGGCAGCAAGGGAGAAAAAGGAAGTAACATACAAGGGGGCCCCAATAAGGCTAACAGCTGACTTCTCAATGGAAACACTCCAAGCCAGAAGAGAATGGCAAGAAATAATCCAAGTAATGAGAACCAGAGGCCTGCAACCACGACTACTTTACCCAGCAAGGCTCTCAATTAAGATAGAAGGCCAAATAAGAAGCTTCTCAGACAAAAGAAGTCTAAAAGAATACACCTCCACTGAACCAGCTCTGCAAGAGATGCTGAAGGGACTGCTTTAAGGAAAGAAAGAAAAAGAGACAGTGAGAGAGGATCACACGTACATAAAAGGCAATGAATAAGTACCTATCAATAATAACCTTAAACGTAAATGGATTAAACGCTCCAATCAAAAGACATAGAATAGCTGATTGTATAAGAAAACATGACCCACACATATGCTGTCTACAAGAGACCCACCTCAGGATAAAAGACCTGCACAGGTTGAAAGTGAAGGGCTGGAAACAAATTTTCCAAGCAAATGGACAGGAAAAAAAAGCCGGGGTAGCAATACTCATATCTGACAAAATAGACTTCCAAAGAAGGTCCATAAAGAGAGACCCAGAAGGTCATTTCATAATACTCAAGGGAAGAATTCACCAAGAAGACATAAATATTGTAAATATATATGCACCCAACATAGGAGCACCCAAATACATAAAGAAAATCTTAGAGGACTTCAAGAAAGATATGGACAGCAACACAATTATTGTGGGGGATTTTAACACCGCTCTATCAAAAATGGACAGATCTTCCAAACAAAATATCAACAAAGATATTGAGGCATTGAACAATACACTAGATGAACTGGGCTTTACTGATATATACAGAACCCTCCATCCCAAAGAAGCTAAATACACATTTTTTTCAAATGTACATGGAACATTTTCAAAGATTGACCACATGATAGGACACAAAACAAGCCTCAACAATTTCAAAAAATTTGAAATCATACCAAGCAATTTCTCGGATCACGAGGGACTGAAACTAGAAATCAACCCCAAGGAAAAAAACCCAAAACACTCAAATTCATGGAGATTAAACAGCATGCTATTAAACAATGAATGGGTCAAGAATGATATTAGGGAAGAAATCAAACGGTTTTTGGAAACAAATGAAAACGAACTCACAACAACCCAAAACTTATGGGACACAGCGAAGGCAGTCCTGAGAGGGAAGATCATAGCGATACAGGCCCACCTAAAATAGTTAGAAACATTTCAAACAAACAACCCAACCCTACATCTACTTGAACTCGAGGAACAAAAACGAAGACAGCCCAGAGCAAGCAGAAGGAAGGAAATAACCAAGATCAGAGCAGAATTAAATGACATAGAGACTAAAAGCACAATTCTAAAGATCAATGAATCCAAGAGTTGGTTCTTTGAAAAGATAAACAAAATCGACAAGCCTTTAAGCAGACTCATCAAGAAAAAAAGACACAAAACCCAAATAAACACAATCAGAAATGAAAGAGGAGAGATTACAACAGATACCACAGAAATACAAAGGATTGTAACAAATTACTACAAAGAGCTGTATGCCAAGAAATTTGAAAACCTAAATGAAATGGACAAATTTCTAGAAAAATATAACCTTCCAAAACTCAATAAAATGGAAGCAGAAAGCCTGAACAAACCAATAACAACAAAAAAAAATTGAAGCAGTAATCAAAAAACTCCCAACACACAAAAGCCCTGGACCAGATGGTTTCACAGGAGAATTCTACAAAGCATTTAAGGAAGAACTAACACCTATCCTTCACAGACTATTTCAAAAAATCCAAAAAGATGGAAGACTCCCAAACTCTTTTTATGAGGCCAACATCATCTTAATTCCAAAACCAGATAAAGACACAGCAAAGAAAGAAAACTACAGGCCAATATCGCTGATGAACATTGACGCTAAAATCCTCAACAAGATACTGGCAAACCACATCCAACAGTACATTAAGAAGATCATACACCATGACCAAGTGGGATTCATTCCAGGTATGCATGGATGGTACAATATTCACAAATCAGTAAATGTAATACATCACATAAACAAAAGCAAAGACAAAAACCACATGATCATATCAATAGATGCAGAAAAAGCATTTGATAAGGTACAGCACCCATTCATGATAAAAACACTCAGTAAAGTGGGAATAGAGGGAGCATTCCTCAACATAATAAAGGCCATATATGAGAAACCTACAGTCAACATTATACTCAATGGGCAAAAATTAAAATCTTTTCCACTAAGAACAGGAACAAGCCCTGTCTGGCGTGGCTCAGTGGATTGAGCACGGGCTGGGAACAAAAGTGTCCCAGGTTCGATTCCCAGCCAGGGTACATTCCTGGGTTGCAGGCCATAAGCCCCAGCAACTGCACATGGATGTTTCTCTCTCTCTCTCTCTATCTCCCTCCCTTCCCTCTCTAAAAAATAAATAAATAAAATATTTTTAAAAAGAAGTTGCTTAAAAAAAAAAGAACAGGAACAAGACAAGGATGTCCATTTTCACCACTTCTATTCAATATAGTACTGGAAGTTCTAGCCACAGCAATCAGACAAGAAAAAGAAATAAAAGGAATCCAAATCAGAAAGGAGGAAATAAAACTGTCACTGTTTGCAGATGACATCATAGTGTACATAGAAAATCCTATAGACTCCACCAAAAAACTGCTTGACCTAATAAATGAATTTGGTAAAACAGCCGGATACAAAGTCAATATCCAGAAATCAAAGGCATTTCTGTACACCAACAATGAAACAGCAGAAACAGAAATCAAGAAAAAAATCCCATTTGAAATAGCAAAAAGAAAAATAAAATACCTAGGAATAAACCTAACCAAAGAGGTAAAAGACCTGTATTCAGAAAACTACATAACACTGAGGAGAGAAATTAAGACACAAACAAATGGAAACATATACCGTGTTCATGGATTGGAAGAATTAATATCATCAAAATGTCCATACTACCAAAAGCAATTTACACATTCAATGCAATACCTATTAAAGTAACAATGGCATATTTCACAGACATAGAACAAAAACTTCAACAATTTATATGGAACCATAAACGACCCCGAATAGCTGCTGCAATTTTGAGAAAGAAGAGTAAAGTAGGAGGAATCACAATACGTGACACTAAACTATACTACAAGGCCACTGTAATCAACACAGCCTGGTACTGGCATAAAAACATGCACATAGACCAATGGAACAGAACAGAGAGCCCAGAAATAAACCCAAGGCTCTACGGTCAATTAATATTTGACAAAGGAAGCAGTAACATAAAATGGAATAAAAATAGCCTCTTCAACAAATGGTGTTGGGAGAACTGGAGAGCTACGTGCAAAAAAATGAAACTCGAGCACCAACTTACACCTTATACAAAAATAGATTCAAGGTGGATAAAAGACTTAAATATAAAGTGTGAAACCATTAAAGTCCTAGAAGAGAATGTAGGTAGGAAAATCTCAGATATTTCACGCAGAAACTTTTTTACTGACTTGTCTCCTAGAGCAAGGGACATAAAGGAAAGAATAAACAAATGGACCTCATCAAAATTAAAAGCTTTTGCACAGCCAAGGAAAACAGTATCAAGATAAAAAGAGAACCAACTGTATGGGAAAATATATTTGCCAATGATACCCTCAGACAAGGGTTTAATCTCCAAAATATATAAAGAACTTACATGACTCCACTTTAAGAAGACAAGTAACCCAATTAAAAAATGGGCAAAGGACTTGAACAGTCACTTCTCCAAGGAGGACATACAGAAAATCCAAAGACACATGAAGCGATGCTCAATATCGCTAGCCATCAGAGAGATGCAGATTAAAACCACAATGAGATACCACTTCACACCAGTCAGAATGGCCATCCTAAACAAAGCAACAAACAACAAGTGTTGGAGAGGATGTGGAGAAAGGGGGTCCCTAGTGCACTGTTGGTGGGACTGCAGACTGGTACAACCACTATGGAAAGCAGTTTGGAACTTCCTCAGAAAACTAAAAATGGATCTGCCTTTTGACCCAGCAATTCCATTGCTGGGACTCTATCCTAAGAACACTAAAACACCAATACAAAAGAACCTTTGCACCCCGATGTTCATAGCAGCACAATTTACAATAGCTAGGTGCTGGAAGCAACCTAGATGCCCATCAGTAAATGAATGGATCAAAAACCTATGGTACATTTACACAATGGAATTCTATGCAGCAGAAAGAAAGAAGGAGCTCATACCCTTTGCAACAGCATGGATGGAGCTGGAAAGCATTATGCTAAGTGAAACAAGCCAGGCAGTGAAAGACAAATACCACATGATACCACCTTTAACAGGAATCTAAACAATAAAACAAAACAAAACAAAACAAAACAAAACAAAAACTAGCAAAATATAACCAAAGACACTGAAATAGGGGATAGTCTGACAATGGCCAGAGGGGAGAGAAGAGGGAATTTCAGGGGGAATGGGTAGGGATTACAGGAACAAATTTGGAGGACACATGGACAAAAACTAGGGGTGGGGAGTAATGGGGGGAAGGGGGGAGGATTGGGTGGGTGGGCTGAAATGGGAGTAAGGGGGAGAAAACTGTACTTGAACAATGATTAAAATAAAAAATAAAAAAAGAAAAAAGAAAAAAGAAAACCTGTTTGAAAAAGTAATCATGGAGAATTTCCCTCATTTGGTGAGAGAAACAGTCACACAAATCCGGGAAACACAGAGAGTCTCAATCAAGAGGAACCCAAAAAGGCCCACATCAACACACATCATAATTAAAATGGCAAAATTCCAAGACAAATAGAGAACCTTAAAGGCAGCAAGGGAGAAACAGGAAATAACATACAAGGGAGCCCTGATAAGGCTACCAGCTGAGTTCTCAAAGGAAGTGCTCCAAGCCAGAAGGGAATGGCAAGAACTATTCCAAGTAATGAAAACCAGAGGCCTGCAACCAAGACTACTTTATCCAGCAAGGCTCTTACTTAAAATGGAAAGACAAATAAGGAGCTTCCCAGACAAAAAAGCCTCAAAGAATATACCTCCTCCAAACCAGCTCTGCAAGAGATGCTAAAGGGTCTCCTTTAAGAACAGGAAGAAAAATGGTGAGAGAGAGAGGAACACAGGTACAAAAAATGGCAATGAATAAGTAACTATCAATAATAACGTTAAACATTAATGGATTAAATGTCCCAGTCAAAAGACAGAGAACACCTGAATGGATAAGAAAACATGACCCACACATATGCTTCCTACAAGAGACCCACTTCAGAACAAAAGACCTACAAAGACTGAAATTGAAGGGCTTTAAACAAATATTCCAAGCAAATGGACAGGAAAAAAAAGCTGGGGTAGCAGTCTTCATATCAGACAAAATAGATTTCAAAAAAAGCTGTAAAAGGAGAACCAGAAGGTCACATCATAATACTCAAGGGAAGAATCCATCAAGAAGACATAAACATTGTAAATGTATATGCACCCAATATAGGAGTACCCAAATACATAAAGAAAATCTTGGAGGACTTCAAGAAAGATATTGACACCAACACAAGTATAATAAGAGATTTTAGCACTTCACTGTCAAAAATGGACAGATCCTCCACACAAAATATCAACAAAGGTATTATGGCATTGAACAATGCCCTAGATGAAATGGATTTAACTGAAATGTACAGAATCTTTTATCCCAAAGAAGCAAAATATACATTGCTTTCAAATGTACATGGAACATTTTCAAAGACATACCACATGACAGGAAACAAAACAAGTCTCAACAAATTCAAGAAATTTGGAACCATACCAAGCATTTTCTCTGACCACAGGGAATGAAACTAGAAACCAACCCCAAGGGGAAAAAAAAAACAAACACTCAAAATCATGGAGATTAAATAGCATGCTATTAAACAATGAACAGGTTAAGAAAGAAATTAGGGAAGAAATCAAAAAGTTTCTGGAAACAAATGAAAATGAACTCACAACAATCCAAAACTAATGTGACACAGCAAAGGCAGTCCTGAGAAGGAGGTTCATAGTGATGCAGGCCTACCTAAAAAACATAGAAACATTTCAAACAAACAACCTAACCCTGTGCCTACATAAACTGGAGGAACAAAAACAAAGACAGCCCAGAGGAAGTAGAAGAAAGGAAATAACCATGATGAGAGCAAAATTAAGTGACATAGGGACTAAAAGCTCAATTCTTAGGATCAATGAATCCAGAAGCTGGTTCTTTGAAAAGATAAACAAAATTGACAAGCCTTTAAGCAGGCTCATCAAGAAAAAGAGACAGAACCCAACTAAACACAATCGGAAATGAAAGAGGAGAGATTACAACTGACACCACAGAAATACAAAGGATTGTAAGAAATTATTATGAAGAACCATATGCCAAGAAACTGGAAAACCTACGTGAAATGGACACATTTCTAGAAAAATATAATCTTCCAAAACTGAAAGAAGAAGCAAAAAGCCTGAACAGACCAATAACAGGAGATGAAATTGAAGCAGTAATCAAAAGTTTCCAACACACAAAAGCCCCGGACCAGACAGTGTCACAGGAGAATTTTCCAAAGCATTTAAGGAAGAGCTAAGCCCCATCCTTCACAGATTATTCCAAAAATTTCAAGAAGATGGAAGACTTCCAAAGTCTTTTTATGAAGCCAGCATCATCTTAATCCCAATACCAGATAAAGACATAACAAAGAAAGAAAACTTCAGGTCAACAGAGCTGATGAACACAGATGTTAAAATCCACAACAAAATATTGGCAAACCACATCCAGCAATACATTAAAAAGACCATACACCATGATCAAGTGGGATTCATCCCAGGGATGCAAGGATGGTACAATATTCCCAAATCAATAAACATAATACCGCACATAAACAAAACAAAAGAAAAGAATAACATGAGCATATCCATAGATGCAGAAAAAAAATTTGATAATGTACAGCACTCATTTATGATAAAAAAAAAATACTCAGGAAAGTGGGAATAGAGGGAGCATTCCTCAACCTAATAAAGGCCATATACTAGAGTCCTATAGCCAACATCATACTCAATGGGAAAAAACTTAGAGCTTTACCACTAAGACCAGGAAAAAGACAAAGATGCCCATTTTCACCACATTCAACATAGTATTGGAAGTCCTAGCCACAGCAATCAGAGAAGAAAAATAAATAAAAGGCATCCAGATAGGAATTAGGAAGCAAAACTGTCATCGTTTGCACATGACATGATAGTGTACATAGAAAATCCCATATAGTCCACCAAAAAACTATTCAAACTAATAAATGAGTTTGTTAAAACAGTGGGATACAAAGTCAATATTCAGAAATCAAAGGCATTTTTGTACACCAACAATGAAATATCAGAAAACAGAAATCAGGGGAAAAAATTCCATTTGTTATAGCAACAAGAAAAATAAAGTACCTAGGAATAAACCTAACCAAGGAAGTAAAAGACCTGTACTCAGAAAACTATACAACACTGAATAAAGAAATTGAGGACGACATTAACAAATGGAATCATGTACCATGTTAATGGATTGGAAGAATTAACATCCTTAAAATGTCTGTACTACCCAAAGCGATTTTCAGATTCAATGAAATGCCTATTAAAGTACCAATGATATATTTCACAGGTATAGAATGAACATTTCAGAAGTTTATATGCAATCATAAATGACCCTGAAGAGATGCGGGAATTTTGAGAAAGAAGAACAAAGAAGGAGGGATCACAATACCTGATATCAAACTGTATTACAAGGCCACTTAATCAAAACACCCTGGTACTGGCATAAGAACAGACACATAGACCACTGGAACAGAACAGAGAGCCCAGAAATAAACCCAAGTCTCTATGGTCAATTAATATTTGACGAAGGGGGAAGAAGCATAAAATGGAATAAAAATAGCCTCTTCAACAAATGGTGTTGGGAGATACATGCAAAAAAAAAAAAAAAAAAAAAAGAAAACTCGATCACCAACTTACACCATACACGAAAATAAATTCAAGGTGGATAAAAAACTTAAATATAAGTTGTGACACTGTAAAAGTCCTAGAGAAAAACATTGACAGGAAAATTTCAGACAGTCCACTCAGCAACATCTTCACTTATATGTCCCCTCCAGCAAGGGACATACAGGAAAGATTAATCAAATGGGATCTCATCAAATTAGAAAGCTCCTGAATGGATAAAGAAAACAGCATTAAAATGAAAAGAGAACCAACAGTATAGGAAAACATATTTGCCAATAACACCTCAGACAAGGTCTTGATCATTAAAATATGTAAAGAACTCACATGACTCCATTCCAGGAAGACAAACAACCCAATTTAAAAATGGGCAAAATACTTGAATAGACACTTCTCCAAGGAGGACATACAGAGGGCCCAGAGACATATGAAAAGATGCTCAGCATCACTAGCCATCAGAGAGATGCAAAGTAAAACCGTAATGAGATACCACTTCACACCAGTCAGAATGGCCATCATAAACAAATCAACAAACAAGTGTTGGAGAGGTTGTGGAGAAAAGGGAACTCTAGTGCACTGTTGGTGGGAGTGTAGACTGGTACAGCCACTGGGGAAAACAGTATGAAATTTCCTCAGGAAACTAAAATTGAAATTGCCTTTTGACCCAGAATTTCAACTGTTCGTACTATATGCCAAGATTCCTAAAACTCTAATCCAAACGAACATATACACCCCAATGTTCATAGCAGCACAATTTATAATAGCCAAGTGCTGGCTGCAATCTCAGTGCCCATCAGTAAATGAGTGGATTAGAAAACTGTGGTACATTTACCCAAATGGAATAATACACAGCAGAGAGAAAGGAGTTCCTACCCTTTGCGACAGCATGGATGGAACTGGAGAGCCTTATGCTAAGTGAAGTAAGCCAGGCAGTGAAGGACAAATAGCATATGATCCACCTTTAACTGTAATATAATCAACAAAAGAAAAAAGCAAAGAAAATATACCCAGATATTGAAAGTAAGAACAATCCAACAATATGCAGAGGGGAGGGAGGGTGGGACATTTGGGGGAAGCATTTTTAGGAACTAATACAAAGAACACTTGAACAAAACCAAGAGGGAGGGTGGAAGCAAGGAAGGGAGGTGAGTTTGGCTTAGGTGGGGCAGGGTTTTTTGGGAGAAAATGCAGACACGTGTAATTGAATAACAATAAAATAATTTTAAAGTAATAATAATAAAATTGGTAACAAGATCAAATGTGATTCTTCAGCCTGTTTTTGAAGTTCATGCAGCAATAATTGACCACCCATATATACCTCAACAACCTTCTTCCTGCCACCCTCCCTCCTTCTCTCTCCCTCTGTTTCACCCTTCCTTTCCCTGTTTCTCCTTCCACCAGCCCCATTTCTCTTGTTTTGCATCAGAGGTTTCTATTCCAGCCACACCTTGCTTGCTGTCATTTCTTTAGGTTGAGATACCTCTGTCTACATCAATGTCTTAAAAATTATTTAGGTAAACTTTTCATGATTGCATATGAATGCTCATTTCATCTATTCAATATCTCCTAAGCATGTACTTTCCATTTGTATATCCATTTGTTACTCTATGTGTATGTTTTAGGCTGTTTTCTATATTGATTTGCCGTCACCTCCAAACAGGTTATTAATATGTTAAGTGCAAGGGCCCAGTCTCATTTGTACCCTCCTTCTGCCTTCTTATGAGGCTCTTTACCAAAGAAGCTTTCAATGCGTGTCTAGTAACTTTGGGCATTATTTTCAAGACATAAACAAAGGTGAAATCATCACTGTTACAGGGTCACTCAGGGTTTCCATATAGCTTGCATGTAGTCTTCGTCTATCATCTTTACTCAGATGTGGAATAACCAGGAAGAGGTGAGTATACTATTGGCCAAGTAGTTAATTCTATATTTGTGACAGTGGTTCAATTTAGTAAATATACTGAGTACCTGACAGGTTCCTAAGAAAATGCTAATTGTTCATCCAAGTTATTCTCAAATCCATGAATGCATCACTGTCCTCAGGAGTGCTTGTCAATTATACAGTTAAAACCTACATCACTAACCCCCACCCCAAAGATTCTTACTTTGTAGGTTGGGGGTGGGTTCCAAAATTTTGCACTTCTAACAATTTCCCAGGTAATGTTGGTGCTGCTTGTCCAGACACCATACCTGAAGTACTACTGATCTACGCAGTACAGAGGAGGATCTAAGACATGGTCTCTGGTTTCAAGGCACTTATAGTCAATTTATGGAGACTAACCAGGCTCAAGAAACATTTGACAGCAGAAGGTATTGTAGAACGTTTTAGTATTTATTCATTCAAGAAATATTTAATGAGTACTAACTACATGCCCAGCACTGTTGTAGGTACTGCTATCATATTAGTGAACATGATAGGCAGAAATTCTTGTTCTCATTTCAAGCCTAATATCATAGGGTAATTCTTATGGGGAAAAGCAGACAATAAAATATAGAGAATATAGGATAATTTATGTGCTAAGAAGAAAAAACAAATAAGGGAGATAAGACATATCAGAGGGGTTTGAAATTTTAGATAAGTGGTCAGAGAATACCTTCCAATTCCATCATTTGACAAGCATCTATTGAGTGAAAACTATGTGTCAGGCATTGTTATAGATGATGGTGAACAGACATAAATAACACAAATAATAAACCCAGCCCTTATGTAAGGTACACATTTATTTGAAAGCCAGGGAATCTGGGAGTTTGGTGTTAACTTTCATGAACTCATTATGTGACTGTGAATGGCTGATACTCCCCTTCTCTGAGCCTTGGTTTCTCCATCTGTTAAATGTAGCAGCTGGACAAAATTATACTTGAACTCCTATGCATCTCTCAGGCTATAATATGTTAAATCCTTTAGGCAATGGGAAATATGTAAGAATGCTTGAAGAAAACTTTGTAGAGAAAGAAAAACTTAATGCTTTTTATAGGCATAGGGGAGCAATGGGGTTTGTGAGGTGAGAAGAAAATTTCAGAAAAAGAATAACATGAGCAAAAGCATGGAAGCAAGAATGGGAGACACATGTTCAATAAAGAGCAAGGTCAGAGAGTTGCCATTGTAATATAGCCGAGATAAGCTGGGTGGGAAGTAAGTGCTCAACAAAGATGAGGTTGCAGCTAATTATAGAGCATCTTGGATGAGAACCCACTAATGGTTTAGATCAGGAGTGTTACAATTATACAGTCAAAGTGATAATTTTAGGAAGGTTAACATGGCAACCATAGTTAAATCTTCAAAATTCTTAATTTTTTCCATAAGATGATCTCTGAATCACAAAAAGTTAAAGTTGTAATCTGTTAATGTCACTGACTGATTATAATATTGCTATCAAACTAATTTTGAGGTGTTTTTCAAGCCTTAAAAGCCAATAACACTACATAATTTTCCTTAAGAGTACTACCATATGTTTGAACCACTGACATATTACTATTTAGATTTAAGTTTTGAACCCTTGGGAGGTAAATTAAGATAGGAAATTATTAATGATATATTCTTTTGTATTTCTTGTTATCCCATAAAATATATAGTTGGATTGATATTGGGTTTATCCCCATCTAGATATGTAGGTAAATCTATATCTGTTTATCAGTATCTCTATTTCTATACACACACACACACACACACATGCACACAAATAGTACTCACTTAGAGTGATGCAAACATTTCTAAAACCAAGTTATTCCCATCTGCTTGCTTGATCATACATAACAAAGGTAATATTCTTGGGAATTATCTTCTAGGGTTTTTTTAAAGATTTTATTTATTTATTTTTAGAGAGGGAAGGGAAGGAGAAAGAGAGAGAGAGAGAGAGAGAGAGAGAGAGAGAGAGAGAGAAACATCAATGTGCAGTTGCTAGGGGCCATGGCCTGTAACCCAGGCATGTACCCTGACTGGGAATCGAACCTGTGACAGTTTGGTTCGCATCCCGTGCTCAATCCACTGAGCTACACCAGCCATGGGCTTTTTTTTTTAAGATTTATTTATTTATTCTTAGAGAGGGAAGGGAGGGAGAAAGAGAGAAAGAAAGAAACATGAATGTGCGGTTGCTGGGGGCCATGGCCTGCAACCCTGTCATGTGCCCTGGCTAGGAATCAAACCTGCGATACTTTGGTTCGTAGCCCACGCTCAATCCACTGAGCTACGCCAGTCAGGTAGTTTTTTATCTTTAATCACCTGAGGAGTATCTATATCTGCTGTATGTTTGCAGCTTTCCAGGCTGTGGTCCTCCTAAAGACAGTTACTCTGGAAGACAGTAATTATAGGGATTATCTGTTCAAAGAAAGGTGTCTCAGGCCAAAAAAAAAAATAGAGAAGGCTATCTTAGATATTGGTTATGTAAAACACTCCAACCTTAGCAAGCTTTACCTTAACTTTCAGATTATATCATAACTTCACAGAGACACAATGGTGAATTTAACAAATCATGACAGACCAAATATTCAGAGCTCTCATTTGTTAAGGGTAGTTTAAACTCAAGTTAAATATGACCTGCAAAATATTTAACTGTCACTGGAATAAGATAAGCAAAAGTGACAATGATGGTTATATTAAAGTGGAAAGTGATTATTTTCCCTTTTATTTTCCAAATTATGAGCAATGTTGGTTGATGGTCTGCTTTATAAAGTGGTAACTTTCTTCAGAGTTGTTTTGACAAATGAGGCACATCCTTTAGTGTTGCTTTTTTTTTAAAAAATGGGAGTTTTTTAATTTTTTCATTTTTTCCTTTTTATTGACTTTTTGGGGTGACACCAGTGTTGATTTTTGAAGAATAGTTAAAATATCTAGAGAACTTTGGGATCATAGAACCAAAATATTACTGGGTTACAGGGGTGATATTTTCCCCTTTTATGTATGCATGATTCTTTTTTATTTCTTTTTAATAAATAGGGGATGGAGAATTGTCGTGGGAACATTCTGATGGTGATATCTTCCGGCAACCTGCCAACAGAGAAGCAGTAAGTGTGAATAGCTCAAATAATTCAACACTCCACAGCATCAGGTCAAACTTTCCTCTCTCCATGGCTACTCTCCCAGCAGCTCCATAAAAGGGCCTATTTCTAACACTATTTTTCTTGCCTTTCCTTGAAAATTTAAATGGCATCATCACCAACCTCTAACCATTTAAGTATACTGTATAATTGGTAACCACAGCAGGGGAGAGAGAGAAGAAAGAAAGGAAAAGAGAGGAGAAGGGAGGGGAGGGGAAGGGAAGGGAGGGGAGGGGAGGGGAGGAGAGGGGAGGGGAGGAGAGGGGAGGGGAGGGGAGGGCAGGGGAGGGCAGGGGAGGCGGGAAGAGAAATTGGAGCCCCAGCCCTTGGGAACCCTTCATCTAGATCAGACGTTGGTTCCCTTTCCTGATGACTTGCCAAATGTTTGTCTTCTGTAAGGCAATCAGGTCACTACACCTATCCAAAACAGTGAAGTGGTTCTGTGGATTGTCAAGTAGGCCTGCCCATCCTTTTGGCAAAGGTACTTTGGACATGCCACATAAACCCTCCCCAAGCCTTAGACTCTCACTCATAACCCTGGAAGAGAGGAAAGGTAGCAAGCTAGATTCTCCTTCCTCATCCCACAACATCTCATTTTTATTCTTGGTGCTAATCTCAGAATAAACTTTATGAGTAGGCATCTCTCTATGTATAGCAATAGCATCTCTTGTTCCTTTGTATTTTGAAGCCATTGAAAAAGTAGAACCTCTCTCTCAAATATATATATATATATATATATGTTTAAATACAGCAACACTCAAGACTTCTTAAAATCTTGACAGGATTTGTTCCAGTTCAAAGAACTTATCATAATAAAGGACTTACAAATATGCACAATGTGTACAAAGGCATTCATTGCACATAAATGGATATTCATCACAACATTGTACAAAAAAAAACTGTACAGGGGCATTTAATGCAGCATTACTTTCATAAGAGCAAACAAATAGACAACCTAAGTGTCTGTCAATAGAAGCATGGTGAAACACTTTATCTATGGGCCCTCTGCAGGCGTTAAAAAGAATGAAGTAGAGCTCTGGCTGGTGTGTCTCAGTAGATTGAGCACCAGCCTGTGAACCAAAGGGTTGCTGGTTCGATTCCCAGTCCAGGGCAGATGCCTGGACTGTGGGCCAGGTTCCCCAGTAGGGGGTGCTTGAGAGGTAAACACACATTGACATTTCTCTCCCTTTCTCCCTCCCTTCCCCTCTGTCTAAAATTAAATAAATAAAATATTTTTTTAAATAATGCAATAGAAATACAGTAAAGTGGAGGGATATCAAAGATATATTAAGGAAGCAAAATGAGGTATGAGACACAATTTATACTATCATATCCTTACATAAAAATTGTGTGTGTGTAAATGTATATGAAAAGATCTGGAAAGTCACTTACCAACATCTTAGAGTGGTAATCTCGGAAGGGGTGGAGAATTGGGCACAAGGACAGGTCAACTCTGAGTTTTTGCTTTATGTCTTTTGTATCATTTGATATTTAACAATGAGTATAAACTAATTTTTATGTTCACTTTGTTTTTGTTCTTTTTATTGTTGTTCAATTAAGTTGTCTCCAGTTTCCCCCTACCACTCCACCTACCTGACATCAAACTATATGACGAGTATAAATTAATTTTTAATAAATAACATTTAAAGAATTTTCTAAAATGCCAGGAATTAGTTCTCAACATGCATTGGACAAAAGGCAAGAGTCTAGGAAATCATACAGCAGACATATAATGAGGGTGTGAGGAAGGTGTTGATAGGAGACAATAAAATGACCAATACAAACATAACAGTGCTGCTGAGGCCATGTATGCCAGCCATCACATGCCCCTTGTGACTTGCATGCCCCCAGCTGGCCAACATCCACAGCCTCCCTTTTCTGTGTTGTGTTGTGATTTCCTCTTTTTCTCAGCCCCAATTTGTATTTGTAGTAGAAAGTTGACATTGGGTAAATTAGTGGCTGTCAATCAGATGACTTTTTTTAATATAATTGATTATGCTATTACAGTTGTCCCATTACCCCTCCCTTCATTCCCCTCCACCCTGCACACCCTCTCTCACCCACATTCCCCCTCTTTAGTTCATGTCCATATGTCATAAGTTCTTTAGCTTCTACATTTCCCGTACTATTCTTGCCCTCCCCCTATTTTCTACCTACCATCTATGCTACTTATTCTCCATACCTTTTCCCCTCTCTCCTCCTCCCACTCCCCTGTTGCTAACCCTCCATTTCTGTGGTTCTATTCCTGTTCTAGTTGTTTGCTTAGTTTCTTTTGGTTTTGCTTTAGGTGTGGTTGTTAATAATTGTGAGTTTGCTGTCCTTTTACTATACATGTTTTTTTTTTTTCCAATCTTCTTTTCTTAGATAAGTCCCTTTAACATTTCATAAAAGAAGGGCTTGGTGATGATGAACTCCTTTAACTTGGCCTTATCTGAGAAGCACTTTATCAGCACTTTATTTATTAATGCTAAATGAAAGCTTTGCCGGATAGAGCAATCTTGGATGTAGGTCCTTGTCTTTAATGACTTGGAATACTTCTTTCCAGCCCCTTCTTGCCTGTAAGGTCTCTTTTGAGAAATCAGCTGACAGTCTGATGGGAACTCCTTTGTAGGTTACTGTCTCCTTCTCTCTTGCTGCTTCTAGGATTCTCTTTTTTTTTTTTTTTTAGATTTCTTTTTTTTTTAATCATTCTTTTTTTTTAAGATTTTATTTATTTATTTTTAGAGAAGGAAGGGAGGGAGGGAGAGAGAGAGAGAGAGAGAAGGAGAGAGAGACATCAATGTGCAGTTGCTGGGGGTTATGGCCTGCAACCCAGGAATGTACCCTGGCTGGGAATCGAACCTGGGACACTTTGGTTCCCAGCCCACGCTCAATCCACTGAGCTACGCCTGCCAGGGCGGATTGTCTTAATTTTAATCTTGGGTAATGTAATTATGATGTGCCTTGGTGTGTTCCTCCTTGGGTCCAACTTCTTTGGGACTCTCTGAGCTTCCTGGACTTCCTGAATGTCTATTTCCTTTGCCAAATTGGGGAATTTCTCCTTCATTATGTTTCCAAATAAGTTTTTAATTTCTTGCTTTTCCTCTTCTCCTCTGGCACCCCTATGATTTGGATACTGGAACATTAAAAGTTGTCCCAGAGGTTCCTAAACCTCTCCTCACTCTTTTGAATTCTTATTTCTTCATTCTGTTCTGGTTGGATGTTGTTTATTTCCTCCTTCTGCTCTAAACTGTTGATCTGAGTCCCAGTTTCCTTCTATTCACTGTTGGTTCCCTATACATTTTACTTTATTTCACTTTTTATAGCCTTCACTACTTACTCTATTTTGCAACCATACTCAACCATTTCTGTGAGCATCCCAATTACCAGTGTTATGAACTGTGCATCTGATAGGTTGGCTATCTCTTCATCACTTAGCTGTATTTTTTTTGTGTGGAGCTTTGACCTATTCTTTCATTTGAGCCATATTTTTTTGTGTCCATGCCTGTTACATGGTAAAGGAATGGAACCTTAGGTACTCGTCAGGGCAGGGCAACCCATGTAGCTGCGTTGTGGTGCTATATGTCAGGGAGGGTCCAAGAGGGACCGATGCCACTTGCTCAGCTCTCTGCTGGCTTTCAGTCACTTCCTCTGCTACCCACAAGCAAATTGGGCCCTTCTGGTGCTGATTCCTGGGTGGGTGGGTTTGTGTACATTCTAAGACTCTGTGGTTCTCTCCAATGAACTCTCCTGTAAGGCTGGGAGTTTCTCCTGCTGCCTTAACCTTCACAAGTTTTTCCAGTCAGTTTTTGAGGCTTTACTTCCCTACTCTGGAACCCTGGGTTGTGCCATCTCTCTCACCACCCACCCCATCATTACTCCCAGTTTATCTGCATGTAAATGTGGGATCACATGGTCCTCCAGCCACTGCCTTGTTGCAAGTTCTCTCCACCCTGGATGCACATCTCCACCGTTCCTACCGGCCTGGACAAATGTTTCTTCTTTAATTCCTTGGTTGTCAGACTTCTATACAGTTCGATTTTCTGGCAGTTCTGGTTGCATTTTGTTTTTAAATTTGTTGCTGTCCCTGTTTTGGCTGTGTGAGCAGGTAAAGTATATCTACCTATGCCTCCATCTTGGCCAGAAGTCTCATTACTTCTAATCAAAATCATACATTACCACTCCCAATACCAGCCTAAAACAGAAGATTTTTTATGTCTGTGATTTTCAGCCTTGGCTTTAAAGTAGAGTCCCCTGAGGGTATATAAAAGTCCTGATGTCCAGATCTTACCCCCAATCAATTCCATCAACTCCCTGGGAATGGGACTCAGGCAGAAATGTTTTTACATTTCCCCAGGTGATTCTGTGTGCAGCCAAAGTGGAAACCGTTGACATGTGTTTATGAACACTGTAGCAGACTTCCATATTGAAAAGACCTTTTCTTCACAGCAGCTTTTAGCCAAATATTTGTGGACCACCTAGCTTGACCAGACATCATCACTCCCACCCTCTCCTCTTTCCCTCGTTTATTTCTTCCTCTCTGTTTCTTCTCACTACCAGCTACTTGCTTCCACTTATTTCTGCCAGCTACAAAACCTCAAATCTTCATTGTCACCCTGAATAAAACCCCTCTCCTCAGTTTCTCTGTCTGTAAAACAAAAGACTTAACATGAGATGAGGTTCTGGGGGCTGCCAGGTCTCTGAACAAAATTCCTGAGTGTTTTGACTTTTGTTTTGTCTTGAATCACTTTTCTACCCTTATCATATGTCCAGGGTCTGAGTTTCTGGCACCAAAGAACAGTTTTTCATCTTGCGCTCACCTACATGAACAGAGAACTTCCTGTGTTTGCTGATTATCCTGGGTCAGCAACCTTCCCTCTCAAATTCTAGTCCTGTCAAACTCCCCCCTTTTAGCATCGGTAGGACACACACAGTCCAAATGGACCTCTCTGTGTTTCTTTGGCAAAATGATGCCAAACTCCCAAAAAGACAAAACAATCTGTAATGGTCTTTGTGAAATGTGAGTGATTATGTTATAAAAAGACATATGAGCTATACTGGTATGAAAAATATTTGCACTGAGAGTGTTGTCTGTGTGCATGATAATAAATGGATGCAATTTCTTATTTTTGTGCATTTTTATAGCAATGTACCAGGGTGGGATCTTCTTACATAAGGGAATAATGTTCTCTTTCTCTTACTCCAGCTCCCATCAGCTCCCCCTCTTCTTACACCAGAGCCCACCCCAAGAGAGTAATAATAATTCCCAAAGTTAAATTTGCAATATGCATGTCTGTGGAACATAAGTATATTAAATATTTTATGTTGGGATTACTGGACCCCATAACTATCTTCTCAATGTTCCCTGCCATTTCTATCACTAAATATAAGGATCTTTTTCAATTGCCTGCAAATAATTTTTACATGTGTCTTCCCTCCTTTACCCCTAATACTTGTCTCTAAAATACAATGTTACTTGACTTTAAACCTTAAGTTCTGTTCTTCATTTATTCTGTCCTCCTCTGTCCTCACTCTACCTCAGCTCCAGGAACAGAGGTCAGTAGCAGAATAGTGGGCTCATCATGTGCCTTTACCCCTTGCTGAAACAACAATGACTGGATTATTTGTGATACAAGACTCTAAGCTTTTATTAGGGACCACAGATTTCATTAATTCAACAAGTTTTTTCTAAGCACCTTCTAGATGCTAGACACTATTTTAGGCACAGGAGATACAGCAGTGAACAAAACAAAGTCCTCACCTCTGCACAGCTGAATTCTAGTACTGGCATGTGCTGTCAGTTTTGTATCTATGAAATGTCTACAGTCTCTGTGCACTGATGTATGATCTCATGCCATTACCTATGTTGAATCTCAGTACATTTATCTGAACTGCACTTGACTCCATCTCTTCCTCCTATCCAATTCACCCAATGCATTCTCAAGGTTCAGTGCTTGGAATCACAGTTTTGATTATCACTCTGCTTTAGAAACATCCCTCAGAGGCTTCCACATTCTCAGCTCTGTTGCGCACCAAGGCCTCACCCCTTAGTCTGTCATTTAAAGTCCTTCCTGATCTGGTGCCAACCAACTTTTGGAATATTATCCTTCAACTGTTACCTTTTATGGACTCTATTTTCTGTGCTGCACCTTCTCAACTTGGAAACCTCTGCCTGGAATACTCCTCACCCACTATGTCCCCCAAAAGTCTATTCATGCTTCATGGCCTAGCTCACAAAGCATCCCCAAAGATAAGCTTCTTTCTTATTCTAACCTGCACAGTATTTTATATTTATCTTGTGGCTTCTGTCATATCCTGCCTTGTGTTGCAGACTGCTACCTTAACTCTTAAACTCACATGTGAGAGTCCTAGGAGCAGGAAGGACACTTTACCCTTTCTGGCTCTTTGTTCCCTCAGAAGTTTGTAGGTGAATCTAGTCCAGTCTTCTATAAAAAGAGGGAAACATCTCAGTATGTTGCCAGTGCTGCTTTACTTTACATCCCTATTTCTCTACTGGTGTGGGTGGATGTGCAGCTTAGATCAGATGTTATCACTAAAAAATTAAATGCCTTCTAATGTATGCAAGGCCATTTCTGCGTTTTCACTGGTGGACTTGGGCAACTGAATTTGTCTTTGTCATTTTAGAGACATTCCTACCACCGCTCTCACGATGATCCTCTGCCAAGCCGACAGACTGCAGGTCTTCCCCACTTTCCTGGGACCAGAAGTCACCGGGGAGCTCTTATGGATTCCCAGCAAGCCTCAGGCACCATTGTGCAGATTGTCATCAATAACAAGCATAAACATGGACAAGGTAAGGGTCATGTTCCTTTTTTACCACATCTACATCAGGGCATCAGCAGCTCTGGTGTTTGGAGGGCTCAAGCTGGGAAAGGACCCTTTCTCTCATGCATATAATACATTCACATGTGAGTCACTCACTATCAAGCCTACAAATTGAGTATGTACAAGTGACTCCATAGAACACTTAGGATTTCCCTAAATACAGTTCAAAGAGCGTATCTAATATTTCAGGTGTATCTGCCCTTATTTAGAGCAAAAGGTAAGAAATGCAACTAATGCAGCCTCCAGCATTTTCTCAGTGGCCCCTGGGGGTTGAATTTTGTTTGGGAAAGTTCATTGGATCTTTACAAGAATGAGAGGTTGTTCATTTTCCAGTAGGAGACCCAATATTCAAAGGTACTCAGTGCCAAATGCTTTTGGAGCTCTTATCCATACCTTAGAAATAACAAGTCTCTCACCTCAGTGCACCATAGTCTCCTGGGAGTCTTGTAAAAGATACATTTCACAGGCCCCAGGCTCAGAAATTCTACTTCATATGAGGAAATTGTCTTTAGGAATGAGAAATCCAGTGAGAAAAATCCAGAAACTTCTTGGCTCAGGACCAGAGGACTGATCAGGTTCACAATGACATGCATCCCACTTAGCCAGCCAGCTGGCTAGAGCAGGCACCCACACACAACCAAAGCCCATTCCTTCCTGCACAGAGTTCTCCTGCTTGCACATCCCCAGTAGTGGAAGTGGGGAGAGGGGAAATTCAATAAAACATTTGACCTTTTTAGTCATTGTATCAACCAGCTCTTCAGAGCAAGAGCTCAGCTAGTTCCTTTTTATGAAACCATAAACATGTTTTGTTTCCTTTAAAGGAAGAACAAATCAAAGGCAGTTCTCTAAATGCGTTAAAAGTAATAAATTATTAAATCAAATGATTTAATAACAGGAGTTGAAAAACAATCTGTTACAAAGAACTCCTACTATCTCAACAAAGTTAGTCAAGCGAAAGCTAGTTGATCACATCTGTTACTAGTTAGATATAAATTTCATATTACAGAAAAAAATTAAATTATTTTTGAAGCTAATAGGCTTAAAAAGAACCTTCAAAATAAAAAATCTCAATTAAAATGGTGATATATAAGATGAACTGGAAATATTTACTATCAATCAGGGTTTGATTTGAAATTTAATAGTTGTAAATTGCAAGGCATTCTGATACGAATTTATGAAATGATGATGAGGAGGAGTAAGGTAAAGATGCAGTTTGATTTTCAATACTAAATTGCCTCTAGTAGATCCCATTTGCTCTGAAAATATTTCGAAGCCTTGAAAAATGTATGGGGAAATGGACTTTGAAAATTCTAAATCCTGTAATTCCTACAGGCCTCTTCACTTTCAGGGCAGAGGCTCATCCCTTGATTTTCTCCATGTCCTACAAAAGCCCCAGCTGGTTCACATTTATTCATTGCCCAGAATTGATTTGGTCAAAGCAGTTCTTTCCTAACCTTTCTACTGTAGTTCACTAGATAATCACTTGTCCCCACCCCCAACTTGCAATGCTGCATATGGATGCATTTAAAATCATCTTGAGAATTTGTTGGTGGGAAGAAGGCTGCATTTCCCTTGAGAGAATTAACTTCACCCTATTGAACTTCAGAGTGTAGGCTCTCATCCAGTCTAGATTGTTTCTTTAGTCCAAATGTTTAGGGGAGAGGTATCCTAGCTATATACCATTGGGAATTGTATAGCTGCCAGCACCTCTTTTTCTTTTTTAGCTCTCCTGCTAACTGTATTCTCTTCTCAGATACAATGTACTGGGTCCCTTGGTAGAGTCAAAGAGGAGAAGCAACAGGACTCTACCATTCTGAACTTGAGTCCAGTCTAAATTTTCTTGAAGCAGACAATGTACCCACTTGATTGCATTGTCTAGAAGGGAGTGTCAGTGTCTGAGGGGGAGAGAAAAGAGGTCAGGGCAGGAGAGAGAACAACACATCTTTTCTGTCTTGTCATGTGATTTCATCCACATCCCTGAGCCTCACAGTTTAGACATCAAGTCCCTATTCTCTCTTACTATAAGGTTGGGAGCTTCTCTGATTTAGATTCTTAAGTACTTGGAAATCTTTACACAGATTGACCTATTAGAGTGTCTAGTATTCTAGCAGCTCTTGCAAAGTACAGGAAAAGTCAGCCAATACATCCATATTTCTTAATGTGACCCAGTGGACTTGGTGAGAAAGAAATAGCCCAATGATTCATCCTTCTGAGGCCACTGTCTTACAGCCAAATCAGTTAATTCCTAGAAACGCCCCAAATGGGGAAATTTCTCCCACCCTAGCCCCACCTTAAGTGATACAACCCACCCTGGAGATGTCGTTGATTGGGATGCCTGACAGGTCTCCCTGGGAATGATGATGTGATGGTAAGAATAAGAAACACACCCAGCCCCAGTTATGGCTTGAAATCTCCAAAATGTGTCAGCACTTTCAAAATGTGAGACAACTCATTCTCAGACCTTCCTATTTACAGCCCTATGCAGTTTTCATCCTGAATCCTAGATCCATGCCTTACTGTAGGAGCTGGATATGTTTTGGTTGGATTGCATTAAAGGATGTTCCTGTGACCCCTTCCCTTCATAGGCCCCTCAGCTTGCAGCCCAGATGCTTGCTCTTGTAAGGCTCCTCAGAAAACATGGAGTCATTGACTTCACTTCCCACTAAACAAATGTGAAACCACCAAAGGATATCTCTAGGACAGACAGTGATTGACTTCAGCCAAATCTCTGTAGCTACTATAAGGTGGGGGGACACAGGATGCTCCCTGAAGATTAGAGGCAAAAAAAAAAAGACTACCTTTCACCACTTACCTGTGGTTCTTTCTCAATCTTGTCTTAGCACCTTTCTTCCCAGGCCAGCACCATTAAGCTCCATACCCATCTGTGTTCGTGGATGAAACTTTCAAAGCTTTTGATATTCTGAATGGATTTGCTTCAGGATCTGGGAAAAAAATTGGTCCTTTGGGAAGATTAGTAGTTTTGCATCTAGTCTCCCTGGGTGGTAAATCTCTCTGGGAAATTTACATGCCAAGAAGAACATCTACTTGGTCCATATCCTGTATGAACTATAGCTATTCAAACTACATTCCACTAGCACTTCCTTATCAGATACCCAGGACAGATACAACTTTGCTTTCACTCACTCCTGAACTTTACAAAATATTTATTTATTGACTGCCTGGTACTTGTGAGCATCCAGAGGCTACTGCTGAAGAACCTGAATACTTGCCAATAGTAGAAAAGACACATGCTATATTTTTAGTTAGAAGAGGCTTGACCCATGGACATGAACAATGGTAAGGGGATTGCCTGAGGGAGTGGGGGGTATTGGGTAGAGGGGAGCAAAAGTGGAAAAATCAGAACTGTAATAGCATAACTGATAAAATATAACTTAAAAAATGAAATCCCTGCTTCTTTATTCTGCCCCCAAAAAGAAGAGGCTGCCCTGTAAATGTATCTCTATGGCCATGTAAAGAACAAAGGATGCTTGGTGTCTTAAAGAGTTCATGGTTTGGATTCTGAGCACAGGGGCCCATTTTTGCTCCCTAGCCTTTATTTTCTGGTATTGTGTTCTCTTTCAGTGTGTGTTTCCAATGGAAAGACCTATTCTCATGGCGAATCCTGGCACCCTAACCTCCGGGCTTTTGGTATTGTGGAGTGTGTACTGTGTACTTGTAATGTCACCAAACAAGAATGTAAGAAAATCCACTGCCCCAACCAATACCCCTGCAAGTACCCTCAAAAAATAGATGGAAAGTGCTGCAAGGTGTGTCCAGGTAAAAAGGCAAAAGGTGTGTTGGTTGTAAGCCCTGCCTTTGGTTGACTGAGATCCCCACATAGTCATTCTCAATGTTCTGTGAACATCAGAAATGTAATAAATATGCCACATCACTGTAATGGTAACAGTTCTACTAATAAGAACTGTTCTACTAATAGAACAGTTCTACTAGTAGAACTATCAGTTCTACTAATAATGAACTTCATTCTATCCTCTTTGGAAGAAATGGACTACTAAGAATTACACTGTGGATTTTTTTTGTCAGCCATGCCTTTGACACCATGTAGCCCTAAATGCCAAACTTAAGTCTTGGTTTTATAAATAGTAGAAAGTGTAAAAAGGTTCCCCTTTCTCCACATCCTTGCCAGTACTTGTTGTTGATTTATTGATGGTAGCCATTCTGACAAGTGTGAGGTGATATCTCATTGTGGTTTTAATTTGCATTTTTCTCATTATTAGTGACATTTAGCATCTTTTCATATGTCTATTGGCCATCTGTATGTCCTCTTAGCAGAAGTATCTATTCAGCTCCTCTGCCCACTTTTTAATTGGATTTTTTGTGCTCAGTTTTATAATTTCTTTATAAATTTTGGATATTAACCCCTTATCAAATGGGATATTTATACAATGGAATACTACTCAACCATAAAAAAAAAGAAATTTTTACCTTTTTGTGGCAGCATGGATGGTCCTGGAAAATATTATGCTGAGTGAAATAAGCCAGTCAGAGAAAGATAAATAGCATATGATTTCACTCATATGTGGAATCTAATAAAAAATCTGCATCAATAAGCAAAATGAGCATAGACTCACAGATGAAGAGCAGGATGACAGCTGGAGGGGAGGGTTTGTAGTGGAAGTATTGAGCAAAAATAAAAAAGGACTCATGAACATGGAGAACAGTGTGGTGATTGCTGGGAGGAAGGGGTATAAGGGGGACTATGTGGTAATGGAAAAAATACAATGAACATAAATTTAAAAAAATAGAGAAATTATGTTATGATACTGATTAGGAAGAACAGTAGTAGCTTTTATTTACATTACTATTTACCTCATCAAAGCACAATGACATCCAAATACCTTTTTGAGATAAGATGAGAGATAAGTGAGGTATAATGGAAGGAGAGTGGGTTCCGGTCCTAATCTAAGTTGCTGTGTGACTTTGGAAATGTTCCAGATCTGCTCTGGGCATCATCACCCTCGTCTTTACAATGAAAAGTTTGGAACAGTTGACCTCCAAGCCCCCTTCCAAGACCAAAATCCTATCATGACATTATTATTTCTCTGTTATAGATAAGAAAACAGGGGTGTATAAGTAGTGACTTACCAAGGCACATAAATAGATAATAAAACCAAGGCCTATAATTCCAGGCCAGTAGAAAATATAAACTGATAACAAATGACAAATTAATTCTTTAATAGTGGTTTTAATACATGGGATAGATAAAATTATAGTTTATAGTAATGGGGTTGACAGAGTATAGGATTGGTAATCAAGTATTCTAGCCCTGATTCTGCTACTGGTTTCCTGTGTGATCTAGAACAAGTCACTCCACCTCTATGAGCCTCAGTTTTCTTCTCTGCAAAATGAGAGGGTTAGAATAGACTATTTATTAGGGTCCCTCTAGCTTCAACATTCCAAGAGTGAATGAATTAATTACTTCCAAGGACAAGAATTTATCATTTATTATGTCAAATGCAAAGCATTTTTGTAAACATAGTTGAAAAAACAAACATTTTGAAATGTACACAGAAAGCTAAATTATTTATTCCTTCAATTTAGGCAATTCCTCATGAGTAGCAGGCAACAATAACTTTATTCAATATGTGTTTTTTCTCTTTTAAAAATATTTTTCCTTATTTTTAGAGACAGGAGAAGGGATGGAGAAAGAGAGGGAGACAAATATCAATGTGAGAGAAATATCTATTGGTTGCCTCTCATATATATGCACACAACAGGGGGCCAAACCAGCAACCTAGGCATGTGCCCAGACTGGGAATTAAACCAGTGACCCTTGGCCTTGCAAGATGACACCTAACTAATTGAGTCACACCAGTCAGGGCTCAATGTATAATTTTTAAGGATCTTCATGTAAGCCAGTGGTTCTCAAGTTTGTCTACACTTTGGAATCCTGCTGAGAGCTTCTAAAAAGAACTGTGTCGCATCCTTCAGAGATCATGATTTAATAGGCATGAGGTGTGGCCTGCGCTTTGGAATTTTTAAAAGATCCCCAGATGATACTAATTTTCAGGCAAGTTCAGGGACCCCTGATATAGGTAGCTCCAGGGTGGTTTATGGTCTTGCTTCTCAAAACGTGATTTGTGGACCAGCAACACCTCAAAGGTAGTTAGAAATGCAGACTCTGAGGTTATATCCCAGACCTGCTGCATCAGAATCTGCACAGTAAAAAGAATCCTCAGTTGATTCCATTGCACATTAAAGTTTAAAAACATTTATTAGTGGCACAAACAAAATCTTTCTTAATCTAGTGCCCCTTATCTACCAGAATAAACAGTGACAGGGTGTGGCTAGGAAGGACAGGAGCTATCTGATCTGGAGTAGAGAATTGGGCCATTAAAATTGGTGAGGCAATGTACTCATCAGGGTTAGGGAGGAAATACGTTCTGATATTGATATGGACATGGGTCCACCCAGCCACAATGGCCTATTATGACTTCCAAATCTGGGATCTCACTGGATCCTCAAATCTTCTAATATCAGGTTAATTCCACAAACACAATTTTCTCTTTGGTCAAGGGTCTAATGCCTATAGTCATATAAGTAAAACAACAAGATAATTTTTTATTAAACTAATAGCTACCTAAACTACTGCAAAACCAAATACTATTTCATTGTGTGCTTAGGATTTTATTGATGCAGGTGATTTAAAGTTCACGAATCAAAAAGGTGTGAGAACAGGACACAGAATGGGCATTGCCTTTAAAACAATTGGCCTCTCAGATCAGTAATATTTATCAAAAACTTCACTTTCCATTCTATTTGACTGAGCAACTTCACTCCTACGAATCTTAAAAAGTAATGAGACATATACAGATATACAAATAATGATTTTTGCTGCAGGGCTGTTTACAATATTGAAAAATTGTAAACAGTTTGAAAGTCTACCAATATGGGGATGGTTAAATAGTTATGTCTGTACTGCGAGGAAGGAGGGTAAGATGGCAGAGGAATGAATTGAAGTCACACTAACCTCCTCCCAGGACCAAGCAGGAATTACAACTAAGTTGTGGAGAAGTCACCCAGAACAAACAACTGAACAATAGCAAGAGATAAGACATAACCTCAGAGAGACAGAAGAATCAGCTTCAGCACAACATAATGGTAGGGAGTGTGGTGGGGACTCAAGAATGCTGGCTGGGCACCCACAGAGGGCAGCGCCAGAGGGATAACTAAGCAACCAGTTGGATGCCCCTGGGAAGAATGGGGTCTAAACTCTAAGCTGTGATCCCCAGCCTAGAGCACCAGAGCCCCAAAAATACATAGATAACAACTAGCAGCAAAAAGCAGTAGGGTTGCCCTCTGCCAGAGACAGATGGCTGGAGATGCAAAGAGCCATTTAAAGGGCCAATGCACAAATTTTCACTTGCAGCCACTTACCCTGGGCTCCAGCAAACGGGGAAGGCAGAGTGGGCTACAGATGCCTGAGGCAAGACTGGGGATGGAAGCTTTGGGGAGAGAACTGAGAGAGCAGATGCTGGGATCCTGGTTCTGAGTCATCCCCCTTATGGCAGCAGCTATCCTGCTCAGGTAGACTTCTCCCCTGCAGGCAGCAGCAGCTTGAGGGAAAACAATAGCCCCAACACCAGGAGGGATTCTGCTCCACCCTATGGTGCCTTAGCCTGACTGCTGAGTGCAGAGTGACTAGATGAACAACTGGAGGAGACAGCCACAGACAGTAGATCCCTGGAAGTCTCAAACAGACAGCTTAAGGTCAGACGGGGTTAACATCTGACATCAGCATAGGTGGATCCAGAAAGAAAAAACAGTGGTAAATACTAGAGGCTTCCAAGATGAAATGTGCTGTGGTGTTCTCCATTATTTATGATATTTTCTTTCCTATACAGCTTTTTAAAAAGATTTTATTTATTTTTAGAGAGCAGGGAAGGGAGGGAGAGAGGGAAAGAAACATCAATGTGTAGCTGCCTCTCATGCGCCCCCTATTGGGGACCTGGCCTGCAACCCAGTCATGTGCCCTAGACTGAGAATCAAACTGGTTACCCCTTGGTTTGAAGACCAGTGCTCAGTCCACTGAGCCACACCAGCCAGAGAGACTTGCATAGTTTTTTAACATTCATTTCTTGTCCATCAAGTCTGTGCGTATTCTGCCTTCTTCATTCCCTTTTTTATTCATGATGTAAATTTTACTTCCTTTCTTCATATTGCTCCAACTCCCAACTCTTATTAGTACTCCTCCCTCTACCCTCTCAAAATCATTTAAGTAGGTCATGTCATATTTGCTGTCCTTTCTTATAATAGTCTTAATGTCTTTATACCCTTTTTAATACGGGTTTATTTGTTGTTGATAGTGGGATTGTGGCGGGGTATTTTTGTGGGTGTGGGTCTTTTTCCTGGGCTTTGTGGTTTAGTTCTGGCAGAACCTGCACAACAGCATACAAGACATGGTGAATAGAGTAACCCTCAGTCAACCAGCTAGAGGGAAGGACCCACCAAAAGATCAACCCAACAACAATCAAAACTCAATTACATACACAGATCTAACATAAACTATATAAAAGGCATCCTAAGATCATCAAGTTCAGAAGCTCAAGGAGACTACACCACTGAATCTCACAGATCCACTACCATAGAAGATAACACCACAAAGTCAGGGAGTCAAAACAGATCAATTTAAGGAGTAGAAGAAAACAAGAAGTTTCACAAATAATGGGAAGATAAAGAAACCACCCCCAATCCTCAGAAAGAGTGCTAAATGAAGTAGAGGCAAGTCAACTATCAGATATTGAGTTCAAAACAATTGGTATAAGGAAGCTCAATGAGGATTACTAAAAAAAAAAAAAAAAAACTACAGGGAAGCTATGAGGAACTTACTGTACTGTGGCACAGTACACAGCCATTAAAAATTATTGTAGATCAAGATTTAATGGCACAGAAAGATGTTTGCAATGTATTTGCTAAGTATGAAGACCCTGGCATATACAAAACAATATGTATATATGATCCCACTTAGTGTGTGTGTTGTGAGCTTCAAGGCCTGGCAGGTTCATGGTATCATGCAGACAGAAAATATTCATGGAGCCATTGGGATGTCTTGCATGCCTTTATTCACGGGTGGGCAGGCCATGCATGCTGAAAGCTGTGCATCCCCCTGCATGTCTCTGCGTAACAAACATTGTGGCCCTTGCTCCCCAGGGTGGCACCCATCCTCGCCCCCAGCAGGGAGTGCCTACCTGCTTAAGTACTAGAGGCAAACAAAGCTGGAAAATGCCAGAAAATTATATAACATAATATAATTCTGTGCATGCAAGCCCTCTTCATGTTATGGGAACAGTTTATTGGACCCAGTCTCAAGGCTATGATAACACTACTTATCATGTGCCTTCAAGGCAATGGGAACACTGCTTCTCTTAGTTACCCAGATACCTTGGTGAGGAAGCAAGACTGCCTCCACTTACCCCACAGTATGTTAAAAAATAAAGTGTTTATAATACTCTTAGACAAAAAAAGGAAGACTGGAAAGGTATATGGAGAATGTTAACAGTGGCTATATTTAGGTGATTGAATTATGGGTAATTTTATTTTCTTATTTTTGTCTACCTGTATTTTCAAAATTATCAATGTGTATTATTTTTGTAATTAGAAAAATAATAAAGTGTATTATTTTCATAACTTATCTTCAAAGTTCCAATTGACAATGTATTGAAGAGTCTGATTGACTAAACATGTTTCTCTGAAAAAGCTGCTTTCCCACTCAGGTGTGTGGAGATTGAGCAACATGGAAGGAGAGAGTTTCTGTTCCTTTCTGTTTAACTGTCTCTCAGTGAACCAGACATTGGTGTCTGCATATTGAATGACTCCTGATAGTCAAATTGCCTAACAGTAGTTATTACCCAGAGGCCAGAGCACCAGCTGCAGGTACTCAGCAACTTCAGTGCATCAAGGGGCATGAACTTGTTCATGCATTCAATCTGGAAATACATATTATGTGCCTACTGTGTGCAAGACACTGTTGTAGGCACTGAGAATACAGAGATGAACAAGACAGACAAAAGGTTACCTTACATTCTAGTGGGAGAAAAAAGACAATGAACACAAACCAATAGGTAATTTTACATTGTGATGAATACTGTGAAGGAAAAATAAATACAGCCAGGTGATTATGAATAGGGAGGGGGTGGCATTTTCAAAAGAGTTGTCAGGGAAGGCTTCTCTGAAGAAGTGATATTGAGTAGGGTCCTAATGATGTGAAGGGGTGAGAAATGGTAAGATCATGACATCACCAGCTTCTTAGAAAATAACACATGACAGAGGAAAAGGAACAAAGGATTGTGGAGGAAAATGATTGATCGGGAAAAGAGAACAGTAAATTCAGTTTTTCATGTTGAGAAGGGAAAAGAGACAGAATTTGCTGATGATACAGCCAAAAGATTCATTATAACAAATGATTCCAGGCTCCTTCAATAACAAACTAGGGCCACAATAAATGATGTGAATTTCACCTTTCTCTTTCCTTTGGTATGGTAGAAGCTGCCTTGCCTGACATATAAGTGGCCACCTACAGGGTTGTGTGGGATTTCCACTTCCTGAATGAATATTCCCCAACTCTCCTCTCACCCCACTATTGTACTCTAATACCAGGAATTCCCATAATTATACCTCCTTTGGGATTACAGCATAAAAAGCCCCTGTTAAGACAAAACTTTTCTGGGCTTTGCTAAAACATCCTCATCGGTCATCACCACTTCCGTAAGGAAAAGGTTTCTTAATTTCATAGTTTTGGAGGGCTCAGGACAGGAGCATTTCCACTGGAAAGTGGGAATAGCCAGAAATGACTTCATGCATGGCATACTTCCCTGAAAGGAAATGAAAGTAAGTGAACATGGAGTGATCAGAAAGCACCTTCAGTTGGAGGTTTAATGAGGAGGATATTCCCAAGTAAGCAGTTCAAGAGACACTTTACACCAGGAGTGTCAAAGTCATTTTCACCAGGGGCCACATCAGCCTCATGGTTGCCTTCAAAGGGCCAAATGTAATTTCAACTCCTTAACAGTTAAGGAGTGGTTACATTTACACAGTCCTAAAATTATTTTGGCCCTTTGAAGGCAACCTCGAGGCTGATGTGGCCACCGGTGAAAATGAGTTTGACACCCCTGGTTTACACTTAACATTTTCAAGCACCAGCCAGTGTTGGATCAGTAATGGATTTTGTTGTTTATAGATTCCTCCCAGTGAATGAGTTAATCTCTTGGAGGGGAAGGGGGTTTTGTATAGATGACTCTTCAGGACACTGGGAGAATTTTTAGCATATTATACGTACTTCCAGTACCATCATGGATTTCATATGGTAGTTATAGCCATAGCCAGTATTAAGCTGGTGAGCAAAATTTAGCAAATGAACTCAGCTCTCACTCTAAAGGTGATACTTATATACATAGAAGTCCCTGTGCATTTAGTAATCTCCTCCCCCTTCACCCATTTGAACATGCTAGCACACCCCTTAAATACCTAATATATCACCTTTTTTAGAATGGCCTACCAAGTAATTGAGTAACTAAAAGGAAGGTCTAAAGAAGAAAGGAATATTGATGTAGGATAATCTATAAATTGAGTAGTCCAACCTGGAATCATCAAGAGATTTAGTTTTGTCCTCACTGTGCCAATATGGTAGTGGGAGTGGGAAAGATAACCAGGTCAGTAACAGACATGCAATAGCAATTTGATTACAATCTCTAGTCCAAATGTGTCCTAATGGCTAACAGTGATCTTCCTAATTAGAGTCACAGATCCAAAGTACTCAACATTCAACACTTGTATCAGATACTTTTACAAATGATTTCTGTACTTATTAAAAATTTTCAGAGTGTCCATGGCTTCTCTTTGCTGTTCTGGGTTTGAGTGTACATTTTAAATACACAGCTCAGGAGGGCACTGAGGAGAGCACTGAGGGGCCAGCAAAATAACTAACTCACAAATAACCAAACAAGAGAAACTTTTCTTGGTAGGGGGCTGAGGAATGAGGAGGGTGGAATGAAAAGATGAATATCAGGAGGTGGTAACTTTATGCTTGGAAGCTAAAATCCAAGTTTAGTTTGTATTTTAAATGATCCATAGTTGAGGGAGTTGACCAATATTTTTGCGTCTCCCAACCACTCTTTGGCATAGCATGCTATATGACTAATCTGATATCTAGTTTTTGGCAGTGGTGTTGATTTGGTACTATCATTCCCCTTACAAACAAATCAAAAAGCATTCAGAAATGTCAAGCCAACTTGGATAGATTATTTGTGCAAGTATATACACATAAATGAATGTTATAGATGTTTTCTAAGTGTAAGTGATGTTAGTGAAGGTAACTGAGGCCCTCTTTCAGACCATTCCCTGTGTCTCTCTTGGTAACACTGAGCTGGACAGACCATAATCCTGACCCAGCATGGAAAATCCCATGTTCCCTTAATTGCCTAAGAGATTTGTACCTAGCCACATTCTTTCTCCTCATAGAGGTCCAGTTCTTATGGGGTGATTGGTGGATCCACTTTAGTTTGTGGGCCAGTGTTTTGCAGAACTACGGATTCTGTCATCATGTGGACTTACGTTAAAGGTCATGTGCTCCTTTGTGATTTGGTGGCTGTTATAGGGGCAGCCTAAGCTGACACAGTGAAATATGGGTGTAACTTCTCTGTAATAATATTTTTGTTGATCGTTCACTTTTGATGAGTATGTGGTGTTACAAACAATGAGATGCATAAATGCAGACGTTTGCTTCTAATTTTGGAAAACAGTGACAAAACTCTACCTGCTTCCTGATTCTAGAACTTCCAGGCCAAAGCTTTGACAGCAAAGGCTACTTTTGTGGAGAAGAATCAATGCCCATATATGAATCTGTGTTCATGGAGGATGGGGAGACTACCAGAAAAATAGCACTGGAGACAGAGAGACCACCTCAGGTTGAGGTCCATGTTTGGACCATTCAAAAAGGTGAGCAAAACAATTAATTTTTGTTTGTTTTTTTTGTAAAGGGGACACAGGTAAGGAGGGAAGAACTCACCCTAATTTTGGTTCAACTTGTTTCTCTGTTTGGGTCAGAATATGTCCTGATTGCTTAGAAACTAACACATGACTAATACAGTTGTTATTATGGCCTTTAACTTTAAGCTTAGCTTGAGCTAAAAAGTAAGCATTGACCCTTGGGGTTTGTTGTCTTTCTTACATAACCAAGGCTAGAGGAGTGGTTCTCAATCCTGGCTGCCATCAGAATCATCTGGGACATTTTTTTAAATACCAAATGTCTGGACCTACCCCCGGAGATTCTGACTAATTGATTTGGAGTGGGGCCTGGGCGGAGGTGTTTTTTTAAAGCTCCACAGGTGATTCTAGTGTGTGGTCAGGATTGCAGACTATTAAACTGTAGTTTACCATTCTTTTCAACACAAAGCTCCACAAACATGAAAATCTATTCATTTGGTAGGAAGCAAAGTTTCTTGAATCATGCTATATACTCTGGGGTAAAACAAACTTAAAACATCATCCCTACCCTCAAGATTATGGTCTTAATGTAAGAACAATGCCAGTCGTGCTGTCCAATTCCTTTTTGATTATTCACATTACTATAGAAAGTCACATTGTTGCTCACTATAATCCTACAGCTATTCAAACCATTCCATACATAAAAGACAAGTACTGGTCTAGTCTGGTCAAGTTTTCTAGGAATCCAAGTGTAGAGGTGAGATCAGTTGGAAAATCATGCACATGCTTTCTTCTACTGGCACCTGCATAAGGCTCAGACTCTAGTATGTTTCAGCATCATGCAAGGAGGTGGTTTAAAATGCAGCTCCCTACCCCTACCCATGAAATGTGACTTCAGTAGCATTGTGTAGTTCTGGACTTTTGAATTTTTAACCAGTAGCCAGGTGATTTTAATGCAGATGGTACTTGGACCATACTTGGAGAAATAACTGCACTAGTATTTGGGGGCTTTTTCTCTCCCTTTGCATTACCACCTTTTGTTCTTGAAAGAGTTCCTCCCTGCCCCTTAAAAATATGCTAGAGCACAAATGTTTCTTGTCCACATTTTTTTGCTCTATACTTAAGAATGTTGATTTTTAGTCTCTAGCTCCCTAGCTCCTCTGTAACTGGCCACCTAGGACTAAGCACTGTTCTGTTGATCTCCCTAGCAGTAGGCACACTATTCGTCAAGGAACATCTCACACCCCACAGAGCTGTGTGGGTGTTTTTCAACTTGCTAATGTAACATCTAAATAACCTTGTTATAGTGCTGTGTAATCCAGGTGTGTGCATGGTGTACAGAGAAAAACCCAGGCTTCATTTACGTTGCTCCTTGTAGACCTCTTGAGGATTAGTTAAGTGGGCTGATAACATGGTGCTCCTTTACTTCAATGGCACTTTCAGTTGTTTACATGTTATTTTGATAAAAGCTATTGAGGAAATTTTGAGACTATGGATCCTCCTTATTTTTATAAGAAAAATCTAAAGGAGATGTGCCTGTTGCTCAAAGGAAAATATGATTTTTGGTGAGTTCAAGAACAAGAATGTCTTCTCCATTTACACAAATAACCTGTTTGCAATCCCACTGCTGTCTTTCACTGCTTAGCCATGAGGACTGCCCAGTGGTTTGGCAGGGACATTGTCTACCCAGACTTGGGGCAAGGACAGAATTTCTAATAATGCCTCTGGCTGCAGAAGCTCCAACCAGCACCCATGTTTGATTGTATGTGGCTTTCCCTAGGAGGAGCTCCCATGGCCAGCAGCACTATTTCCCCTTATTACCATCCTCTGAAGAACCAGGGGGAGCCCAGTGAGCCAAGAAAACAAATGGAGTTAATTATAGCACTTGAGCCATCCAAGTTCCTGATTAAGCACATTATACAGCACAGCTTAATACTACTAAGCCCCAGTAATAAGATGATATGCTCAGCTCAAGCAGAAAAAGGGGCTATGGGTTCCAGATAGAGAGCACCTAACCACCTGCTCCACTTTTTGCTTGGCCCAGGCATCCTCCAGCATTTCCATATTGAAAAGATCTCCAAGAGGATGTTCGATGAGCTCCATCACTTCAAGCTTGTGACCAGGACAACCCTAAGTAAGTGGTACCTCTCTTTACTCTTCTGTGGAAAACACATCCAGTTTTCAATGGAGCATAGCCCCAAGTAAAGTCCCTCTGTGTTCTCAGGAAATATTAGCAATGTTCAATATCAACATTAGAGGATGTTCTATCTCTCCTCTAGTGACTTAGCAGGGAATGGGTGGGGTGTCTGGATGTGAACTGAAAAGCCTGGACCTGGTAAATACAAATTCAGATGTAGTTGAGAATAGCTACCCCATATCATGGTTTCCTGAATATCTTTAATGAAATTGCTAAACTCAGGGTTTCAAGATAGTTAAAGAAAGCTCACAAGATTCCAGATCTGGTATATTTATGGAGACTTCACGTCTGGAAGGATTATGTCCTCCAGTGGTGGGGATGAGACAGAGAGAGGATGAATGCATATCAATTCCTAAATTGTATCAAAGCTCTGTTTGGGTCTTTGGAATTGCCCCTGTGTGGTAATGTTTCTTTAAAAGCATTCAGGCACTCAAGCATACTTGTAACTCTCCCACTTCCTACACTAGATGGAGCCTAGGGACCACATACTGCTAGGCACTGGGGGGTGCAGAGCACTTCTGAAGACAAACAAACAAAACAAAATATCTATCCACAGGGAATTCTAATGGGCGAGACAGAACATGAAAATGCCTTCACTATGAATTAGTATACTTCTCAGGAGTTAAATACCTAAGTGCTCAGGGGAATCTGTGAAGAACAATGAGATGAGAGCCAGGTGGGCTTAGTTGGAGGAGGTGTGATTTAAAAGAGAAGGGTGTGACTGGGCAACAGGTCAGGGAATCAGTCCAGGAATAGAGTGCAGCCGAAGAGAAGACTCAGACAGGAACAAACAAGAAGTGTGGGTGTGGATGTAGGTGTGGGTGGGTATGAGTGAGGAACAATTACAAAGACCACATAGGGTACTGGGAAAAATGACAAGAGTTGGAGTTAGGAATTAGTCAGAGGGCCTGAAAGAAACCAGTGAGAAGTTCAGATATTAGGCAAGTAGCATTTTGTAGCTGCTCTGAACTTACAGTGTAATGATATCAAACTAGTGTTTTTGGAAAGATGTCTCTTGGCTGTGAGATGGATTTATTAAGCACCTACTTCAATAAGGCAGATTCTATAGAGCCCAATATGCCATGCTAAGAGGGTGGACTTGATCTCCAGACCAGAGAACCCCAGTGAAGATTTTAAAGCAAGAAAGGGGTGCATTCAGATATGTTTAATAGAAAGAGTCACTTGCTGTGTGGAGTGTTGGACTGTTAGTGAAAGAACTGGTGATAGTCTGAAATAGGAAGTGATCAGACTGTATTAAGTCTGTTAGGCAGGGGAGCAGAGGTCACTGTGATGGACATATCTAAGATTAAATCATCAGGAATAGTATCAAAGAGAGAAATGAGTTTGGAATGATTCCAATATTAACAACTTTATAGACTAGGTGAATTATAATACCATTTACCGATGAGAAACTGAAGAATAAGCAGGTATTAGTGGAAAAATGAGTTTCACTTGAAACATCTTCAGTCTAAGATGCTTAAGAGCCATCTGAGAAGAGGTATCCCATTAGCCTCTGGAAATAAGGTTGATGAGATCAGCTATTTGTTCTGCCGGAGACTGACAGACAATAAACTGGAATATAGGAAAATTAAAATGGAGGAGCTGGGAGTACTTACATGTGAATAAGGAATAAAGGATATCAAGTCTAGGATCCTAAGATCAATTATGTGACTTTTGAAATTATCAATTAACCGTATTTTGCCATATATAATGCACACCCATGTTTTTGGCCCAAACTTTCAGGAAAAAAATATTTTGTTTTAATTTTTTAATTCAGTTATTTATTTATATTTACATAGAAAACCAATTATCATATTCCAGGGTATTATTTTTACATGTAGATATCATCATTGCTTTCTAGAGTTACACTTTTAATGCATAAAAATAAAGACTTTAAAACATTTATATAGATACAGAATTAGTAGTACCCATGTATAATGCACATCCTTATTTTTCCCTAAAAAATTTTGGGGGGAAAAGTGTGCATTATACATAGCAAAATTTCAAAGAATATGTTTCTGTTCATATTGTGAACACAGCACTTTGCTAGGCACTGGGGAACTTGAAAGATTAAACAAACTTTCTGCTAGTAACAGGGTTTGAGATGTATAATGGAAGTAAGATGGCATGTGCTTCAAACTGTGCAGCTGAGGGAAGTGGGTAATGAGAGGATCCTGAAGAGTCATCTGGGTACAAAGAACAATCCTGGCCTTTTTATATAATGTGCCCCTCAGATCCTGACACAGAGTAGGCCTTCAGTAAAAACTGGTTCCTTACCTTTCTCTTCTTTTTTCTCCTACCTTTTCACTGAGTTGGATAAAATAAAGAAATAGGAACTAAGAAATTGAGTCTGTAAAGGAGGGGGTCATGTACTTATGTGGCTAGTTAAAAAAAGAAGAGGTTCAACATAGCTCCTGAATTAAAAGGCACTTACTAACTTTGAACTAGGAGCGCTCTAGGTGTGACACTGAGTGTAGGAATAAAAGAAGACTTAAGAGGCTATCAGAGATGGGCAGTTTGTTATGTAAATTATTTGACAGGACAAGCTGATAGCAGGAAAAGAAAGATCTTGCCACTCTCAAGGACCAGGAAAGTTAGAAAAGGAATGGACCAGAGACATGGAGACATTTCCAGTGCTCAGCACAGAGTGTGCACTCAAAAATGCTTGCTCAATTAGCATGACAGAATGTGGGATAGAGAATATGACAAGGACACTTTTGAAGTGTGTGCAGTTCCATGGAGGGAGAGGAGAAAATAGGGAATAGAAGGTGTACAGCCCTGTTTATCTGGAGTGCACTGGAATTCTATAAGGAGCCATGGGAGGGGATTGAGGGATGTTGAGGAGGAGGTAAGTACAAGCTGCAGGCATATCAGGAAGTAGAATTGAGCAGTTTTGAACAAAGGTTGGCAGGAATAGAGAAAACAGCAGTAAATACCCCTGGCTGGCATAGCTCAGTGGATTGAGCACGGGCTGGGAACCAAAGTGTCCCAGGTTCGATTCCCAGCCAGGGTACATTCCTGGGTTGCAGGCCATAACCCCCAGCAACCGCACATTGATGTTTCTCTCTCTCTCTCTCCCCCTCCCTCATTTCCCTCTCTAAAAATAAATAAATAAAATATTTAAAAAAAAAGAAAGGAAAACAGCAGTAAATAATCAAGTAACCCAAACAACACTTGGGCCCCCCAAAGTAAGCAAAGCCCCAGTAATGTAACAGGTATTGTTTTCCAAACTGCCTCATTTGACCTGGTCCCGTGTGAACTACCTAAGTAGCAGCAATCTGATAATGGAGCATTTTGCAAATGTTAAATGTACTGTAAAATTTCCAAGAACGATACTTAAATTTTACTCTTGAGGAGTCAGTTATGTATTATTCTTTGGATTCTTACAAATGCTATGTTTTGAAATGAAAACTCCATGGCCCGTTTTCCATGTTAGCCCCTAGAAAAGTGTTTTGGGGCCGTTTTGTTGAAACCACCTGACATTTGTATCCCAGTTTCCCTGGTGGGTCAATGCATGTGTAGGGAAGGATTGGGGATATTGGTTGTACTCCTAATTGTCCCTTCTTACCTGTTACATATCCAGGCCATTCTGTGTTTGCCTTTTAGGCCAGTGGAAGATATTCACTGAAGGAGAAGCTCAGATCAGCCAGATGTGTTCAAGTCGTGTGTGCAGAACAGAGCTTGAAGATTTGGTGAAAATTCTGTACCTGGAAAGGTCTGAAAAGGGTCACTGTTAGATGAGACAGACAGTATTGAATAGGGTAAAGCAAGCAAACTCAAGCTGCAGCTGGACTGCAGGCGTATTTTGCTTAAATCAGCAGTGCTCTAAAACCCAAACTCAAATGCAGCTGATTATTCATGCCATGCACAGCATAACTTGCTCCTTTATGTGGAATAGTGTGTCATCCCTTAAACACCTTCTCCAAAGAGACTAGATAAGTCGAATTCTTTGTAGGAAGAAGATAAATGGAGCACCATAACTTTTCTCTAGGTTCTAGGAGAATCACATTTCTTTACAGGTTAAAGAGTAAACAAAACCCCTGGGTTTTTATTCAGAAAGTTATTCCAATGAAAGAAAGAGAAGGGAATTGCTTCTTAGCAGGAGTTCTGTAGTACAGAGAAAATATTTGTATAAAATTATACTCTTCAAATTTTAGAATGTCTTGTGTTCTTTCTTAAAAATTCTCTCTCTCTCTCACACACACTAGAGTACAGCCTTTATTATGAGGCAAGGCCAACATAAGACTCTCCCCTTCTTTCCTTGTCCTGATTCCCAAGTAGCTTGGCAGTTGTTGGTACCCAAGAGAATAAATAAGGGACTGTGAACAGAATGCTCTGCCCTTGGGCCTGTGATGAGGTTGCTGAAGTCACCAATTATGGTGGCAGGGTGGACTATAAGGATATCATGCTATGACTGCATTTACTTTGAAGTGGTAAATAACTTTTCCCTAATGATACCACTTCCCTTCTCTCCATGAACCTACTGGGCCTCCATAAAGAAGTTAGAATTGAACCCTGGCTGGCGTAGCTCAGTGGATTGAGCACGGGCTGGGAACCAAAGTGTCCCAGGTTCGATTCCCAGCCAGGGTACATGCCTGGGTTGCAGGCCATAACCCCCAGCAACCTCACATTGATGTTTCTCTCTCTCTCTCTCTCTTTCTCTATCTCCCTCCCTTCCCTCTCTGAAAATAAGTAAATAAAATCTTAAAAAAAAAGAAGTGGTGAGAATGAAAATTTAAAAAAAAAAGAAATTAGAATTGGCTAATATTTTCAGAAATTGAATCCATATTAGACAAATGATTGTTGAACAAAGAAGTTGACAGACATCAACAAGTCCATTTTTGTGTTTTTAAGTCAGTAACAGTCACCAATTAATAGCACAATACTCACCAATTTTCTTGAGACCATGGTTCTCTAGTTCAAAAATTTAGGTGAAATGATTAAACTCCAGGAGCTCCTTAAAAGGGCAGTTTCTCTTCTCCAATTACAAGAGATTTTTTCTTCATACAGGGGCTCAGTCTTCATGACCCTCTGAGTGTCAGCTCTTCCTTTAGGAGGATTATTGCTTATTTGGGAAGATGGTAATTCTGATATTGATCTTTATCATAAACTTTCCTGCCATTCTTATCTCACCCACCAAGCATGGATTTCAATCATGGATCCTAGAGAAGGCTGGTCCAAAAATGTCTATTTGCAGCCCAATACCAGAGCATAAATTATCCATTTTGAGGTCTGGCTTTAGAAATTATTTCTGTGGGAAAACTATAAATTCTCCATCAGAAAGATATCAAGCCTGCCTTTTAGATTTACCTCCTCTAAAGGACATGAATGAATTCTAGTGAGTACTTAAAAATATTAAGGACCTGGAAATCCAAGATTTCACACTCTATGACTAGAGTATTTGATAGCAATAGGGAAAAATATAAAAAGTTCAGTCTTATGGCAAGTTGGCATTAAGGAGTCAGTTCTCATGAAAGAGACACAGGGGTTTTATGGCCAGGCCTTCATGGGACAGCCACTCACCAGCCCCTTACACACAATCTCCTCACAGAAGGGAGGTAAGACATCCAGGGATGAAAGGCCACAGTATTTCCATAGTGTGGAAAAAAGTAACCGATCCTGCAGCAAAGTGGTGATCTCCCCCTCTTGATGACTCACCCCAAAGCCTTCCTGCCCAGGTGTTCTCTGAAAGCTCAATCTTCAGGGAACACCCAGAGAGTTTCCTAGATAGATTCCTACCCCCAGGTGATAAGACACCTTTCCAAAGTGCTGTATGAAGCAGGAGCTGGGGGACTGTGCTGAGCCAACATAGAAAGTCTCCAGTGTTTGGTGTTCTGTAGGGAACAGAAGACAAGAAGAAGCAGCCAAGCACCTATAGTTAGTAGAAAGGAATGGATGCGGTTCTTCTTGTGTATTTATTTGTATCATAAATACTTGGAATAACAAAGAAAATAAGTACTATTTAGCAGTTGTAGCTATCTTATATAGTTAACTCATGTGAACAATTAAGGGTAATGTAACAGCATTATCCTTTCACTCTTACCACAGGACATGTACCTAAATGTGGTACTTATATATATAGTCACTGTATTTCTGAATTTGTAAATTAATAAAAAAGTAAATTTTGAAAAGCACATGTGTGGTAATGGCTGTATAAGTGATTGACTCTGGACAATGCTGATCTTGGACTGGGTAACAGGTGATAAGTAGACCTGGCTGTTTCTCACTCAGGTTGATACCCACACCCAACATACACACACTATAGCATAACAGCTAAGAGAGGGAACTTTATAGTTGGACTGCCTTGGTTTTTAATCCCAGCTGGGCACTTACAAGCCATTTGTCAATTTCCCAAATATAAAATGGGGGATAATAGTGGTACCATTTTCCTTTGCCTACAGCCTTACAGTGAGGTTTAATTTACTCAATGTATATAAAGTGACTATAATAGTGTCTAGTGTACAGTGAGCATTCATTTTTTGGCCATGGATGTTCAAGAATGGCATGTCACTGAAAATGGTCATTGATTTCTGGCTTCCCTTCAGGCCAAGACATTTAAGAGATTGGTGACAGAATGCCATTGACTTGAATTTCAAGAGGGCTTCAATTCTGGTTTTCTCCTTTGTAGTAGATTTGTATAGGGAGCAGGGTAAGAGTTTTGTCACATATGTATATCCAAATTGTATTCCCTCAAACCCCTAATACCAACTAGATTTGTGCTATAACAGAAGCCAAGATATAAGAGAGCTGTAATGTCAAATAACATAAGGACAATAAAGTATGCATCAGTGTTAGCAACACAAGTCTGGTGGTGAAATGCTGGGGGAGTGATAGAAGCACAGGCCAGAAGTGAGTAGGGAGATGAGGAATTGGAGGTAGCAGTTAAAGACAACTCTTTGGAGAATCTTAGTTACAGAGAGTGGAGAAAAAGGATAAGGAAGTAACTGGAGAAGAATAGGAGGTCAAAAGAAAGCCTTTTGCCTTCAGTATAGGAGCTATTTGGCCATGTCTGATGCTGCAGGGAGGGGTCCTATAGAAAGAAAAATATTGAAATTATTGGGAAAAAGAGGGTTAACCTATTGTGTGAGGTGCATGAGAAGTCATACCCCCATGCTGAGCCATAAAACTTACAATTCTTGGCCCAAAACCTGGACAGACTTTTGGCCTTTGCCAACCCCTTATTGTGATTTAGCTGAAACTTGTTCCCCTCAATTCTGTTAGTTTGGTCTCTTTAATATCAAACATACTGTCTATAGGAATGGTAGACTATAAATTTCAATACTACTCCCACTTCATTGGGGGAGTCACACATAACTCAAACCAGACACCTTGGCTCCATCAGCCATCTTCCCTTTCCCTGATCACTCAAATCCAGATTGTACCAAGTCCTGTAAATGTGCTCTCCTACTAGTCAGTACTGGAGTTTTGATCTGCTCCATTTCTGATCTAGGCTGGTTCATCCCTCCTTAGTTACAAACTAGTCAAAGGGATGTAAAGCATAGGAAATAGAGTCAATAATATTGTAACAACTATGTATAGTGCCAGGTGGGTACTTGAAAATTGGGGTACCACTACATAGAGTAAGTGTATGATTGCCTACCATTATGCTATGCACATGAAACTAATATAAAATAATATTGACTATAAACTGTAATTGAAATATTGCACTGGCTGGTGTGGCTCAGTGGACTGAGTGCCAGCCTGCAAACCAAAGGATCACCTGTTCAATTCCCAGTCAGATCATGTGACTGGGTAGCAGGTCCAGTCCCCAATAGGGGGTGCACCAAGAGGCAACCACATATTGATGTTTATTTCCCTCTATTTCTCCCTCCCTTCCCCTCTCTCTAAAAATAAATAAATCTTTTAAAAAAGAAAAATTGTAAATGACCTTTTAAATATAAGGCCATGTTTATTGACCTTTGCTCATATCTCATCTTGCAGGATCATTTTCTCTCTGCAGTCTTTCCCCTCCCACCCCAGTAATTCCCAGGAAACCCCAAGGACAATTTCTGCTGCTACCACATGTTACCGACCCTTTTACTCTTTTCCTGGTTTAGCCCACTTCTGTGATAGGTGCTGCTAGAAAAAATTATTGCCCACTGCCTCCATCACCATACATCTCCTGGCATTCACCACCACTACCAGCTATGATATTGATGGTGGGTGCTCCTTTTGCTGGCCTAGAGGTGCCACCATAGTGGTTGTACTCTGGAATCCTCAACGTTCCCCACTGGTGCTGTGTCCTTTGCACAAGTAGAGAGACTGTCCTCCTCCCTCCCCCCATCTGTAATGTTATACATGGCCACTGTACATTAAACCAGTTAACACATAGTTCTTGAGTGTATATTATGTAGACCAAAACAGGGTCTCCTTGTACCTCAGACTTTCCTGTTGTTTTTTTTTTTTTTTTCATGGAAACAGGTCCTTCATGTCTTCCTTTCAGCCCTCTTCTCAGAGCTCAGTTGTCAGTATGCAGAAACTGTGTTGAGTGTAAGCCTCTGAGACAAACACAAGACTGCCTCCCCAATTCCTTTCCCCTTTGGTGGATATGTACTGCTCCCATTCCCTACCAAATCCTTTATTCTGCAAAGTGACTTCAGAAGACCCATTCCACCAGTCTGGCAAACAAGCTCAGGACCTCTGAAACCTCCATGTGGGAGAAATGAACCCTTGAAAACAGAGTTCCAGGCATAGCATACAGTTTCTGAAATACAGAGGTGGGCAAAAGTAGGTTTATAATTAATATGAGATTAATATAATAATAACACAAGTATCAACGCGGTTTTATATACTCACAATTGTAAATCTACTTTTGCCCACCTCTGTATTTAATACACTTTACAACTTCTGTTTTTATATATGCTTTTCTCACCATTAGAATGTCCTTCCCTCTTCTTTGTCTGAGAAACTCCTGCTCATCCTTCAAAACCCAGTCAAAATATCTCCTCCTCTGCGGAGCCTTACTGCTCCTCTCCTAGTTTGCCACAGTTTTCCCTTTCTTCCTGTGTACTGTATCCTCCCAACTCCATCCTCCTGGAACTTACCATGCCCATAGTACTTCTGTGCCTTTGCACACAACTCCCTTTGCCTGGAATATTCACCCCCTGATATCTCTACTTAATGAACACCTACTAGTCTTTGACATCTAAGACCTCACCCACCTCTTTCAAACATAGTTAGTTTTTCCCCCTCATGCCTGTGCTCCTAGAAAATAACAATCAAACATTTACCCTGTGCCAATTATTGTAGTAATCAATAAACATGCATGTTTTCTCAGTTAATCCTCACCACAGCCCTGTATGATAGGTGCCATTATCGAACCTATTTTAGAGATGAGGACCTTGAGAGCATTCACCTTTACTTGTCATTATATGTAAAAATATGAAGTAAGACACAGTTTCTCTGATTAGACTGGGGAGCTACAAGACAGCAGGGACCCAGTGCCCATCACTGCTAGAAATTCAATAAATATTTGCTAAATGAAGTTAATCTGATAAGATTCCTTCCCCAGTGTGAAAGAAAGCAGTACAGAGATTACTTAAATACCCAGAGCCAGGCAATTTTCCTTCAGGACATTTTCTCTCTGCCCCACTCTAAGGAAAATTAATAAAGTCTGGATTAACAAATCCAAATGAAAAAGTGTTTGCACTGCAAAATAATTTGCCATAAGATATCTTTTAAAAAAAACTAAGAAATATTGGATTTTTTAGTGCTTAAATCAAAAAGTCCCTGCATTTATCATATAGGCCTCACAACTGTGAAAGCTTCTTACTAAGAACTCAATAGTGTGCATGATAAGTAGTATCTATATTTCTACATATACTACTTATATTCTGTAATGCAATATTTAGAATAGTTATAGTACACATTACAATACTTTTTTCTATCTCTATGTATGAAGAATTAGACTTCAACATGGTGTGTATGACACCTTCACAAAATGGACAATAGAAGATACTTGAGGCCTGGATTCAAGATAATGTAGATGAGAGGAGTTATGACTTGCTTCCAGGTATAAGCAATCCCTAATCTGGGAATGAAGTATTGACCAAATAGTTAAATTCCAGCATGAATTTTCTTATAGAAATATCATTCTGTTTGATGCTCAGATTCCCAGACCACTCCCCACAAGCTTTTTGAACCCTGAGCAGAGCCAAGTTATATATAGTGCTAGTTAGTGCCTGCTTAAACTCAGACCTGGTGGTCAGGGCAGGGTGCGAGGAGAGAGGAGTGAGCAGGGACTTTCACTTTTCTGGATGGGATGGGTGAGAGGTCATAAGGAGTGGGCTCTAAACAAAATTTCAAAGAAGACAAAGTTTGAACTTGACAGTTGCCTCTCTATTTCATCTGCACTGTCTTGGTCCTCAGCACTATCATTCCACCCTTTACATCCAGTGTTGCAGATCCCATGCCTGCCTTGCTTCACAAAGAACCTTAGACCCTGACTTAAGTGACCTCGACAATCAGAAACTGAATCCCTTTGGGGAATCTATTTAGGATTTAGAAGGAAGCAAGATTAGTGAAGTACATAAGAGTTGCTTAACCCTCAGGTACCTTTTCGCATGTAAAGATTATATTACTCTTTTTTTTAAAGATTTTATTTATTTATTTTTAGAGAGGGAAGGGAGGGAGATAGAGAGAGAGAGAGAGAAACATCAATGTGCGGTTGCTGGGGGTCATGGCCTGCAACCCAGGCATGTACCCTGGCTGGGAATCGAACCTGGGACACTTTGGTTCCCAGCCCGCGCTCAATCCACTGAGATGCAAGCCAGGGCTGGGATTATATTACTCTTTATTACCCTCAAAATGAGTTCCTAGTTATAAAATTACAGGCACAGCTAGAGTGAGTGAAAACCTTCTGGGAATGGAGACAATAGGAGGGAATTATGCATGTATGTTGTGAGTATGGTTGTGGGGTTGGGGGCAGTGGGAGGCACAAAGTAAGCAAGCCACACCTACATTTCCTTCCTGAGTATCTACAGTCCCTACCTCCACAACTTGTAAACAGCCAGCACTGATGCGACTCCTGCTTTTCCAGCCTTCTCCTTTTACTTCTGAACCTGGTACATCTCTAAAATGCCCAGGTTTGGCTGTGTTTATAGTGGGAACTAGTAGCTCCCATGGCAGCAAACACCCTGGTGCAAAGGGGGAGTACTTGTCTACTAGTGTTGTTGAGAGCTGTCTATGTGGCTGTCTGGACTCTCCATGCTGTTCATCTGCACTCACTTGACCTTGGTCATATGCCAGCCATAGGAAGGGGCACTCAGAAACAAATTCAGAAACTCAGGAATGTGTCTGTGTAGAGAGATGGCTTCATCAGGAGAAAAGAAACACTGGAGAAGGGCTTTAGCTATTTTGAGTCCTGCAATCATCACCAAAATTGATAACAACTTTGCAGTCAAACATAGTATGAAGTCCACTCCCATCAGGAAACCAAGAGAAGACAAGGAGTTAATAGTTATAAATGATTCACATTTCTTTCCCTTTATCCCTGTTTTCTACATCTTTTTTACCTCTTTATCTCTAAAGTGGGGATAAGTAGAGTCCCTACCTCACAGGATCCCAGTAAGACTTCAATGAGATACTAGTGTGAAGGGGTCATGATAGTGACTGGCACATAGCAAGTATGCAGTAAATTCCATTTTTTTTAATTAGGTGAACTATTTGTTCTTGAACTTTAGTAAAATGAACGCAGTGATGCTTGGGTTATTTCAGGCACAAAATGGAACCTGAGCCTGGTTTTGAAAGATGTGCCAACCTGAGATAGCTAAAAAGGAGAAGACTTTCAGGGTCCTGGTATAGAAAAGAATAGGGGATATATCTACAGAACTTCAGCTAGGACTTAGCAAGAGCAAGATTTTCATGTCAAGGAAAGGAGAAATAAATCTACTCAGTAGAAAATGGGAGTCATGCCTGCTGTATTTAGTTTTAAAATGTAATCATATGGCTAAAAGGTAGGAAAACCTGGTTGAACACACTTTTGTTCTGGAAAACAATCAATATTATTGTTTGCCATAATTTCAATAAAATCCCATAGTGTGACATGTGCCAGGGCTATTTTCCATGTTCATTTACTTATAGCCTATAGTAACAGGAAGGCTTCCATTCATTTGTTCATTCATTTATGGGACACCTACACAGGGCTGGGTACTATGTATCTTGGTTCTGGAGTTCTGATGGTAAATAAGAGAGACTTTGTATCTGCCTATGCAGAGTTTATAGCCTACCAGGGAATATAGACACTGAATAAGGTAATTTCAACTGTGATAGGTGGTATTAAAGGGCAAGTCCAAGGTGTTATCAGAATGCAGGCCATAAAAATTTGTGCTCATCATGAAAGGAAAAGGAAGATTAACCTGAGAAAATAACATTGAGGATAAGGCTTAAAGAAGACTTAGAAATTAGGGTTTCACACATATTTTGTTTGAAAACAGAGTTTCAGCCCTGGCTGGCGTGGCTCAGTTGGTTGGAGTGTTGTCCCACACACCAAAATGTTGAGAGTTGATTCCCAGTCAGAGCACATACCTAGGTTGCAGGTTTGGTTCCTGGTCAGGCATGACTGGGAGGCAACCAATTGATGTTTCTCTCTCACATTGATGTTATTCTCACTCTTTTTCCCTTCCTGTATCTCTAAAATCAATAAACATATCTTTAAAAAAACAGAGTTTCAATACTTTAAAAGAGTTTGAACAAGTGTTGGACTACAACATTGATCCTTCAGGTGACTCCTGTTACAATGCAGGTGCTCCTGGTTGGGAGAGCTGGGTACCCACTATAAGTCCTCCCATATAACAAAAGTCCACCAAAGAAAATAGCAGAAACCTAAGGCTATAGAATACACAGCAAGGAAATTTTGATAGAGGGAAGAGATACGAATCTGAAGTATTTTCTGAAAAGTTAACTGCAAGTATGATTCTCCAAAGGGGATGAAGGAACCACTTAGTTGCTGGAGTGGGGATAGTGGCATACCAAAATGTATTTTATCACTAACACTGTTTAGAAATGCCAGAACATAATAATAAATATCTTACCAAATTTTAGTCAGTTCTATTATAGTTTTTAAATTCTTTGCAGACAATGCGCCTATTTATTGACTACACCCAATATACCACTCCTACCTTCTACCCCCCAACATGCCACTAGGTGTCAGTCAGACAGAAGTTGGAGAAAGGCAGAAAAGTTTTCAGCCAAATTCATACCTCTTGAGATATGGCCTCTTCTCAAACAACTGAAGTCATTGAACATTTGCCTTGTTAATGCCAAGGAAAGTAGCCACTTATGGCCCTGAGGTCATGTCAGGCAGAGAGAATTGAGACCATCAACTGGTTGTCAGGCAACCTAAAACCCCCTTCTGCAGGGACAGGCCAATTTTTTCCTCAAATATCTATTTTGCTTTTGCTAGTGGAGACCCAGTCTGAGTATAATTACTCTCCTGGATCTAAAACAAAGGCTCAATCACATGGTGTGGGATTGGAAAGAATCAAATATTAGCTCCGAGCCTCAGTCAGTGGGATGCTTGGGATGCTTGGAACGGACTTGAGAGGTTCTGATGCAATGCAATGAATGGGAAGGAGGAGTGTGTTTTGTTGAAAGGAAAAGGTCATTGTGCATTTGAAGTCAGAGCCGAGACCTGTGCAATGCATTGTGGGATACCCTGAAATTTTGGAAACTGAGGACAAGCTCCAAGAATATTGACACATTCTGGCAACTGTGGAGAGGGAACCTCTCCAGAAAAACACAAGACAATTTGAACTTATTTAATAGCTTTGGATATAAAGTGGGAATCTGGGTTTGACAGAATAGGAAAGATTTGCAAGGAAGTATAGGAGAAGAAGGTTCTGGGAAAGAACAAAGCAAAGAAAGAAGTTCAAAAGGAAATAAAGCCTAAAGTAGTCTGCTCAAGTTTGGGGGTACAGATGACTATGCCCTTGCCCTTCCAACAAAGAAATACACATATTTGGTCTTGGTCACATATTTGGCAGCACTTCTATATCTCGGTCTCCACGCCTGGTGCTCATCACCCTCTTATTTCTCCTTGAGTGCCTTCCAACACTGGAAGAAGCTGGAGAACATTTGGGGTTTGGCTCTTTGGAGTGGTACCAACCAAATGATAATCTACTAAAACTTGATTTGATCCATCAGTGGCTCCTCAGTTTTTTGGAGTCTATGTGACTTCTCTCATTGATCAAAATGTTATCTGATTATCCCACAATAATAGTTGTATTTTCCATATATGCTAAGAAAATATATAATGAAAAAAGTTTTTAAGAATTCAGTATATGTTTAGAAGGCTCTCTGTTTTATTAATCACAATAGCAGCCATCAATGTTTTAGGAATAGTAGTAAATATGTACAAGATATATTTATTCAAAATAAAGACAAAACCTCATTCACAGATAAGTTTACAGATCCCTCACAATAACTTCCTGGTTAACCTGAGGACTATGAACTCAAATTAAAAGCCACTGTCTTTATTACAAGAAATGGTTGAAACAAGAAGTTTAATGTCTTTGAATGTTTCATACTAAATATACTTTTAACCCAACAGGGTAGAATGGAACCTCACCCATGTACCTCACAAATGTAATTTCCATAGGAGGTCTAGATAGGGCTAGTCAATAGCTGACAAAAGAAAAATGAAAAAAAAATCTCATATTTCAGGGAGCCATCCTAAATGCTCAATTGAGTGGCTTCTACAAAGACCATCACTGGAGGAAGCTGGTGAAATGAACATTCAGGGTTTGATGTTTGGGATCAGAGATAACAAACAATAGGTGATTAACCATAGTTTGACTACTGTTACAAATACAAAAGAATACATTTCCCCAAAGAGGATTAATACAGAAGACCTGCACAACTCTGAATAAACTACAAACAATTTACTGGTGTACTTTAAAAGGGTGAATTTTATGGTATATGAATTATGTCTCAATGCAGGTATTATTTAAAAAATAGCCCTGGCTGCTGTGGCTCAGTGGATTCAGGGCTGACCTGGGAACCCAAGGGTTGCCAGTTTGATTCCCAGGAAGACAATACCAGGAAGACAATACAATTTAAAAAATGGACAAAAGACATGAATAAATACTTCTCCAAGGAGGACATACAAATGGCTTATACACATATGAAAAGATGCTCACCATCACCAGCCATCAGACAGATGCAAATTAAAACCACAATGACCAGATCCAAGATGGCAGAGGACTAAGTGGAGGCTACACTAACCTCCTCCCAGGACCAATCTGGAATTATAATTAAATTGTGGAGAAATCATCCAGAATAAATAACTGAACAATAGCAGGGGGAAAGCCTTATAACCAAGGACAGACAGAAGAAACAGCTTCACCACAAAGTAACTGGTATGGAGTTCAGAGGAGGCACTAGAGGGCTGGCTGGGCACCTACAGGCAGCAGCTGACATATCAGAGGAATATTTCAGTGGCCAGGAGGTTCCCCCTGAGAAGTGTGGGGTTTAAACCTCAACCTGGGTTCCCCAGACTACAGCACCACAGCCCAAAAAGTAACCAGATAATGTCCAGCTGCGAAAAGCAGCAGGGTTTCTCTCTGCCAGTCATAGGCAGCTAGAGACTCAGAGAGCCTTTGAAAGGGCCAATGAATTTTCATTTGCAGCCACTTACCCTGGGCTTCTAGAGATGCTTGAGGAGAGACTGGTGATGGTGGCTTTGGAGAGAGACCTGAGAGACCAGCCGCCAGGATCCTGGTGCTGAGTCAGTCACCTCTCAAGCAGCAGGAGACATCTTGCTCAGGCAGACCACTCCCATCCAAGTTGCATCAGTCTGAGGGGAGGCAATAGCCCCACCCACAGGAATTGCTCTGCCTTACCCTGAGTGCTGATTACAGAGTGACTACATTAACAACTGAAGGAATTAGCCACAGACAGTGGATCCCTAGCAGTCTTGGAAAGGCTGCCAAAAGACAGATTGGGACCCCATCTGACATCACCAAAGGAGGATCCAGAAATAAAAAAACAGTGGTAAATACCATATGCTACCAAGATGAAATCCACCATGGTATTCTTCATGATTTGTAATATTTTCTCTCCTGCATAGTTTTTTAACATTCATTTTTGCCCTTCAAGTTTGTGCATATTAAGTCACTAGATTTTATACTATAGTTTATTTCAAATTTCATATTTTGCTCCTCCCTACATCTTCACTATTTCAGTATTTCAAATCTCAAAATTTACCATTTCCCTCTCCTACTCCATTCTGCCTTCCTCCTGCCCTTTCTTTATTTCATCTCAAATTTTGATTTTTCCCTGTCTTAGCCTGGTTTTTGCTCTCACTCTTAGTATTCCTTCTCCCTCTATCATGTCAAAATCACTTACCTTTCCTATAGACATCTCTTAAGCTTTTCTTTTTTTTTCTTTATTACCTCTTACTCCCACCTATATTAATCTTAGTTCATTTTTTGTCGATAGTGCTGTAGTGGATCTTTTTCTCCAATTGGTTCCTATCTTTGTTATTTATTTAGTTACTTTTCCCTTTTTCTTTATCCCTCTCACTTTATTTTTTTATTTTCTCTTTCAACCTAATACTATATATTTCCCTTCTCTTGCTCCATTCTGCCTTCTTGATTTCCTTTTTATTCATGATGTAAAAATTACTTTCTCTCTTTGCCTTTCATTGATTCCCTACCCTTATTATTGCTCCTCCCTCTACCCTCTCAAAATCATTTTTATTTAGTCATCTCACATTTGTTTCTTTTTTCTTATAATAGTCTTAATCTCTTGACACCCTTATTAATTCTGGATCATTTGCTGTTGATAGTGTGGTTATGGGTGAGGGTTATTTTTGCAGGTGTGGCTTTGTTTTCTGGTCTGTGTGGTTTTGTTCTGGAAGCACCTGCACAACAGCATACAAGATATGGTGGGTGGAGTGACACTCAGTCAGAGAGCTACAGGGAAAGATCCACCAAAGAAGGACCCAACAACAATCAAAACCCAATTACAACCAGAGATCCAACATAAGTGGCAAAAAGGGCATCCCAAGAGCATTGAGTTCAGGAGATGAAGACTTCTCCAAGGATTCCCACAGGTCTCCTGCCATTCCACAGAGACAGGGAGTCAATGTAGATCAATCTAAGAAGCAAAAACAAACAAGAAGCCTGTCTCATAAAAGGGGAAGACAAAGAAACAACAGCAAATCAAAGTGAAAGGAAGAATCAACAGAAAGAGTGAGAAATTAAATAGAGGCAAGTAAACTATCAGAATTCAAAATAATGGTTATAAGGAAGCTCAATGAATTCAGTGAGAACTACAAAGAACTACAGGGAAGCTACAAGGAACTTACTGCATACAACATCAGCATGCAAAAGGACATAAAAACTATCAATAAGAGCCAGGAGGAAATCAAGAATACCATTTCTGAACTAAAGAACACAGTAGAAGGAATTCAAAGAGGATTGAATCAGTGAGCTGGAAGACAAGGTAGAAAAAACAAATCCCAGACAGAGCAACAAAATGAAAATACTCAAAAATAATGAAAAGGGTTTAAGGGATTGGGGGTGGGGGGAGGCAACATTAAAAGTAATAACATAAATGTGATAGAAATATCAGAAGGAGAAGAAGAGGAGCAACACAGAGAAAACCTGTTTGAAAATGTAATGACAGAAAACTTCCTTAACTTGATGAGAGAAAAAGTCATACAAGTTCTGGAAGCACAGGGGGCCTGACTCAAGATGAATCCAAAAAGGCACACTCCAAGACATGTCACAATAAGAATGGCAAAATTTAGAGACAGAGAATATTAAAGACAGCAAGGGAGAAATAACTACTAGATAACTACTAGTAAATAACTACAAGGGAGCCCTGATAGGGTTATCAGTTGTTTATTCAGCAGAAACACTACAAGTCAGAAGGGAATGGCAAGAAATATTCCAACTTATGAAAAGCAAAGGCCTGCAACCAAGGCTATCCTATCCTACAAGACTCTCATTTAAAACGGAAGGCAAAGTAAGGAACATCCCAAACCAAAATAATAATAATAATAATAATAATAATAAGGCTAAAAGAACACATCTCCACCAACCAGCATTGCAAGAGATGCTAAAGGGACTGTTTTAAGAGGATGAAGAAAAATAATGAGACAGAGAGAGAACGAGAAAGAGAGAAAGAGGAACACAAGAACAAAGGGGGAAATAGCAATGAATAAGTACATCTAAATAATCAACTTAAGTATAAATGGATTAAATGCTCCAATCAAAAGACATTGGGTTGCTGAATGAATAAGAAAATATTACCTGCACATATGCATTCTACAAAAGACTCACTGCAGAATAAAAGATCTACACAGACTGTAAGTGAAAAGATGGGAAAAAGCATTCCAAGCAGAGGAACCTGAGAAAAAAAGCTGGAGTAGCAAAACTCCTATCAGACATAATAGATATCAAAACAAAGGCAATAAAAAGACACAAAGGAGGACACTATAAGATACTTACAGGAACAATCCATGAAGAAGATATAACTCAACACTGAAGAAAGACATTAAGGAACACACAAATAAATGGAAGTATATATCATGTTCATGGATTGGAAGAATTAACATAATCAAAAAGTCTATATTACCCAAAGCAATTTATAGATTCAATGCAATCCCTATTAAAATACCAATGACATATTTCACAGATATAAAAAAAATTTCAAAAATTTATATGAAACCATAAATGACCCCAAATAGTTGCAGTAATTTTGAGAGAGAAGAAGAAAGTAGGTGGGATCACCATACCTGACATCAAACTATATTACAAAGCCACTATAATCAAAACAGTCTGGTAGTGGCATAAGAACAGACACATAGATCAATTGAACAGAATAGATAGCTCAGAAATAAACCCAAGCTTCTATGGTCAATTAATATTTGACATAGGGGGCAGAAGCATAAAATAGAATAAAAATAGACTCTTCAACAAATGGTGTTGGGAGATCTGGACAGCTACATACAAAAAACTGAAACTTGAGCACCAACTTACACCATAAATAAAAATAAACTCAAGATGGATAAAAGAATTAAATGTCTTTTTTGGGTCCTAAGATGGTGGCTTTGTTGGGGGGAGCATGATCCCCTTCCTCTGTGCAGGGGAGAGAAACTCGCGGGTAGGCAGAGAAACACAGCAAGGGGCCTAGGTTATCGCAACATTTATGAAAACGGGACATCAAAAATTATAGCGGACATTAAAAAACCAGACGGTAAGGAGACTGTTTCAGGACAACAGGGACCCAGGGATCAGCGCAGGGACCAAGGGGGGTTGCAGCCCCCAGGCCCGGTGCTCCTGGGTCTGCTTCAGGGCACCCGGGAGAGTGGAGCCGCTGCTCCTTTGCTGGACAACAGCCGGGGGCGGGGGGGGGGGGGGGGGCGTTGAGCAACACCAGGGGAGGTCTTGTTGCTTGAAGGCACAGAGAGGGGAGTTGGACTGGAGACAGTCGTGCAGGGGCTGTAGGCACCCACCCATAGCTCTGGGAGTGTCCCCAGCCTGCGTGACCAGGGGCAGCCTGGACATGTGCCTCAGTCCCCAGCCTGATGGGAGTGTGGATCTGTGGAAGACCCAGACCCCACAGCCCTGAACAAGGAAATGGGGTGGGTATTCATGGGTTTCTGGAGCCTGTGGCAGTGAACTCAGGGGAACACACACCCCTCCAGGATTTCCGACTCTCCTGCTGTGAACTCGGAAGGGAGGTGGCGCTTCGGGGGTTCCTGGAGGCCACAGCGGGGAAATTGGTGGAAGTGCGCGCTCCTTGGCGATACCCGGAGCTTGCACCCTAAACCCAGAAAAGGCACAGGAGCTCTGCGGGGCCAGATCCTGGGAGACTGCCACAAGTGAGCTCCAGAGAGCATGCTTGGGAGCGCCCATACCCACATCCAGGGTCCTGCAGGGGGAAGTCAGATTGGCTCTAGGGAGAGGGCCTACAGGCCCTGGGGATAGCACCCAAAGGACTGACTGAGTTTTGACTGGGAAGAGTGAAAAGAATTCCAAATGCCCCTCAGCCTGCTGAAGCCAGCAAGACCAGAAAAACTGGTTTGGCCAGTTAGAAACCAACAAGAGGATTTTTCTGGTTTTGTTTTTGTTTTTGTTTTTGTTTTTGTTTTTTGTTTTGGTCTTTTTTTTTTCCCTTTGGCTGTTGTTGCTGTTTGATGGTTTGATTTTATCTTGTTTTTTCAGTGACTTTTTATTTTTTAATTTTTATTATTTTTATATCTCTCAATTCCTTATGTTTCTCTTCCTTTCATCCTAGTATTATTCCTTCCACTCCAAATTTATCTCTCCTGCATTCCATCTTCTGCTTTATTCCCCTTTTTTTTGAGCCTGCAGCTTACTGCAAATTTGTATTATCTTTTTCTCACTTTCTGACATTTTTTATTTTAACAGTATTTTGGTATTCTTTTTTTTTCTGTATAATCTTCTTTGCTTGGCTGGTTATACTGTCATTTCATAGGTTCCCCCTGTTATCTCAGTCACAGTGTGTTGATAATTTACTATCCTTCATTTGTGTTCCATTAGTACACCTCTCAAGGTTCTATACTCCTTATTCTTGTTATCTAGATCTCATAGATTCTGCCACATGATTGTTGCTTTAATATTACTGTAAATATGACCTAGTTCATACAATTGTAAATACTACTCAACACCCCTCCCTGATCTTAGCCAACTTCGCAATTTCCTGAACTCTATTATTGTGGGGGTTGTCTCTATTCTTTCACACACTACTCTTATTTATTAATCTTTATTCCCACCCTACCTCAGAATCTGACCTCCCACAGCCTCAAAGCTTTCTAGATCCAACTCACAATCCTTTCCTCCCCAATAATACTCTTATCTTCTTTCAATCCTTTCTAAAATGTGGATAGTAGGGTGGAAGATCACGGTTAACACTATACATAGCTAAAGGATATCCCATCTCTTCTCTACTGGCTGCTAATGTAAATATCATAGAATACTGCCTTGCTGTCTTAAAACATTTTGCCGTACTCCTCCAACTGATCACAAAAAAGAGTAGAGGGAAGCTGTGAACACCAGGATACATGAAGGAGACTGTACCACTGAATCTCACAGGTATTCTACCACAAAAGTTCGTGCCATAATCACAGGGAACCAGAACAGATCAATTTAAGAAACAGAGGATTAAAAGAAGAGTCTCACAAACAATGAGAAGACAAAGAAACAATCCCCAAATGAAGGAAAAGGAGGAAGCCTCAGAAAGAATGCTAAATGAAACAGAGGCAACTCAGCTATCAGATATTGAATTCAAAACAATGATTATCAGGAAGCTCAATGAACTAACAATGAGCTACCAGAAACTACAGGGAAGCTACAACAATCTCACTGCAAACTATATCAACATGAAAAAGGCAATATAAATTATCAACAAGGACCAAGAGGAAATGAAGAATACAATTTCTGAACTGAAGAACACAGTAGAAAGAATGAAAAGCCAGATTGATGAAGCAGAACACCGAATTAGCTAATTGGAGGACAAAGTAGAAAAGAACACACAGAAAGAGCAAGAAAAGGAAAAGAGGCTCAGAAAGAATGAAGAGGGATTAAGAGAAATGCAAGACAATATGAAACATAATAATATCCGTAAAATAGGGATACCAGGAGAGGAAGAAGAGCAAGGGATAGAAAAACTATTTGAAAAAGTAATGATGGAAAACTTCCCTAATTTGATGAGAGAAAAAGTCACACAAATCCAGGAAACATAGAGAATCCCATTCAAGAGGAACCCAAAGAGGCCCACCTCAAGACACATCATAATGAAAATGGCAAAATTTCAACACAAAGAGAGAATATTAAAGGAAGCAAGGGAAAAACAGGAAGTAACATACAAGGGATCCCCAATAAGGCTAACAGCTGAGTTCTCAAAGGAAATGCTCCAAGCCAGAAGAGAATGGCAAGAAATATTCCAAGTAATGAGAACCAGAGGTCTTCAACAAAAGCTACTTTACCCAGCATGGCTCTCAATCAAGACAGAAAGCCAAATAAGAAGCTTCCCAGATAAAAGAAGTCTAAAAGAATACACCTCCACCAAACCAGCTCTGCAAGAGATGCTAAAGGGACTACTTGAAGGAAAGAAAAGAAAAGAGAGAGAGAGAGAGAGGAACACACGTACATAAAAGGCAATGAATAAGTACCTATCAATAATAACCTTAAACGTAAATGAATTAAATGCTCCAATCAAAAGGCATAGAATAGCTGAATGGATAAGAAAACATGACCCACACATATGCTGATTACAAGAAACCCACCTCAGGATAAAAGACCTGCACAGGCTGAAAGTAAAGAGCTGGAAAGAAATTTTCCAAGCAAATGGTCAGGGAAAAAAAAGCAGGGGTAGCAATAATTATATCAGACAAAATAGACTTCTAAAAAAAGGCCATAAGGGAGACCCAGAGGATCACTTCATAATACTCAAGGGAAGAATCCACCAAGAAGACATAAATGTTGTAAATATATATGCACCCAACATAGGAGCACCCAAATACATAAAGAAAATCTTAGAGGACTTCAAGAAAGATATTGCCAGCAACACAATTACAGTAGGGAATTTTAACACCCCACTGTCAAAAATGGAAAGATCTTCCAAACAAAATATCAACAACGATATTGTGGCATTGAACAACACCTTAGATGAAATGGACTTAACTGATATATACAGAGCCCTCCATTCCAAAAAAGCTACATACACATTCTTTTCAAATGTACACAGAACATTGTCAAAGATAGACCACATGATAGAACACAAAACAAGCCTCAACAAATACAAGAAAATTGAAATCATAATAGGCATTTTCTCAGATCACAAGAGACTGAAGCTAGAAAGCAACCCCAAGGAAAAAACCCAAAGCACTCAAAATTATGGAGATTAAATAGCATCCTATTAAACAATGCATGGGTCAAGAATGAAATTAGGGAATAAATCATAAGGTTTCTGGAAACAAATAAATTCACAATGACCCAAAACTTATGGGACATAGCTAAGGCAGTCCTGAGAAGGAAGTTCATAGCGATACAGGATTACCTTAAAACAGATAGAAATTTTTCAAACAAACAACCTAACCCTACGAATACAAGAACTAGAGGAACAACAACAAAGACAGCCCAGACCAAGTAGAAGGAAGGAAATAATGAAGATCAGAGCAGAATTAAATGACATAGAGACTAAAAGCATAATTTTAAGGATCAGTGAATCCAAGAGCTGGTTCTTTGAAAAAAATAAACAAAATCGACAAGCCTTTAAGCAGACTCATCAAGAAAAAAAGAGAGAAGACCCAAATAAACACAATCAGAAATGAGAGATGAGAGATTACAACAGATACCACAGAAATACAAAGAATTGTAAGAAAGTACTATGAAGAACTGTATGCCAAGAAATTGGAAAACCTAGGTGAAATGGACAAATTTCTAGAAAAATATAACCTTCCAAAACTCAATGAAAAAGAAGCAGAAAGCCTGAACAAACCAATAACAGTAAAAGAAATTCAAGCAGTAATAAAAAACCTCCCAACACACAAAAGCCCTGGACCAGATGGTTTCACAGGAGAATTCCACAAAGCATTTAAGGAAGAGCTACCCCCTATCCTTCACAGACTATTCCAAAAAATCCAAAAAGATGGAAGACTCCCAAACTCTTTTTTATGAGGCCAATATCATCATAATTCCAAAACCAGATAAAGACACAACAAAAAAAGAAAACTTCAGGCCAATATCGATGATGAACGTTGACGCTAAAATCCCCAACAAAATACTGGCAAATCACATCCAACAATACATTAAAAAGATCATACACCATGGCCAAGTGGGATTCATTCCAGGGATGCAAGGATGGTACAATATTCGGAAATCAGTAAATGTAATACATCACATAAACAAAAGCAAAGACAAAAACCACATGATCATATCAATAGATTCGGAAAGAGCATTTGATAAGGTACAGCACCCATTCATGATAAAAACACTCGGCAAAGTGGGAATAGAGGGAGCATTCCTCACCGTAATAAAGGCCATATAGGAGAGACCTACAGCCAACATCATACTCAATGGGCAAAAACTAAAACCTTTTCGACTAGGATCAGGAACAAGACAAGAGTGTCCACTTTCACCACTTCTATTCAATATAGTACTGGAAGTTTTAGCCACAGCGATCAAACAAACAAAAAAAGAAATAAAAGGCATCCAAATAGGAAAGAAGGAAACAAACAGTCAGTGTTTGCAGATGACATGGTAGTGTACATAGAAAATCCTATAGACTCCACCAAAAAACTGCTTGACCTAATAAATGAAGTTGGCAAAACAGCGGTATACACAGTCAATATCCAGAAATCAAAGGCATTTTTGTATATGAACAATGAAACAACAGAAGCAGAAATCAACAAAAAAACCCATTGGATATAGCAAAAAGAAAAATAAAATACCTTGGAATAAACCTAACCAAAAAGGTAAAAGACCTATATTCAGAAAACTACATAACACTGAAGAAAGAAATCAAGGAAGACACAAACAAATGGAAACATATACTGTGTTCATGGATCGGAAGAACTGATATCATCAAAATGTCCATACTACCAAAAGCAATTTACACATTCAATGCAATACCTATTAGAATACCAATGGCTTATTTCACAGACATAAAACAAACACTTCAAAAATGTATATGGAACCATAAATGACCCCAAATAGCTGCTGCAATTTTGACAAAGAAGAGTAGATGAGGAGGGATCACACTCCCTGACACTAAACTATACTACAAGGCCACTGTAATAAAAACAGCCCAGTACTGGCAAAAAAAAAACCAAACAAACAAACAAAAAAAAAAAACCAAACAGGCATATGGACCAATGGAACAGAACAGAGAGCCCAGAAATAAACCCAAGTCTCTATGGTCAATTAATATTTGACAAAGGAGGCAGCAACATAAAATGGTGTAAAAATAGCCTCTTCGACAAATGGTGTTGGGAGAACTGGACAGCTACAGGCAAAAAAAAAAAATGAAACTCGAGGACCAACTTACACCTTATATAAAAATAAATTCAAGGTGGATAAAAGACTTAAATATAAGCTGTGACACCACTAAAGTCCTAGAGGAGAACATAGGTAGGAAAATCTCAGATATTTCACACAGAAACATTTTTACTGACATATTCTCTAGAGCAAGGACCATAAAGGAAAGAATAAACAAATGGGACCTCATCAAAATAATAAAGCTTCTGCACAGCTAAAGAAAACAGAATCAAACTAAAAAGAGAACCAACTGTATGGGAAGACATACTTGCCAATGATACCTCAGAAAAGGGTTTATTCTCCAAAATATATGAAGAACTTACATAACTCCACTCTAAGAAGACAAGCAACCCAATTAAAAAATGGGCAAAGGACTTGAACAGACATTTCTCCAAAGACACATGAAATATCGCTAGTTATCAGAGAAATACAAATTAAAACCACAATGAGATACCACTTCACACCTGTCAGAACGGCCATCATAAACAAAGCAACAAACAACAAGTGTTGGAGAGGTTGTGAAGAAAAGGGGACCCTAGTGCACTGTTGGTGGGACTGCAGGTTGGTACAACCATTATGGAAAGCAGTATGGAACTTCCTCAGAAAACTAAAAATGGATCTGCCTTTTGACCTAGCAATTCCACTGCTGGGATTATATTCTAAGAACACTAAAACACCAATACAAAAGAACCTTTGCACCCCGATGTTCATAGCAGCACAATTTACAATAGCTAAGTGCTGGAAGCAACCTAGATACCCATCCATAAATGAATGGATCAAAAAACTATGTACATTTACACAACGGAATTCTATGCAGCAGAAAGAAAGAAGGAGCTCCTACCTTTTGCAACAGCTTGGATGAAACTGGAAAGCATTATGCTAAGCGAAACAAGCCAGGCAGTGAAAGCAAATACCATATGATCTCACCTTTAACAGGAACCTAATCAACAAAACAAAGAAACAAACAAAATATAACCAAAGGCACTGAAATAGAGGACGGGCTGACAGTGATCAGAGGGGAGAGAAGAGGGAATTTCAGGGGAGAATGGGAAGGGCTTACAGGAACAAATTTAAAGGACACATGGAGAAAAACTAGGGGGAGGGTGGTAATGGGAGGGAAGTCGGGAGGGTTGGGTGGGTGGGCTGGAATGGGAGTACAAGGGGGAAAAGCTGTACTTGAACAATGATTAAAATAAAAAATAATTAAAAATAGAAGGATAAGAAAAAGAAGACTTAGATGTAAGTTGTGGTACCATAAAAGTCCTAGAGGAAAAGATAGACAGGAAAATCTCACATACTCCACACAGCAATATTTTCATTGATATGTCCCCTAGAGCAAGGGACATAAAGGAAAGAATAAACAAATGGGATCTCATCAAAATAAAAAGCTTCTGCACAGTTAAAGAAAACGTCAGCAGAACAAAAAGGGACCCAACCGTATGGAAAAATATATTTGCCGGTGGTACCTTGGACAAAGGTTCGATATCCAAAATATGTAAAGAACTCACACAACTCCACTCCAGGAAGACAAGCAATCCAATTAAAAAATGGAGAAAGGACCTGAACAGACACTTGTCCAAGGAGGACATACAGAGAGCCCAGAGTCACATGAAAGGATGTTCAGCATCACTATCCATCCGAGAGGTGCAAATTAAAGCCACAGTGTGATACCACTTCACACCTGTCAGAATGGCCATCATAAACAAATCAACAAACAACAAGTGTTGGGTGTGGAGAAAAAGGAACCCTAGTGCAATGTTGGTTGGAATGCAGACTGGTGCAGCCTCTGTGGAAAAGAATATGAAATTTCCTCAGGAAACTAAAAATGGATCTGCCTTTTGACCCAGTAAATCCACTGCTGGGTTTATACCCTAAGAACCCTGAAACACCAATTCAAAAGAACCTGTGCACCCCAATGTTCATAGCAGCACAATTTACAATAGCCAAGTGCTAGAAGCAGCTTAGGCGCCCATCAGTAAATGAATGGATCAATAAACTGTGGTACATTTATACAATGGAATACTATGCAGCAGAAAGAAAGAAGGAACTCCTACCCTTCATGTCAGCATGGATGGAACTAGAGAGTATTATGCTAAGTGTAATAAGCCAGTCAGTGAAAGACAAACAGCATATGGTCTCACCTATAAGAGAAAACTAATGAACAAAATAAGCAAATGAGCAAAGTAGAATCACAGCATGGAAACATGGAACAGACTGACAGTAACCAGAGGAGAGGCCAGAGAGTGGGGGGAATGGTGGAAATAAGGGGAAGGGATTAGTCTAGGGCCATGTATGAATGACCCATGGACATTGTCAGCAGTGTGTGGATTGTCTATGGGAGTGGGGTTGGGCTGGACAGAGGAGGGCAAAGGGGGAAATTTGGGACAATTGTAATATAAAAACAATAAAAATCATTAAAAGTCTGAACAATCTCATTATATATATATATATATATATATATATATAATATATATATTTATATAATATATATAACCCTATCCTATTCTTAACCTCCACCTGTCTATTTTGTACCTACCATTTATGCTTATTCCCTGTACCTTTTCCCCCATCCCACCCCTTCCTTTCCTCGCTGATAACCCTCCTTGTAATCTCCTTTTCTGTGGTTCTATTCCTGTTCTAGTTGTTTGCTTAGTTCGTTTTTGGTTTTGATTTTTTAGGTTCGGTTGTTGATAGTTGTGAGTTTGTTGTCATTTTACAGTTCATATTTTTTATCTTCTTTTTTTTCTTAGATAATTCCCTTTCACATTTCATATCATAAGGGCTTGGTGATGATGAACTCCTTTAATTTGACCTTATCTGGGAAGCACTTTATCTGCCCTTCCATTCTAAATGATAGCTTTGCTGGATAGAGTAATCTTGGATGTATGTCCTTGCCTTTCATGATTTGGAATACTTCTTTCCAGCCCCTTCTTGCCTGTAAGGTTTCTTTTGAGAAATCACCTGACAGTCTTATGGGAACTCCTTTGTAGGTAACTGTCTCTTTTTCTCTTGATGCTTTTAAGATTCTCTCCTTATCTTTAATCTTGGCTAATGTAATTATGATGTGCCTTGGTGTGCTCTTCCTTGGGTCCAACTTCTTTGGGGCTCTCTGGGCTTCCTGGACTTCCTGGAAGTCTATTTCCTTTGCCAGATTGGGGAAGTTTTCCTTCATTATTTGTTCAAATAAGTTTTCAATTTCTTGCTCTTCCTCTTGTCCTTCTGACACTCCCATGATTTAAGATATTGAATGCTTAAAGTTGTCCCATAGGTTCCTAAGCCTCTCCTCATTTTTTTTTAATTCTTGTTTCTTCATTCTGTTTCAGGTGGATGCTTCTTTCTTCATTTTGTTCCAAACCATTGATTTGAGTGCCAGTTTCCTTCCATTCACTGTTGGTTCCCTGTGTATTTTCCTGTATTTCACCTTGTGTAGCCTTCATTTCTTCCTTCATTTTGTGAGTGAGCTCAATCAATTCAGTGAGCCTCTTGATTACCTGTGTTTTGAACTCTGTATCACATAGGTTATCTATCTCCTTGTCACTTAGTTCTCTTTTTTTTTTTGAGTTTTGACCTGTTCTTTCATTTGAGCCATATTTCTTTGTCTCAGTGAACCAGCCTGGATGAACCTTTCTTTAATTCCTTGGTTGTTGTACTTCCATGCAAATAATTTTCTGGCAGTTCTGGTTGCTCTTTGTTGTTATATTAGTTGTTATCCTTCTTTTGGTTGTGTGAGGAGGTGAAGCATTTCTCCTTTGCCTCCGTCTTGGCTGGAACTCTCTTAGCTTCTTCTTACTGTTTTATTTTATTACTTGCTCCTGTCTCTTGAAATTGTTTTGAGAAATAAATGAGTCAAGGGCACAAAATGCTTAACATAATACGTATCTGATGCAAACTAACACAAGTCATTTAGTAATGCACAACTATTATTTGGTAAATAATGATAGCTGGCAAACAAATTTGAAGTGGTGTGGTTCAGCTGCTCCTCCATGCTTTCATTACAAAATTATAATAAAAACAAAAGCTTAGATAAAATCTACCCCTTATAGACATTATTCACTAGCAAAGTAGGCACAACACATTATAAAACCTATTCTATCAAGCTTATAGCCTGATAAATTTCCAGATCTCTGTGCACATCTTTATGCAAAATAAAGCACAAATCCTCTCATTGGCATCGTGCAGTTAGTAAATCTCTGAAACTAATGGCTGAGCACAGGACTCATTCAGGATAAAGTCACTTGTGTTATCCTATGGAGTAAGTAAAAATCTTGGTGAATTGTTGTACTTTGTGCATGCAAAGGTTAGGGTGTGTTGAAGAATGAAATGTTTTATAAACAGAAATTTGTTCATGCTGTAGGAAGTGTTATTCTCTTCTCCTGTGTCCTTACTAATTTTCTATATGTTTGTTCTATCAGTTGCTGAGAGAGAAGTGTTGAAGCCTCCAACAATAACTGTGGACTTATCTATTTCTCCTTATTTGTATAATTTTCCCTCAAATACTAGAAGCTCTGTTGTTACATACATACACATGTTAAAGTGTTATATGTACAAGGGGAATTGACTCCTATATAAAAATGAAATGTCTTCTAGCATTTCTGTTATCTCTTGCCCTTGGTAGTCAGTGTAAGTCACCTCAGCCAATGCCATAACTCTGTTCCCCGTTGATTCAGAGGCACAAAAGGCCCAAAGTATCAAGGCAGCAGTCTTAACTTTCAGTTCAATTGAATCATTGTTGTGTCTTTTGGTGAAAATATTCCTCCCTCTGGAATTAAGTCCTCTAGGTGAGCAGAACATAAAGTTGTAGGAACATGAGGCAAACATTTTTCTATTGGGTCACTAGAGGTAACAGCAAGCAGTGCCACTCTCATTTCTATCTCTTGATTCCTGGACCTGTGAATCCTGGCTATTTGGAGAACAACACCATATGTTGGACACTGATTCAGAGCATATGGAGCTTATAAAGAATCTTGCCACAGCCCTGCAAGATATTTACACTTAGCTAGTGCTGTAATTGAGCCTAGATAAGACTGCTCCAATGTCCTATCATGCCAGCTGCTTCAGGCTGAGGTGGAACATGGTAAGATCAGTTACTTTCATGAGCATATGTCCATTACTGAACTTCCTTTTGCTGTGAAGTGATTTTCTTGATCAGAAGCAATGCTGTGTGCAATATCATGATGGTGTATGAGACATTGTGTGTCTGTGAATGATAGTTTTGGTGGAAACATTGCATGAAAGGAAGGCAAATTTATATTAGAAGTAAATGTCTATTCCAGTAAGAGCAAAACTCTGCCTGTCCCTTCCATGATAGAAGTGATGCAATGTAATTAACCTTCCACCAGGTAGCTGGCTCATTACTTCAGAGAATGGTGCCATATCAGGCAGTCAGTGTTGATCTTTGCTGCTGGCAGTTTGAGGACTCCATGGTAATTATAGCCAAATTTGCCTTGCTGAGTAAAAGTTTATATTGCTGAGTCCATGCATAATCTCTGCCCCAGCTACCACAGCCACTTTGTACATTAGCCCCATGGGCAGTAACAGAAATGGCTGGGAATAGAGGATGACTGGTGTCTATAGAATGGGTCATCATGTTCACTTAATTATTAAAATCCACCTCTGCTGAGGTCACCCATTGGTGAACATTCACATGGAACATAAACATAGGGGGCACCCCCCAAAACCAGAATTCCCTTTTGGAGGGCAGGCCCCTTGTAGTATATGTTTCCTCTGCTAGGTGAGTGTTCTAGGAATCCATCTGTATGAGTCTACCAGCTAGCATTGTTGTCAGAGGCTACATTCATCTTTAATGAATATTTTTGAAGACTCAACGCATTTTCCCATTTCATGATGGGTGATTTATGAGTGCACGGGCCCACACTGCACTGAGTGTTCAGCAGTGTTTGACCAAAAATGGCATGTCCCCTATACCCTACCTTCCCGATTCATTTGATTTCACCAAAAGCAACTTTTTTTTTGTTTCTCTGGATGAAAAAAGTCCACAAAGGGAAAAGTTTTGCCAATGTGGAAGAAGTGAAACAAACAAAAATGGCAGAAGCGCTAAAAGGAATCAAAGTTGACAAGCTAAAATCTGTTTTCAGCTGTGGGAAAATGTTGTGATAGGTGTATTGCATCAAATGGAGAATACTTTGAAGATGACTGAAGTTTATACATGTAAGAATAAATATGCACTTCTGGCCAAAATGGAGGTGTAAGTGGATATACTGTGCCTCCTTGCACAACAAAAAGAAGGACAAAAACAAATTTAAAAACAACAAAAAAAAAACAGAACTGACAGAAAATTGAACTGTATGGAAGTCTGACAACTAAGGAGTTAAAGAACAAACATTCATCCAGACTGGTAGGAGGGACAGAGGCAGGCAGCCAGACAGAGAGGACTCATGGCATGGTGGCAGTTGGAGAACTGGTGCAGGCAAGGCGGCAGCTGGCAGACTAAGTGAGGCAGCAGCTGGCAGAGTGAGCAGTCACACATTTGCATGTGGATAAACTGGGGGGAACAACTGGGGAACAAGATAGACCACACAACCCAGGGTTCCAGTGTAGGGAAAGAGAGGCTCAAAACCCCTGACTGAAGAGAACTGGAAATTGAGGAGGTGAGGGAGACTCCTAGCCTCACAGGAGAGTTTGTTGAAGAGATCCACAGGGTCCTAGAACATACACAAAACTACCTTCCTAGGAATCAGCACCAGAAGGGCCCAATTTGCTTGTGAGTAGTGGCTGAGGGGACTGGAAGCCAGCTGAGAGCCAAGCAAGCCACATTGTTCCCTCTCTTACCCTTCCCCCACATACAGCACCACAGCACAGCAACATGGATTGCCCTACCCTGGCAAATACCTAAGGCTACACCCCTTACTATGTAACAGGTGGGCCCAGACCAAAAAAAAAAAATGGCTTTAATGAAAGAACATATCAAAGCTCCAGAATAAATACAACTAAGCAACAAAGAGATAGCCAATCTATCAAAAGCACAGTTCAAAACTCTGGTAATCAGGATGCTCACAGAATTGGTTAAGTATGATCACAAAATAGAGGAAAAAGTGAAGACTATGAAAAGTAAAATAAAGGAAACCAACAGCGAAGGAAAGAAAACCAGGACTCAAATCAACAATTTATACCAGAAGGAAGAAATAGACATTCACCCAGAACAGAATGAAGAAACAAGAATTCAAAAAAATGAGGAGAGGCTTTGAAACCTCTGGGACAGCTTTAAACATTCCAACAACTGAATCATAGGGTTGCCAGAAGGAGAAGAGAAAGAGCAAGAAATTGAAAACTTATTTCAAAAAATAACAAAGGAGAACTTCCCCAATCTGGCAAAGGAAATAGACTTCCAGGAAGTCCAGGAAGCCCAGAGAGCCCCAAAGAAGTTGGACCCAAGGAAGAGCACACCAAGGCACACCATAATTACATTAGCCAAGATTAAAGATAAGGAGAGAATCTTAAAAACATCAAGAGAAAAGGAGACAGTTACCTACAAAGGAGTTCCCATAAGACTGTCAGGTGATTTCTCAAAAGAAACCTTACTGGCAAGAAAGGGCTGGAAAGAAGTATTCCAAATCATGAAAGGCAAGGACATACATCCAAGATTACTCTATCCAGCAAAGCTATCATTTAGAATGGAAGGGCAGATAAAGTGCTTCCCAGATAAGGTCAAATTAAAGGAGTTCATCATCACCAAGCCCTTATGATATGAAATGTGAAAGGGAATTATCTAAGAAAAAAAAGAAGATAAAAAATATGAACTGTAAAATGACAACAAACTCACAACTATCAACAACCGAACCTAAAAAATCAAAACCAAAAACGAACTAAGCAAACAACTAGAACAGGAATAGAATCACAGAAAAGGAGATTACAAGGAGGGTTATCAGTGAGGAAAGGAAGGGGTGGGATGGGGGAAAAGGTACAGGGAATAAGCATAAATGGTAGGTACAAAATAGACAGGGGGAGGTTAAGAAGAGGATAGGAAATGGAGAAACCAAAGAACTTACATGTATGACCCATGGACATGAACTAATGGGGGGACGAATGCTGGTGGGAGGAGTGTGCAGAGTGGAGGGGAATAAAGGGGTGAAATGGAACAACTGTAATAGCACAATCAATAAAATACATTTTAAAAATAAAAATATTCAATTTTTAATAAATACATTCTGGTTTTAGGGGTGTCCCCCTCATATCATCATGTTTTTCACCCATTTAGAGTGATCTATTCATATACTACTTCCCCAAATTTTCCTCATTAATTTCCTGATCATGGTCCTTCTAAGTCCCTGACCATTCAGTCAAACCATTGGCTACAGCCCATGAATTAGTATATAATTACATATCTGGCTATTTATCCTTCCATAAAGTGAACAACCAGGTGCACCGCTGGAAGTTCTGCAGGCTGAGAGAATTTCCTTTATCCACTGTCCTTCAAGGATATCCCAGAGAAAAGCTGTAGTGCTACAGCTGTTTACTATTGGGTGGTACCTACATATCATACAGAAACATCCATAAACTAAGACCATCTTTCTTCCTATCTCCTAATCATAGAGAACATAGGTGCATACTGGAAGAGAAAAGGCAGAGTAGCAGCATTTCAGCCTCTTCTTTATGTAAGTTACTTGTGCTTTAGTAAGTTACATTTGAAGTGCTGCTGCACACACCCAACTTTACAGGTTGGTGTATCCGACAACTATCAGTTTATGATGGGCAACTCAGGTCACATGTTAACTTTGTGGTGCATGGTTAGGCATTCAGTCTCTACTAATGCCCAATAACAGACCAAGAGCTGTTTCTCCAAAGAGTAATAGTTACCTGCAGGATGGTAGGGCTTTGCTTCAAAATCCTACAGACCTTCAATCCAGCATTTCTAACACACATACTATGGGCTACCTTTTAGCCCATGCTTGAGCCAACCTGGTAGAGCCCTTTCTACCTTTCTGATCTGCAACATTAAATACAGACTCTCTCTGCTTAGTGAGACCATATCAATAAATTCACCCTAATTCAACCTTATGTGTTTTCCATTAGCACACCTCATTTATAGTAATTATTCCCACACATGGTCCTCAGATTTGTTTATATAAATTAGAAAATGTAAGCACTTCTTTTGGAGTGTAATGCATCTCTTCATGGGTCAAAACACTGTATCTCACATTTAGGAGCCTGCTAGGACTTGAGTCTAGTTATAGGTCTAGAAGCAAAGAAGAGTGGTTAGGGTGGGTCCTGAGTAGAATCAGCATTGTCCTGCATGACAACTGCCTCAAGAGAGGCCAGAAGAGTTTCCTCAGGCAATTCAGAATTAATCTCCTCAGATGGAAATGGCCTTACCATTGAAAGGCCAACAATAAGTTCCACAATGGAAAGGCCAACACCTCTGTGGGCAGGGTGGCCACTTCCAATGGGGGCTGGGGAGATTTTTACATAAAGAAGAACAGTTAAAATTTAGGAGCTCAATATCCCCAGCTTCCTCACCAGGGTCTTTCAACATGTCCACATTCTAACTCATAGGATCCAATTTTCTCTTAGTCAATACCTTCACTTAAAACAGAAGACACTCTGCAAAGCAGGGTTTTCCAACCTTTTGTCATCTCTTGGCCACACTGGAAGAAGAGTTGTGTTAGGCTGCATGTTAAATACACAAACACTAACAAAAACTAATCGGCAAAAAAAAAAAAAAAGGTCCGTGCATAATTTTTGCGATATCCACCACCACAGATAAGCAAAAAAGCCCTCACATAATAACACTAATTATGCAGTGGCCTTTTCAATAATCTTTTAAAATCATCAAGCAGGTCCCAAGTTTGTAATATAAAAAATGTATATATCTAAGTAATAAAACTTAGTATAAAACTTGGTAATAAAACTAAATAATGTTTTAAGTACATTTACAATTTTGTGTTGGGCCACATTCATAGCCATCCTGGGCCACATGTGGCCCGCAGGCTACAGGTTGGACACCCCTGCTGTAAAGGATGGGAGTTCAACTTGCATTGGAATTCAACCCAGTTGCAGGATGAGGTTCTGTGGTTGATTTTCATAAATTTCAGCCCTACAGCTGTAGAAGAAAAGGATATCCTTGAGGACACATATAGAAGCTTTCAGGTCATTTATGTGGTGCTTCCCCTGGGGATTGTAGTCCCTGGACTCATTTTTTTCTTCCACATTTTTTCCATCAATATTAGAAGTAACCAAAGAATATCATTATATTAATTAGTTTTCCAAAGATATTTCAAAGGATCCTATACAGAGTCACTTAGCTTTTTGCTTTTTATAAGTGATTAATTAGGAGTATTCCAGGCAGATATTTTGTATATCATATAAACAGGCTATGCCATGGATTATCAGTGCACTCTTTGTTACTGAAGATGGAGTCTTTAGCACCTTTAAATCTAATCATTAAAGACCCAACTGCAGGAACCTCAGAATCAAGTCAGAAAATTTATACTTAAATTTAACCATTTTCTTTTATTAAATTTAATCAAAGAAAGACCTGTACACTGAACACTATAAAATATTGATGAAGGAAATCAAAGAAGACAAATACGTGAAAAGATAGTCCATGCTCATGAATTAGAAGAATTAATTTTTTTCTTGAATTCCTAATCCTGGTAGAGAAGTTTTTACATATGTTTTATTTTATTTTTTATTGTTGTTTAAGTTCAGTTGTCTCTATTTTTCACCCCACCTAGGCCTCCCACCCCACACCCTCAAACCTACCTCCTTTGGCTTTGTCCATGTATCCTTTATACATGTTCCTTGATGGACCTTACCCTATTTTCCCCCATTATCCCTCTCCCCACTCCATTCTGTTTACCGTAAGTTTGTTCTTTAATTCAATGTTAGCTATCAGAGAGATGCAAATTAAAACCACAATGAGATACCACTTCACACCAGTCAGAATGGCGATGATAAACAAAGCAACAAACAACAAGTGTTGGAGAGGTTGTGGACAAAAGGGAACCCTAGTGTGCTGTTGGTGGGAATGCAGACTGGTGCAGCCACTGTGGAAAACAGTATGGAATTTTCTCAGAAAACTAAAAATGGAACTGCCTTTTGACTCAGCAATTCCACTACTGGGACTATATTCTAAGAACCCTGAAACACCACTCCATAAGAACCTATGTACCTCAATGTTCATAGCAGCACAATTTATAATAGCCAAGTGCTGGAACTAACCTAGGTGCCCATCAGTAAATGAATGGATCAGAAAACTGGTATATTTACACAATGAAATACTACAAAGCAGAAAGAAAGGAGTTCCTACTCTTTGCAACAGCATGGATGGAACTGGAGAGTATTATGCTAAGTGAAAGAAGCCAGATAGTGAAATAAAATACCATATAATGTCACCTTTAAGTGGAATCTAATCAACAAAACAAACAAGCAAGCAAAATATAACTGGAGACATTGAAATAAAGAACAATCTGACAGTAACCAGAGGGGAGGTGGGAGAGGATAATGGGGGGAAAAGGGGGAAGGGTTTCTAGGAATAACTATAAAGGATATGTGACCAAGGCGGGGTGGACTCAAGGGAGGGAGGTGGGGATGGCTGGGGTGGGGGAGGAGTGGTGAGGGGAAATGCAGACAACTGTATTTGAACAACAATAAAATAAAACATAAGAGTAAACAATAAATAAAATAATAAAAATAAAAAACAAAATGAGATATCACATCACACCTGTTAGAAGAGGTATTATAAAAAAGACAAGAAATAACAAATGTTGGCGAGGATGTGGAGAAAAAGAAACCTTGTGCACTGTTGGGAATACAAGTTGATTTAACCATTGTGGAAAACTGTGGTGGCTCCTCAAAAATTAAAAATAGGGCTACCATATGATCTACCAATTCCAGTTTGGTATATTTATCAACAAAAACACTAATTTGAAAAGATATATGTACACTCGTGTTCATTGAAGCACCATTTCAATAGTCAAGATATGGAAACAACCTTAAGTGCTTTTTCATAGATGGAAAAAGAACATGTGATATACATAAATTTGTATCATAAAAGTATACATACAGGAGGCAAAAGTAAATTTACAGTTGTTTGTATGGAGAATAATACAATAATTAGTAAATAATAATATAAGAATAAACTATGTTTTGTGTGCTCACAAGAGTCAACCTATTTTAGACCTACCATATGTATTTGGCTATGAAAAAAGAATGAAATCCTGCCATTTGTGACAACATGGGTGAAGCTTGAGAGTATTATGCTAAGTAAAATAAGTCAGAGAAAGATGAATACCATATGATTTCACTTACACATGAAACTTAAAAACAACAACAAAAATAAAAACCAAGCTCATAGATACAGAGAACTGATTGGTGGTTGTCAGAGGCAGAGATTAGTAACTGAGTGAAATGAGTGAAGTGGGTTAAAATGTATTAACTTCCAGTTATAAAATAACTAACCACAAGGATGTAATATATAGCATGATGTGTATAGTTAATTATATTGTACTGCATATTTCAATGATTCTAAAGGAATAGGCTTTATTATTTTTTACTTATTAAAAGTAAAAGCTTGTTAATTGTAGAATAGTTTTTCACAGATTATTTTTCACAGTTACCTTCCTAGAGCTTATTTTTCTTTGTACTAGTTTTGGTCTTGTATCAGTTTTTCTCTAGGAAATTGTCCATATCATCTGTATTTTATTTATTTTTTAATATATTTTATTGATTGTGCTATTACAGTTGTCCCAATTTTACCCCTTTCCCCCCCTTCACCCATTACCCCCATTCCCTCCAGCAATCACTCTTGGTACATGCCCATGGGTCACGCATATAAGTTCTTTGGCTACTCCATTTCCTATACTGTTCTTCATATCCCTCTGTCTATTTTGTACCTACCAATTGTACTTCTTAAACCCTGCACCTTTTCCCCCATTCTCCTCCTTCCCCATCCCAGCTGATACCCCTCCAAATGATCACCATATCTATGGTTCTCTTTCTGTTCTGCTTGTTTGCTTAGTTTGTTTTCTTGGATTCAATCATTGATAGTTATGAATTTATTGCCATTTTAATGTTCATAGTTTTGATCTTCTTAAATAATTCCCTTTAACATTTCATGTAATAATGGCTTGGTGATCACAAACTCCTTTAGCTTCATCTTATCTGGGAAGCATTTTATCTGCCCTTCCATTCTAAGTGATAGCTCTGCAGGATATGGTAATCTAGGTCATAAGTCCTTGCTTTTCATCATTTTGAATACTTCTTGCCAGTCCCTTTTAGCCTGCAAAGTTTCTTTTGAGAAATCAGTTGACATTCTTATGGGATCTCCTTTGTAGGTAACTGTCTCCTTTTCTCTTGCTGTTTTTAAGATTCTCTCTTTATCTTTAACCTTTGGCATTTTAATTATGATGTGCCTTGGTATGATCCTCTTTAGTTTTATCTTGTTTGGGACTCTGTGCTTTCTGGACCTGTATATCTATTTCTTATACCAAATTAGGGAAGTCCTCCTTCACTATTTTTTCAAGTAAGTTTTCAATTTCTTGCTCTTCCTCTTCTCCTTTTGGCACCCTTATGATTCAAATGTTGGTACATTTGAAGTTTTCTCAGAGGCTCCTTAGCTTATCCTCATTTGGAGGGATTCTTTTTTCTTCTTGCTGTTCTGATTGAATGTTTTTTTCTCCCTTGTATTCCAAATCATTGATTTGATTTGAGCTTCATCCCCTCCACTGTTGGTTCCCTTTAGATTTTTCTTTATTTCAAGTACTATAACCTTCATTTCTTCCTGAGTCTTTTTTATGCTGTTGAAGTACCCAGTTAGTTCCTTGAGCATCTTAATAAGCAGTGTCTTGAACTCTGCATCTGATAGATTTCTTATCTCCATTTTGTTTAGTTCTCTTTCCAGAGTTTTGTTCTGTTCTTTCATTTGGGCCATATTTCTTTGCCTCCTCAGTTTGGCAGCCTCCATGTGTTTGTTTGTATATTAGGTGGAGCTACTTTGACCCCTTGTCTTAGTACCTTGGCCTATTGTGGGAAAGTGCACCAGTAAGTTGAATGGGGTGGAGTCTTAGTTAATTGCCAAGGTGGGGCAACCTGTGTTGTTGCTCTGTGGCTCTGTGTGGGGGAGGGCTCAGAGAGGGAACAATGCCTCTGCCTCACCTCTGCAGTTTTCCCAGGAAGAAGCTGTCTCCTTGCACTCACCCTGAGGCCAGTCACTTCAATTTCTCTCCATATGCCACTGGTGCCCTTCCATCTGTTGCCCTGGTGCTAAAGCTCAGAAGGAGTGAGTCTGCAGAAGTCCTAAGTCTGTTGTGGGCCCTTTAAGAGGACACTCTTGAGAATCCCACAATTTCTTCTGCTGCCCCAACCCCTACTTGTTTTTACAGCCAGAAATTATGGGGACTTATCTTCCTAGTGCTGGATTCCTGGGCTTGGTGGTATGGTCTGGGGCTGGTATCCCTCACTCCCAAGGTGTCCCTCCCAATATTTATCCACCGCACGTGGGGGCGGGACTGCCCATTCCATGTATCCACATCCCTCTATGTCTCTCCATGTTTATACCCCTCCTACCTGTCTGGATGAACATGGCTTCTTTAATGCCTTGGTTGTTGGACTTCCTTACAACTCGATTTTCTGATGATTCTGGCTGATATTTGTTTTGTAGTCTAGTTGTAATTTTTGCTGTGCCTGTGCAAGGAGGCAAGCCATGTTTACCTGTTGCGCGTGGGTCACCGGCCAGCAGTGACCATGGAACGCTGTGGATGGCTCGCCGAAAAACATGCGAGAAAAAACACAAACATACACAGAGACAACCAGGTCCTGTGGGGAAGTAGGGACAGGATGGCCACCCCCCCTAGTGGGGAGGGCCCTGATTTACCATCTATACATGCTTTTATTGGGCTCATTTTGCATAATAATTCAGGTAAAGTACAGTACTTATCAGGGGGAAGTAAGGAACTATAGAAAACAAGGAACTCTGCCGGTCTATTTTGAGTCAGGGTAAAAGAGCTGTAAAACTTTGAGGAACAAACTTCCTCCATGGACCCCTCTCATTCAACTGAGAGCATTCTTAAACAAAGAAGGTTTCACAGTAATTTACATGTTCTTTCTTAGGCTTGATCACCCAAGGAATCTGCCCTTTCAGCACAGAGCTGCACCACCCTGTCATTGTTTCAGGCTTAGCACGGGAACTAAGGCAATAAGGAGATTTTCTCCCAGATGATGAGAACTCAGGCTATGTCAAAGCCAAGGAGCGAGGGTCCGTCACCCTCTTACGCTGCAGCCCCCAAAGTCCTTCTTTTGGGGGGCCTCCCAAAGTGATCGTGCCTGGCTTAGGTCATTCCCCCCATGGGGAATCTTACCCGTCTTTGGCTAACCGACCAAGCTTTTTGGGGTTCAGCAGCAGAAGCAGCATTTCTGCCAGGGAGATAAGCTTTTGTCTCCTTGCTGGCTTACGGTTCCAAGGGCGTTCCCTTAGCTTTAGCCTAGGCGGGGGTTTCAGCTTCTGATACCAGTCAGGGCGGTTCCCAACATTTACCTATGCCTCCATCTTGACCAGAAGTCCTAAAAGAATAGATTTTAAAAGTCCTAATCACACACATAAAATGTTGTACCTATGCATGGTGATGGGTATTCACTAGACTTATTTTGGTAATCATTTCACAATATATAAAAAATCTAATCATTATACTGTGCTCCTGAAACTAATATATGTTACATGTCAATTATACCTCAATAAAATAAATCAAAATTTTAAAAGTCTGTTCCTCTAGAATCATTCTCAGTACTAAAATCTGTAGTAGTCAGGGTTATACAGAGAAACAAAACCAGTGTGATGTAGATATATAGGTATAGATATATAGGTATAGACATACAGATATATCTCTTCTAGAAGATATTTATTTGTTTGTTTATTTATTTATTTATTTATTATGAGGAATTTGCTTATGCAATTATGGAGACTGAAAGTCCCACAAACTGCCACTTCCAAGCTGCAGACTGAGGAAAGCTGGTGATGTAATTTAGTCTGAGTCCAAAGGCCTGAGAACCATAGCAGCCAATGGTGTATGTCCCAGTCTCAGGTCCAGAGAAGATATTTCACCTCACAAAATGAGGCCTGAATAAAGGGACAAATTTTAACTTTGCCAACCTTTTGTCCTCACTGGATTGGATAATTCCCACCCACTTTGGGGAGAACAATCTACTCCAAAGAGTCCACTGATTCAAATGCTAATCTCATTCAAACTCTAAGCTCATAAAAACACCTAGAAATAATGTATAATCTGTGTACTCTGTTGCCAGTCATATTGACACATATAATTAACCACCACAGTCCAATCTTGTGTTTTTATGCAACCTGATAATCTGTCTTTTTATCGGTGTGTTTCAGACAAGATCCATTAATTCATCTAACAAATGTTTATTAGGCATATAAGTGTCAGGCATTATACTAGGTACTGGGGATACAATGGTGAGCAAAACAGCATAGCATAATGGTTTAGAACACAAACTCTGGAACTGTCTCCCTGTGTTTGAGTCTTGGCTCTGTGATTTTTTTTTTTTATTTTGAGAGCTTGGGAAAGCTACTCTGTATTTCTGGGTCTGTTTCCTCCATGTATATGGTAATAATAATGCCTCACAGAGTTGTTATGAGAATTAAATGAGTAAATATTCATAAACTGCTGAGAAAATTGCCTAACATATAGTAAAAGTTATACATGTGTTTGATAAACCACAGAAACTTGGGCCATTCCTGCCCCCAGGGAGCTTAGAGTCTAATGGGAGAGACTGACTTTGATCTAAAAAGCACACAAATAAATATAAAATGCAAGTGTCTTCACAGCTACAAAGAAGACTTACATGGAGCTATGAGAATTTGTATTACGGGGATTTGACCAAGGAAAGTATCTTTGAGGAAGTAGTATTTGAGCTGAAGGTAAGTAGGAGTAAATTAGGAGAGAACTGTCTTTGGAAGGAGTATGATGAGTGATTCTGTATTTCCCATCTTCCTACAATAAAGGGCGTGACCTGAGTCTTAAACTTCTGTGTTCTTCATCATGCCTGGTAAGCATGGTAGGAATCCTGGACAAGTCTAACCATGTTTGTAACAAGAAAGAGCTGCCATCCTGGAGGCTTATTTTTTTCTCCTCCTGCCTGGCTAACCCAAATCTAGGAAACTAACTGTACAAAAAATACTTGGGAGTGCTGAAGCACTCTGTCTGGAAGGCAAACCACTGAAAGGAAGCAGCAATTGAATAATGAATGCAGCTCTTTGTTAGCATTTTGACTGCTATATCATTTCAAAAGCATTTGCTCCACAGATTTACTCTTGGAAAGCTAAGAAGCTGTTCTGAGCAGAGGACACTGAGCTGAGGCTCCTTGTGGTTCCCTGCAGCATTCAATTTTGAAGCCCATGATTCCCTGGAAGGACATTCTTTACAAACCAAAGTCTCCATTTCCTCACATCACATGTGGCTAAAGGACTGAAATAATCAGGCACCTGCAACAATTTTATTTCCAGGATTATTTCTATTGTCAACTACAGGTTAGGAAACAAATGTATGAAAGGGATATCTTTTTTTTTTCTCCATTCAAAGGAGGAGCAGCTGACATCATTTGCCTTATGGAACTGCTGAAAACCTTGAACAATCCTAGTCAGGGCACTTTCTAGAGATCATTTCCATCTGGTGTAGAGATGTCTGTCAATCCAACCTCAGGACCCGCTCATTTTGCTTACTGCTTTGCTGTATTTTAAGAGGTTTCATGTACTTTTGTAGGAAACTAAGAAAAGATAAACAATACATTCGTTAGGATCATATTCTTTTTTGCAAGCTGCTGAAACCACAATGTAAACCATGACCCCTTGAAAAATAACTTATTGGCCAATGTAACTGTATGGTTCAAAGATAGACCCAGCTTCCAGTGAATTTATTCTTCTCACTCAGTTTCTTGCTTTTTCTCTCTATATTTTCTGTCTCCATTTCCTTGATGAAGGCTCCATGTTCAGATAGATTCTTCCTTCTTGATCAAAAGAGGGACTTGGCTGCTACTTCCAGGGCCATATTCTACCCCATTCATGTAAAAAAAAAAAAGCCTCTTTTCCCTCACTATTCCAGGCTAATGTCTGGAGATTTTGTCTGATTTGAACAGCCTGAATCACATGTCTGTCCCAAAACAATCATTGTGGCAAGGGGATGAAATGAACAAATGGCTTATCCTAGGTCGTGTGTTTGAACTAGGATCGAATCAATTGTCTCAGTGCCACATGTATTCTCAAATGGGAATCAGAATTGCTGGGAAGGGACAAAGTGGAAATTCCTGGTAGGGAGGCAAACAACAAAAGCCCATTCTATGCTACAATAATTGTTGCTTATATTAGATAAATGTTTTCACTTTCAACTTCTCTAAGTCCTTTCCTGTCCACTAGCACACTTGATCCTTATAACCATGAAAATTAGCTAAAATTGGAAATATTATTCCCATATAGCTGATAAAAACTGAAGCCCACAAGTCAAGTTAATTGGATAAAGCCACACTATTGTGGTTAAAGACATGGTGTTAAAGACACTTGACTCACAGATTGTAGAAATCAGGATTCTCTAAATGCCAAACCCTTATACTGGATTGTGTTCATTTTCTCTTATGTGTTAACCCCATAACCCATTCCCATTCCTCTTTTTATCCCCATGTCCATAGCCATTCTAATATATTTTACATGAAGCTTTTGTATTTGAATGTGTTCTTTAAATTCTGTATTGTTTCATGTACATGTATTCTTAACCTTTAAGTGGCACTATGTTGTATAACTCTACTCTTTCTTACTTTGTTAAAAATTTCATTTACTTATTTATTTTTTAGAGATGGAAAGGGAGAGAGAAAGAAAGGGAAAGAAACATCAATATGTGGTTGTCTCTCCCATGCCCTATACTGGAGACCTGGCCTGCAACCCAGGCGTGTGCCCTAGACTGGGAATCAAACCAACAACCCTTTGATTTACACACCCAAGGAAATATGTGTCCCAGTACTAGCTCAGAAATAAAGCTCAAGTTTCAAATGCCATACCCTACTTTGCTAGGCCTGTTCCAGATCCTCTCATTCACCGCAGAAATCAGGCTTCAGCATCATCTCCTCTGGTCTAGGCATCTTGGTGTGTCAAATGAGCTAATGTTTGGTACCAAAGAGATGCATTCATACCACTGTTATTCAGAAACTACAATGAGCCAGAAGCACAGTGTATAAGCAATTGCATTCAGAAACTGAGATAATATTTTTGCTGGAAGGAAGCACAGAGTGTTGAAGAGTATAATGGAGAAGCACTTGACCTGGTCTGGTAAGGGAGAAATGGGAGTAGATGAAACAGAAGAAGGTTCCTCATAGGCATATTACTTGCACTGAAGATAGATCAGGTAGAAACTTACCAGAAGGATTGGGCCAAGGAGTAAAAAAGAATAGCATATGCACATTCTAAAAATATATAGCTTACCATGGTTTAAATGAGGGTAGAAAGGTATGATAAACATTGATGGTTTTTGCCAAATTTTCCACTTCTCTCTCTCCCTATTTTTCTGAGTACACAGTAAGATTGCACTCCCTACCCACCTCCACCCTTGTGTCCAGCAAAAGCCAATAAATTTCAGGTATAAGTAAAGCCTGTAATTTTCAGGCTGAGTATTTAATCCAGAGTAAGAGTTACCAAGCTGTCTTCTTTCAGTCATGGTGACAGGTAATGCTTCAAGTGATATAAGCTCCATGAGCCTTTGTTCCAGAACAAAAGTTGAGTAGAGTCCCTGCTCTCTTGGAACGGACAAATAGCATGAGTGAGAAATAAACTTTTTTGAAACCACTAAGATTTTGGGTGTGTTTATTACTGCTGAGTAACCTCATCTATCCTAATACAGAAGGAAAGAGTAGCAGCGGTGAGGAATGGAGGTAGAAAGGTAAACAAAGGTCTAATAATATTGAAGTTCCTGGGCTATGCTAAGAAGCTTTACTGTGTATGATTAGTACTTGTTCACCCCTGTTCTGCAGAACTCTTGGTGCTTCAGTGAAGGTAGGAAACACACAATATTCAGGGATCCAGGTTTCTGATTCTGGTTTCTATAAAATACTTCTTCTTTTATCCATATTGTATGTACATATTAAGGTTTATTTAAATATTTCTTACAAAAAAAACATAAGATTCACTGCCAACAAGAACAAAAATGAATAAAAACCCCAGATGAACCATGATCAGATTTAATTTTAGAAAGATTGCTGTAGATACACTTTAGAGAATAGATTGTAAAGAACCAAGACTGAAGGCAAAGAGACCCCTTAGGAAGCTATTGCAGGGGTCCAGGTGAGAAAAGATGATAAATTGGTGGTGGGGGTAGAGAGAGTGAATATATTTTTAAAAATTATTTAGGAGATACAATTTACAAACTTGGTGGAAGATTGGCTGTGGGGGGGAGTGGGGGAGAGAAGGTATCAATGATGACTCCAAAGCTTCTGCTTTGGACAAAATGTCAGTGCCATTTACTAAGATGGGGAGCACAGGAGGAGAAACATGTTGATAGCCATGTGTCTGTGAGACAGTAAAATAGGGAAAAATCTCAGGAGAGAGGTCTGGATTCAACAAATCCCAGTTCTTGAGTTTAGTTGCTATGGGAACTTGGACAAATCAACAACTCTGAGCCTTAGTTTCCTCATCTGTAAATTGAAGTACAAAATATCCAGTTTCATAAGGTTTTTAGTTTTTATCAAACATAAGATTTTTATGTGAGATGTTGCTATGTTAATTCTAAAATGTTATATAAATGGTAATAATGAATATTTTCATGGGGAAAAAATGGAAGTAGAGAAGAATGGAGATTTGCCAAGGGACATTTAGAAATCCTTTGGTCTGCAGAGAAACTACAGAGCTCTGTCTGATTCACAGTGGCATCACCAGGGACGTTGTATTCTCTGGGAAAATTATATCTACATGGAAATTGTTTCCAGTGGCTTCATATCATGGTGATTTAACTGATTTGGGCCAGTGTTGGTTTTTTTGAGAGATGCTACCTTATCCTGGGTAGTGGGAAATTGGGATGGGGCCAGTGTAAATGTAGCAGGCCAGGAAACATTTTTGCAGCAGAAAACATTTTTTAATTTGTTTTTTATTGTGGTAACATAAAATTTACCATTTAAAGCATTTTAAGTGTACAGGTCAATGACATTAAGTACATTCCCATTCCTATGCAACCAATATTTATATTTATACAAAATACCAATGTCCATCTGCACAACTTTTTCATCATCCTAAATTATTAAGTATTAATTAAACAATGACTCCCTATTGCCCCTCTCCCCTGCTCCTGGCAGCCACTATTCTACTTTCTGTCTCTATAGATTTGACTATTCTATGTATTGCATGTAAGTGGAATCATATCATATTTGTTTTTGTGTCTGTCTTATTTCACTTAGCATGATGTTTTTGAAGTTATTGCATGCTGTAGCCTTATCAGACCTTCATTATTTTTTTAATCCTCACCCAAGGATATTTTAAAAGTTGATTTGAGGCCCTGGCTGGTGTAGCTCAGTGGACTGAGTGTGGGCTGTGAACCAAAGCATCGCAGGTTCAATTCCCAGTCAGGGCATATGCCAAGTTTGTAGGCTATGGCCCCAAGCAACCGCACATTGATGTTTCTCTCTCTCTTTCTCTCTCCCTTCCCTCTCAAAAAATAAATAAATAAAATCTTTTAAAAATAAAATAAAATAAGGAAAACCTTTAAAAAATTGATTTGAGAAAAGGAGAGAGGAGGGGTAAACATCAATATGAGTGAGAAACATCAATAGGTTGTGCACTGTGACCAGGTATTGAACCTGCAACCTAGGTATATCTGGGTATGTGCCCTGACCGGGAATCAAACCACAACATTTTGGTGCATGGGACTCTAACAAGTTGAGTCACCATACCAGGACCAGACCTTCATTCTTTTTAGAAGCTAAATAATATTCCATTTACGAATACATCACATTTTACTTTACCATTAATATTGATGGATACTTGGGTGGTTTCCACTTTTTGGCTATTGTGAATAATGCTGTTATGAATATTGATATACAAATATCTGTTTGAGTTCTTCCTTTCAATTATTTTGAGTATATACTTAGAAGTAGAGTTGCTGAATCATATGGTAATTCTATGTTGTTGCTGTCGTTGTTTTGAGAATCCAATATATTCTTTCCCACAATGGCTGTACCATTTTATATTGACAATAAATAGTTCCAATTTCCACAGATCATTTACCAACATTTATAATTTTCAGTTTTTTTAATAGACAACCTAATGGGTGTGAAGTAGAATATCATTGTGATTTAGTTTGCAATTCTCTAATGATTGGTGATGTTGAGCATTTTTCCATATGCTATTGGCCAATAGTTTAACTTCTTTTTAAAAACATTTTATTTTAATAGTTGTTCAAGTACAGTTTTCTGTCCCTCACTCCCATTCCACCCCATCCTCCCATCCCTCCCCACCTCCCTCCCATGTCCACCTCTCCTAGTTCTTCTCCATGTATCCTTTATATTTGTTAGTGTAAACCCTTGCCCTTTTCCCCTGAAATAATCCCCTCCCCTCTCCACTCTGGTCACTGTCAGCCTGTTCTCTATTTCAGGGTCTTTGGCTATATTTTGCTTGTTTGTTTGTTTTGTTCTTTAGGTTCCTGTTAAAGGCGAGATCATATGCTATTTGTCTTTTACCTCCTGGCTTATTTCACTTAGCATAATGCTTACCAGTTCCATCCATGCTGTTGCAAAGGGTAGGAGCTCCTTCTTTCTTTCTGCTGCATAGAATTCCATTGTGTAAATGTACCATACTTTTTTGATTCATTTACTGATGGGGCCTTAGGTTGCTTCCAACACATGGCTATTGTAAATTGTGCTGCTATGAACATCGGGGTGCACAGGTTCTTTTGGATTGGTGTTTCAGGGTTCTCAGGATATAATCCTAGCAGTGGAACTGCTGGGTCAAAAGGCAGATCCATTTTTAGTTTTCTGAGAAAATTCCATACTGTTCTCCATAGTGATTATACCACTCTGCAATCCCACCAACAGTGCACAGTGAACAAGGGTTCCCTTTTCTCCATAACCTCTCCAACACTTGTTGTTTGTTGCTGTGTTTATGATGGCCATTCTGACTGGTGTGAAGTGGTATCTCATTGTGGTTTTAATTTGCATCTCTCTGATAGCTAGTGATACTGAGCATCTTTTCATGTGTCTCTGGATCCTCTGTATGTCCGCCTTGGAGAAGTGTCTGTTCAAGTCTTTTGCCCATTTTTTAATTGGGTTGCTTGTATTAGAGTGCAGTCATGTAAGTTCTTTATATATTTTGAGGAATAAACTCTTGTCTGAGATATCATTTGCAATATATTTTCGAATATGGTTGGTTCTCTTTTTATTTTAATACTGTTTTCTTCAGCCATGCAGAAGCTTTTTAATTTGATGAGATCCCGTTTGTTTATTCTTTCCTTTATGTCCCTTGCTCTAGGGGACATATCAGTAAAAATGTTGCTGCGTGGAATATCTGAGATTTTCCTGCCTATGTTCTCCTTTAGGACTTTAATGGCGTCATGGCTTATATTTAAATCTTTTATCCACCTTGAATTTATTTTTGTGTATGGTTTAAGTTGGTGCTCGAGTTTCATTTTTTGCATGTAGCTGACCAGTTCTCCCAACACCATTTGTTGAAGAGGCTATTTTTACACCATTTTATGTTGCTGCCCCCTTTGTTGAGTATTAATTGGTCAATTAATTGGATAGAGACTTGGGTATATTTCTGAGCTCTCTGTTCTGTTCCATTGGTACATGTGCCTGTTTTTATGCCAATACCAGGCTGTTTGAATTACAGTGGTCTTGTAATACAATTTAGTACCAGGTACTGTGATCCCTCCTACTTTACTCTTCTTTCTCAAAGTTGCAGCAGCTATTTGGGGTCGTTTATGGTTCCATATAAATTTTTGAAGTGTTTGCTCTATGTCTGTGAAATATGCCATTGGTACTTTAATAGGTATTGCATTGAATCTGTAAATTGCTTCAGGTAGTATGGACATTTTGATGATGTTAATTCTTCCAATCCATGAACATGGTATATGTTTCCATTTGTTTGTGTCTTCCTTGATTTCTTTCTTTAGTGTTGTGTACTTTTCTGAATACAGGTCTTTCAACTCTTTGGTTAAGTTTATTCCTAGGTATTTTACTTTTCTTTTTGCTATATTGAATGGGATTTTTTTCTTGATTTCTGCTTCTGCTGTTTCATTGTTCATATACAAAAATGCCTTTAATTTCTGGATATTGACTTTGTATCCAGCTGTTTTGCCAAATTCATTTATTAGGTCAAGCAGCTTTTTTGCCGAGTCTATAGGATTTTCTGTGTACACTACCATGTCATCTGAAAACAGTGACAGTGTTGTTTCCACCTTTCTGAATTGAATACCTTTTATTTCCTTTTCTTGTTCGGTCGCTGTGGCTAAAACTTCCAATACTATATTGAACAGAAGTGGTGAAAGTGGACAACCTTGTCTTGTTCCTGATCTTAGTGGAAAAGATTCTAGTTTTTGCCTATTGAGTATGATGGTTGTAGGCCTCTCATATATGGCCTTTATTATGTTGAGGAATGCTCCCTCTATTCCCACTTTGCTGAGTGTTTTTATCATAAATGGGTGCTGTACCTTATCAAATGCTTTTTCTGAATCTATCAATATGATCATGTAATTTTTGTCTTTGCTTTTGTTTATGTGAAGTATTATGTTTATTGATTTATGAATATTGTCCATACTTGCATCCCTGAGATGAATTCCACTTGGTTATGGAGTATGATTCGTTTAATGCATTGTTGGATGCAGTTTGCCAACACTTTGTTGAGGATTTTAGTGTCTATGTTTACCAGTGATACTGACCTGAAGTTTTCTTTCTTTGTTGTGTCTTTATCTGGTTTTGGGATTAGGATAATGCTGGCTTCATAAAAAAGAGTTTGGGAGTCTTCCATCATTTTGGAGTTTTTGGAATAGTCTGTGAAGGATAGGGGTTAGCTCTTCCTTAAATGCTTTATAGAATCCTCCTGTGAAACCATCTGGCCCAGGGCTTTTTGTGTTGGGAGTTTTTGATTACTGCTTCAATTTCATCTGGTGTTATTGGTCTGTTCAGGATTTCTGCTGCTTCTTCATTGACTTTTGGAGGATTATATTTTTTCTAGAAATTTGTCCATTTCACCTAGGATTTCCAATTTCTTGGCATACAGTTTTTCATAGTGATTTCTTACAATCCTTTGTATTTCTGTGGTATCAGTTGTACTCTCCTCTTTCATTTCTGATTGTATTTATTTGGGTCTTCTCTCTTTTTTTCTTGATGAGCCTGCTTAAAGGCTTGTCGATTTTGTTTATTTTTTTCAAAGAACCAGCTCTTGGATTCACTGATCCTTAAAATTATGCTTTTAGTCTCTATGTCATTTAATTATGCTCTGGTCTTGGTTATTTCCTTCCTTCTACTTGCTCTGGGCTGTCTTTGTTGTTGTTCTTTGAGTTCTTGTAGGCATAAGTTTAGGTTGTTTGTTTGAAATGTTTCTATCTTTTATAGGTAGGCCTGTATCACTATGAACTTCCCTCTCAGGACTGCCTTCACTGTGTCCCATAAGTTTTGGGATGCTGTGAGTTCATTTTCATTTTTTTCCAGAAACCTTTTGATTTCTTCAGTAATTTCATTCTTGATACATTCACTGTTGAATAGCTTGCAATTCAGTCTCCATGATTTTGAGCATTTTGGGTTTTTTCCCTTGGGGTTGCTTTCTAGTTTCAGTCCCTTGTGATCTATGAAAATGCTTGGTATGATTTTAATTTTCTTGAATTTGTTGAGGCTTGTTTTGTGTCCTAGCATGTGGTCTATCTTTGAAAATGTTCCATGTGCATTTGAAAAGAATGTGTATTTACCTTCTTTGGGATGGAGGGCTCTCTCTATATATATCACTTAAGACCATTTTATCTAGGGCATTGTTAGTTTGCTATCATTTTACTATACATGTTTTTTTGTCTTCTTTTTTTTTAGATAAGTCCCTTTAACATTTCATAAAACGAGGGCCTAGTGATGATGAAATCCTTTACTTTGACCTTATGTGAGAAGCACTTTATCTGCCCTTTTATTCTAAATGAGAGCTTTGCTGGATAGAGCAATCTTGGATGTAGGCCCTTGCCTTTCATGAATTGGAATACATCTTTCCAGCCCCTTCTTGCCTGCAAGGTCTCTTTTGAGAAATCAGCTGACAGTCTGATGGGAACTCCTTTGTAGTTACTGTCTCCTCATCTCTTGCTGCTTCTAGGATTCTCTCCTTCATTTTTACCTTGGCTAATGTAATTATGATGGGCCTTGTTGTGTTTTTCCTTGGGTCCAGCTTTTTTTGGACTCTCTGAGCTGCCTGGACTTCCCAGTATTCTATTTCCTTTGCCAGATTGGGGAGTTCTTTTTTATTATTTCTTCAAATAACTTTCCCACTTGTTGCTCTTCCTCTTCCCCTTCTGGTACCCCTATCATTCAGATGTTGGAACGTGTAAAGATGTTCTGGCGGTTCCAAAGCCTCTCCTCATTTTTTTTTTTTTTGAATTCTTATTTCTTCATTCTTTTTTAAAAAGATTTTATTTATTTATTTTTAGAGAGGGAAGGGAGCGGGGCGGGGGAGAGGGAGAGAGAGAGAGAGAGAGAGAGAGAGAAACATCAATGTGCGGTTGCTGGGGGTTATGGCCTGCAACCCAGGAATGTACCCTGGTTGGGAATCGAACCTGGGACACTTTGGTTCCCAGCCCGTGCTCAATCCACTGAGCTACGCCAGCCAGGGCCTTTCTTCATTCTTTTTTATTTGGTGTTTCTTTCTTCATTCTGGTCCACTCCATTGATTTGAGTCCCAGTTTCCTCCCATCATTATTGGTTCCCTGTGCATTTTCCTTCATTTCACTTAGCATAGCCTTCATTTTCTCATCTAAGTTGTGACCAATTTCAACCAATTTTTGAGCATCCTGGTCACCAGTTCTTTGAACAGTCCATCTGATAGGTTGGCTATCTCTTGGTTGCTTAGTTGTATTTGCTGTGGAGCTTTGATCTGTTCCTCCATTTGGGCCATTTTTTTTTTGTCTTGTCATGCCTGTTACATATGAGGGGCAGAGCCTTAGGTGTTCACCAGGGCAAGGCAACCCTCAGCTGCTGGGTTGTGATGCTGTACACGGGGGTGGGGTCTGAGAGGGAACAATGGTGCTTGCTCCACTCTCTGTGGTTTCAGATGCTTCCACTGCTGCCCCCAAGTAAACCGGGCCTTTCTGCTGCTAATTCCCATGTGGGTGGGCTTGTGCACATTCTAGGACCCCGTGGGTCTCTCCAATGAACTCTCCTATGAGGCTGTGTGTCTCTCCCTACGCCTCATCCTCCACAGGTATTTTCAATTCATGGCACGAGGCTCTATTTCTCAGCGCTGGGACCCTAAGCTGCATGGTCTGTCTCACTCCCTAATTTCGCCTCGTTTATCTATGTGCAAATGGGGCACTGCCTGGTCAGCCAGCCTCCCTGCATGCAATGCCTTGGTTCACAATCGCCACCTCACTGGGTGTGCCCATTGCCATGCCACACCCAGGGTCTTCCAGCTGCCTCCTGCGCACCCAGGGTCCACCTACTGCAGTCTTGTGTGCCCAGGATGCCTTACATGCCTGGTGCAACCACTTTATGTGCCACGACCCCTCTCTGCCTGGCTGTCCGACTCTCCCCCTCCTACTGGTTTAGATGAACGGGTCTATTTTAACTCCTTGGTTGTCCGACTTCCATACACTTCAACTTTCTGTCAGTTCTGGTTCTTAGTTTATTTCTAAATTGTTGTTGTCCTTATTTTGGTTGCACAAGGAGGCATGGTGTGTCTACCTATGCCTCCATCTTCACCAGAAGTTGGTTTAACTTCTTTACAGGAATAACTATTGAAATTCTTTTCCCATTTTTTAATTGGGTTTTTTGGTTTTTGTTGTTAAGTTGTAGGATATTTTTACATATATTCTGGATATTAATCCCTTATCAGATATATGATATGCAAATACTTCCTCTTTATTTCATGGTTTGCATTTTCAGTCTGTTGCTGGTGTTCTTCATAGCACAAAATTTTAAATTTTGATTAAGTCCAATTTATCTTTTTGTTGTTGTTTTTGTGGCCTGTGCTTTTGTGGTTATAACCCCAAAATCATTGCCAAACACAATGTCATGAAACATTTCCCTTATGTTTTTTCCAAGAGTTTTATAGTTCTAACTCATGTTTAAATCTTCAATCCATTTAAGTTAATTTTTGTACATGATGTAAGGTAAGACTCTATCTTCATTCTTTTGCATGTGGGTATCCAGTTTTCCCAGCACTATTAGTTGAAGAGGCTGTCCTTATTCCAGTAAATGGTCTTGGCACCCTTGTCAAAAATTATTTAACCATGTATATTAAAGTTTATTTCTGGACTATCTGTTATACACCATTGGTCTATAGGTCTGTCCTTGCTCCAGTAGCACACTGTTTTGATTACCATACCTTTGTAGTAAGTTTTGAAATCAGGAAGAATGAGACATCCAATTTTGTTCTTTTTTTAGATTATTTTGGCCATTTGTGGTCTCATGAAATTTCACATGAATTTTAGGATGGGTTTTTATATTTCTGTGAAAAAAAATCTTGTGATTGCATTGAATCTGTAGATTGCTTTAGGAGAAAGTGTTTTCAAAAATTATTTTCACAAGTGATTGTGTTGTTTAACTCTTGTGTTTTACATGCTTATACAAAGCACACTGCTTAATAAAGGTAAAGACAATAATAAGGATAAAAATCTGAACAACAATGTTCTAGATGGAAAGTCAGAGACCTTGGGCTCTGCAATGTGGTTATAGATGCAGACTTTGTTCTTTTGCAACTCATTTGCATGTATTGTGTTGGTTTGCATCTGCTCTGTGACTCAAAAGACCTTTGAGATGCCTCAAAATGACTTAAAAGCCATTGGGAATTTTGATATTAGATGTAAATCTATAGGGCTATATGAAGAGACTTCATAGGAAAGCTTATTAATGGCTCATAATCTTGGTAATCAGTCACTCGATTTCATTAAAACCAAAGAAAATAAAATGGCCATATGTTTATTGAACTAATGATATGTCTGCTTTACCTAATGAAGCCATCTATAAAGTCTTGAGGACTATCTGGAAGAAATAGTTTAGAATGTTGAGAAGAACTTTGAACAATGTGCTTCCCCCAAAGCTGAACTCATCCATTCCAAACTTTCCATGGCTGGACAAGATATCTCCTCTTGACCATATTACTTTCTAATGACACCATGAATGTTTATAACACCAACCTAAAGTTGAGAGGAACCAGAAAGCAACTGACACCCCCATCCTATTATCAGGCACTACTAAAACCTTACTTTTAGGAAATTCCTTACCTGTGTAACTGCTGTATCAACTGGCTTTAAACAGCAAGCATTAATTACCTCACAATTTCTGGGGGTCAGGAATCTAGGAGAAGCTTAACTAGTTCTCCTGGTTCAGGGTTTCTCATGAAGCTGCAATCAAGGTACTAGTAAGGATTGTTGTTACCTCAAGGCTCAACTGGGGAATAGTCTGCTTTCAAGCTACTTTGTTATAAGATTGTCATCCAGCAGGCCTTTAGTTAATATGTTTACACATAGACCATTGGAATGGAATCAAGAGCCCAGAAATAAACTCATGCATTTATAGTCAATTAATACTTGACAATGAAGCCAAGAATACTCAATGGAAAAAAAAGACAATCCCTTCTTAGTAAATCTCTTCTTAATAAATGGTGTTGAGAAAATGGATATTCATATGCAAAAGAATGAAACTAGACTTCTATCTTACATTACCCCCAAATTTAACGTGAAATGGATTAAAAGCTTAAATGCAAATCAAAACCATAAAACTTCTAGAAGAAAACATGGGTAAAAGCTCCTCAACATTGTTCTTGGCAATGATTTTTTAGATATGACACCTAAGGCACAAACAAGTAAAAAGAAATAAGTAGGACAACATTAAACTAAAGGTTTCTTCATAGCAAAGGAATAAATCAACAAAATGAAAAGGCAACCAACAGAATAGAAAATATTTGTGAATCACATATTTGATAGTAGGTTAATACCCAAAATATATAAGGAACACATACAACTCAATAGAACAAAAACAGACAATCCAATTTGAAAATGGGGAAAGGACCTATATAGACATTTTTCTAAAGAAGATATTCAAAGGGCCAACAGGCATATGAAAAGGTGCTCAACATCACTAATCATCAGGGAAATGCAAGTGAAAACCACAATGAGCTATCACCTCAGACTGGTTAGGATGACTACTATTAAAAAGACAAGAGAAACAAGTGCTGATGAGGATGTGGAGAAAAGGGAGCCCTTGTACACCACTGGTAGGAATGTAAATTGATAGTCATTATGAAAAACAGTATAAAATTTCCACAGAATTAAAAATAAAACTACTATATGATCTAGCAATTTGACTTCTGAGTTTATATCCAAAGAAAATGAAATCACTATCTTGAACGGGTGTTTTCACCCTCGTGTTCCTTGCAGCATTATTTACAATGGGCAAGATATGGATACAACTTAAGTGCATATTGATGGATGAGTGGATTAAAAATGTAATGTATGTAATAGAGTATTATTAAACTATAAAAAAGAAACGCTGCTATTTGTGACAACATGGATGAATCCTGAGGGCATTATGCCAAGTGAAATAAGTCTGAAAAAGCAAAATGTTTTATCTCCTTTATCTCCTGTTTTATCTCCTTTATAGACAGAATCTAAAGAAACTGAAATCATAGCAGCAGAGAACATATTGGTGATTGCCAGAAGAAGCAGGTGGAGAGTTGGTAGAAATGGGTACAAACTTTAAGTTATAAGATAAATAAGTTATAAGAATGTAATGTACAGCATAACTATAGTTAATACTGTATTACATATTTGAAAGTGGCTAAGAGTAGATTTTTAAAGTTCTCATGACAAGAAAAATGTTACAATTATATAAGACGATGGATGTTAACTAATCTTATTGTGGTAATCATTTGGCAATATATTTATTTGAGGTCTGTCTGGAAAAAGTCCACCCGTTGTTACTATAATGAGAATGGTTTGTGCAACACAGATGTGACCTGGCAGCCAAGGAGAGTGGACTGGAATGTGAATACATGAACAATGATGACTTCACTGTGCCAGTCAGTGGGGGTGTAAGTACTATATGGGCTGTCACATTCAAAATGACTGAGCAAGTACAGCAACAAATCTGCATCAAATTCTGCATTAAGCTTGAACATTCTTCTGTGAAAACTATTTGGATGATTCAGAAGGCCACAGCTATGGGCAACTGGTGATGAGCAGCTTCATCATGACAACACACCTGCTCATGCATTATGTCTTGTGCAGAATTTTTGGGCAAAACATCAAATTACCCAGGTGACTCAGTCCCCCTATAGGTCATATTTGGCACCCTGCGACTTCTGGATTTTCCCAAAACTAAAATCACCTTTGAAATGGAAGAGATTTCAGACTGTCAATGAGATTCAAGAAAATATAACAGGACAGCTGTTGACAATTGGGAGAACTGTGTCAGGTCCCAAAGTGCCTACTTTGAAGGGGACTGAGGCATCATTATCCTGTGTACAGTGTTTCTTGTATCTTGTATCTTCTTCAATAAATGTCTCCTTTTTTCATATTACATGGATATAGCTTCTGGACAGAAGTTATATATCAAATTATTTTCATGTGCACCTTAAACTAATATAATGTTACATGTCAATATAACTGGGTAAAATAAAAAGTAAACACTAAATTTCACTGGAAAAAAATCAGAGGCTTAGAGGTGATTTTATATCTGACTTTGTTAGAAATGAGTCAAAAGTGAAGTTAGCCAGCTTTATGTAACGGGCTTGAAATTTTTGTTCTTGCAGAAAAACACCATTTTAACTCTCAACACAGGGGTAAGAGCAGGCTGAAAAATCACATTGCCAAAAAGATTTTCTTCCTTTCTTCCTTTCTACCTTTCTCTCTTTCTTTCCTTCTTTCCTTCTTTCTTTCCTTCTTTCTTTTTTTTGTTAAAATAACTCAGCAAAATAAAATTCTGGTTTATTGTTGAACAACACGGTTTCACACATACATCAAACAGGCCAAAAAATAAATAAATAAACAGCAAATTCATAGACCACAAAAAAGGGATAAAAGCAACCTTTTATCTTTGACCATTTTAACTATCTCATACAAACCAACTACTTATAGTACAGCTAAGTACATACACAAAAAAGTACTGGAATGCTCGGAATAAGATTGCTATTTTGCTGTTGTTTTTGCTTTTGTTTACAAGGGTTTTTGTCTCCTTTGAGATTATAGTGAACATGGTCACACCACAAGTAAAGTGGGAAGTAGGATAGAGAATGCTCCAAAGGCTCCAAATGATGCGCGGGTCACCGGTCAGCAGTGATCACGGAACACTGTGGATGGCTCATCAAAAAACACGTGAGAAAAAAACATGCACAGAGACAAACTAGTTTCTGTGGGGAAGTAGGGACGAAATGGCCACCCCCCCCCCCCAGTGGGGAACACGCTGATTTACTGTCCATACCTGCTTTTATTGGCCTTATTTTGCATAATAATTCAGGTAAAGGACAGTACTTATCAGGGGGGAGTAAGGAACTATAGAAAACAAGGAACTTTGCTGGTCTATTGAGTCAGGGTCAAAGAGCTGTAAGACTTTGAGGAACAAACTAACTTCCTCCTTGGACCCCTCTCATTCAACTGAGAGCATTCTAAACAAAGAAGGTTTCACAGTAATTTACATATTCTTTCTTAGGCCTGATCACCCAGGGAATCTGCCCTTTTCAGCACAGAGCTGCACCACCCTGTCATTGTTTCAGGCTTAGCAAGGGAACTAAGGCAACCAAGAGATAAGGAGTTTTTCTCCCAGACGTTGAGAACTCAGGCTATGTCAAAGCCGAGGAGCGAGGGTCCATCACCCCCTTTTGCTGCAGCCCCCAAGTCCTTCTTTTGGGGGGCCTCCCAAAGTGATCGTGCCTGTCTTAGGCCGTTCCCCCCGTGGGGAATTTTACCTGTCTTTGGCTAACCGACCAAGCTTTTTGGGATTCAGTTATGAATAAAGCAGCAGAAGCAGCATTCCTGCCAGGGAGACAAGCCCTTGTCTCCTTGCTGGCTTATGGTTCCAAGGGCATTCCCTCAGCCCTAGCCCAGGTGGGGGTTTCAGCTTCTGATACCAGTCAGGGCGGTTCCCAACATCCAAAGGCTAGTTTGGTCATTCCAAGATCATTAAAAATGGCTGACCCCTAACAATATGTACAAAAATATAAATTGCAGATAAAAGTACAAACAAATTTTCCTTTTTAAAGTACTTTTAAGAAAAAAGCAGGGCCTTGGAAGTTTTGGGGTTTTGCTTCCACTGTTGCAAATTCACATTGTGCTTTTGGTTGGGTGGTAAAGAGAGCACATGTCATCTGCAGGTGGTGCTGCCTGCCTGTGGACAGGGGAAACTCGCTACTCCAAGATGACCACATTTAGATTCTGAGACGGGAAGTGTAGGGTGAATAGGTCATGGCAGCTTTTTTTAAGTTTAACTTTTCCTTTTTTGCTGTCTAGTCATCCTCATCAGTCTTCTGCTTCTTGGTGTCAACATCGTCGTCCTTGTCATCTTCAGCTGCCTGTTTGCCTGTAGCTGCCTCAGTCTCCTCATATTCATCTCCATCCTCTTCCTCATTATCACCTTCCTCCTCCTCTGCCCCTCCTTCTTCCTTTTTTCCATCTACCTCCTTGTCAGCCTCCTGCTCCCCATTTTCCTTATTAGCATTGCCATTAGCAGGTGCATCTCTTCCATTCTCTAACTCTTCCACAATTTCCTTCTTCTCCTTTAAGTCCTTGGTGGTGATCTCAGAGCTGGCATCCAAGGCCATGTCTGACAGGGCGGGCACCCCTATGCAGGGGATTTTTTAAAAAGAGAGAGTTAGAGGACTCTGGCAAAAATGCTGCAGAAGCCTGCAGCCACTGAAGAGGTGTGTGGCAGAGGTGGCCACAGAGAGTTGAGAGGCAGACACAGCAACAATGGAAAGATGGCTTTTCAGAGCAGCTGGTTAGGTGAAGCTTTTCAAAATTATCTTACTAAATAGAACAAATTCTTGCCCATCTGTCTTGCCCTAAGCTAAAAGGGGAAGAACGGTCAGAATGACATCTTGATATTTTCTCTGGTTCCCAGGGTTCTAAGATACTATTATTTAACCAATCTCTTCGGCAAGTGGTGGTGATGAGTTTAGGACTAGAAAACTTCAGCTAGAGAGACTCAGTGCCCCTGGAGCATCTCCTGAACACAATCTGTAACATTTGAAATCAATCATTCACGAAGGGCAAGGCCAACTGTGAGGTAGAAAATAGCAAGTGGACACTTTGTGCCCATTTGTGGAGCCTTTTAAAGGAAGGAAATACTAAAAGGGTGCATTTACCACAGCATAATTATTCAGGATGATAAGAGTAACAAAGGGACCACTGTTGGTAGGGTTGACAACCTGCAAGTGGGGGCTTAGACCTGGATTTCCTCCAGTATCTCAAGGCTGCTAAAAGATTGAATCATTAAGAGTTTATGGCCTCGTGCAGCTCTTTTAAGCCAGTTCCATACTTGATGCTGGCCTCAACTTCAAGCTGCCACAGGTTCTTTTATCCCCCAGGAACTGTGGCTTGGGCAGAACAAGAGAGGCTGCTCTTTTGGAAGGAGGAGGGCCTGAGGCTGAAAGATGGAGTTGCAAGAGAAAGGGTTTATCAGACCAAATGAGCTGCCTGTGGTGTTGCTGTCACTGCCATTGTCGCCACAGATGCTCATATGCTGTTGCTGTTCTCAAGCAATGGACTGCATGGGGTGTACTCACATCAAAAAGAAAGTCCTTGCTCTGAATATCACAGAGTGGTACCAAGTAAGAAAATTCAATCCTAACCCCCCTTCTTGGACAGAAGGTGACTGAAGAGTGAGGAAGATAGGGCCCTTGAAGGGGTTAATTAGTCATTCAGAAGCAAAGCAAAGATTTACCTTTGACCTGAAGTATACAGTATCAGAGGACCACTATGCCTTAGACCCAGAAACCTAAAGTCCTTGGCCTTTGTTCTTGGATGCTACCTTTTAAAAATGTGTGGGACAAGCAGATATCTTAGGGAAAAAATAATAATTATGTCACTAAATCCCAGATATTTTAAGGCCATGGGTCCCCACTAGAAACTAATTTCCAATAATTCATTCAACAATTTTTGAATGCCTACTATATGCCAGGAACTGTCTTAGACCAGTTGAACATAACAGTAAACATGGCAGACAAATATTTCTACCCTCATGGAGCTTATACTACAATGGGGGGTTGACAGACCATAAAGAAGATAACTTATTAAATAAATACTGTGCCAAATGATGGTGAATGCTATAAAGAAAAGAAAAGCAGAGTGGGGAAAGATAGGAAGTATCAAGCTTGGCAATGGGGGTTCATGATTTCAGATGGGCCAGGGAAGATCTCATTGAGAAGGGTATATTTGAGCAGAGACTTGAAGAAAGTGAGGGGAAGAATCACGTGAATACCTATGTGAAGATATGTGCTAAGGCCTGGTATAGTTGAAGAACAGCAAGTATGCTAGTGCATTTGAAATGATGTGAAGGAGTAGTGTGGTAAGAGTTGAGGCTGAAGAGATAACAGGGGCCAAATGGTGAAGTGTATTACAAACTAAGCATCTGAATTTCATCATGGTGACATGGGAAGCAATTGGAAAGTTTTCAGTAAAAGTAATATAATCTTATTTAGGTTTTAAAATAATGGTTCTGGCTGTTACTTAGAGTAGCCTATAAGACATCAAGGATGGAAGTGGGAAAATCACTGGGAAGGAATTGTCACAATCTAGGCAAGAAAGTATGATGACTTGGGCCAGTGAGGTAGTGGTGGAAAGATGAGATGTGGTCAAGTTCTAATATATTTGGAAAGTAAGCTGACTGAATTTGTTGATGGATTGGATGTGTATGTGTAAAGAAGGAAAGTTAAAGATTAAAAATTACTGCTCAGCTATTATGGATCACTTGGAGCATTGTCCCATGCACTGAAAGGTCACAGGTTCGATTCCCAGTCAGAGCACTTGCCTAGGTTGCAGGTTCAAGCCCCAGATGGGGTACATGTGGAAGGCAAACAATGGATGTTCTCTCTTTCTCTCTCACTCTTTTATATATATATAATGACTGCAAGGCTTTAGGCCTAAGCAATCAGAAGGATCAAATTGCCAGCAATCAAGATAGGAAAGACAAGTAGATGAGCAAATTTGAGAGGTGGGAAGACAGCAGAGTTTGATAATTAATGAATTTGGATTTGCTCAGGTCTTGAGGCACGTTAAAAAAAAAGGTAGCAAAGAAGAGCAAAGTAGGAGCAATCACAATACCTGATACCAAACTGTATTACAAGGCCACAGTAATCGAAACAGCCTGGTACTGGCATAAAAACAGGCACATGGACCAATGGAACAGAACAGAGAGCCCAGAAATAAACCCAAGTCTCTATGGTCAATTAATACTCAACAAAGGGGGCAGCAACATAAAATGGAGTAACAATGGCCTCTTCAACAAATGGTGTTGGGAGAACTGGACAGCTACATGCAAAAACATGAAACTCGAGCACCAACTTACACCATATACAAAAATAAATTCAAGGTGGATAAAAGACTTAAATATAAGTTGTGACACCATTAAAGTCCTAGAGGAGAACATAGGCAGAAAAATCTCAGGTATTCCTCACAGCAATATTTTCACTGATATGTCCCCTATAGCAAGGGACATAAAGGAAAGAACAAACAAATGGTTTCTCATCAAAATAAAAAGCTTCCACACAGCTAAAGAAAACAGCATTAAAATGAAAAAAAAAAAGCCAACTGTATGGGAAAACATAATTCCAATAATAACTTGGACAAGGGTTTCATCCCAAAATCTATAAAGAACTCACATGACTCCACTCTAAGAAGACAAGCAACCCAATTAAGAAATGGGCAAAGGACTTGAACAGACACTTCTCCAAGGAGGATATACAGAGGATCCAGAGACACATAAAAAGATGCTCAGTATCACTAGCTATCAGAGAGATGCAAATTAAAACCATAATGAGATACCACTTCACACCAGTCAGAATGGTCACCATAAAAAAAGCAACAAACAACAAGTGTTGGAGAGGTTATGGAGAAAAGGGAACCCTTGTGCACTGTGCACTATTGGTGGGATTGCAGACTGGTACAACCACTATGGACAACAGTATGGAACTTCCTCAGAAAACTAAAAATGGATCTGCCTTTTGACCCAGCAGTTCCACTGCTAGAATTATATCTTGAGAACCCTGAAACACCCATCCAAAAGAACCTGTGCACCCCAATGTTCATAGCAGCACAATTTACAATAGCCAAGTGTTGGAAGCAACCTAAGGCCCCATCAGTAAATGAATGGATCAAAAAATTATGGTACATTTACACAATGGAACTCTATGCAGCAGAAAGAATGAAGGAGCTCCTACCCTTTGCAACAGCATGGATGGAACTGTTAAGCATTATGCTAAGTGAAATAAGCCAGGCAGTGAAAGACAAATAGCATATGATCTCACCTTTAACAGGAACCTAAACAACAAAACAAAGAAACAAGCAAAATATAACTTAAAACACTGAAATAGAGAACAGGCTGACAAGAAGGGAGAGGGGAGGGAACTTCAGTGGAAAAGGGAAAGGGTTTACAGAAACAAGTATAAAGGACACACATGGACAAAAACTAGGAGCATTGGAAATGGGAGGGAGATGGGGAGGGCTGGGGGTTTGGCTGGGATGGGAGTAAAAGACAGAAAACACTACTTGAACAACAATTAAATAAAAATAAAATTGATTTTTGACTGACAATGAAAAAAAAGGTAGCAGCTGGTGGCTGCACTGGATGGGCCATGGAAAAAAAATGGATTGGAAAAACTTCAATATAGCCTTAGCTAGAGATGGTTGGTGGTGTTTTGAGGAAACTGACCCTCTTAGACCTGAGCTTCCCTTCCTCTGCATCTCCCTTCTGCCCAAAACTCAGTGTGTGCACTGCCCCATTCAGTTCTACCCTGCTTAGTCAGTCCCTGATGTCTAATCTAAGCATTAATAAACATTCTGTAAAGGGCCAGGTAATAAATATTTTAGGCTTTGTGTGCCAATTAGCCTCTGTTGCAACCACTTAACTCTGCCACTGTAATACATATATATAAAAGTAGTCATAGGCAATATATAAATAAATGAGCATGGTTGTGTTCCAATAAAACTCTATTTTCAAAGTGGACCATGACCTTATTCAGCTCATGAACTGTAGTTTGCCATCTCCTGCTCTAGAACTGTGATGAGCTACCCACAGAAACACAGGCCTCATGACCAACCAATGCTGTGAAACACTTATAATCTAATTTCAAGGTGATATATTAGAAAGGCATCTCTCAGCAACTATCCCTCAAACATAGCTACATAGTAATGTTTAAGTACAGAACCAAAGCTCTCATTGGTAACTATTTACTCTATAAAATGAATAATCCAAGTTGGTACTAAATAAAACTCTCTTCATTTAAAATATGTGAAAATAAAGGTAGCTCATGAGCATTTTATTTTTTTCTCAATTGGCCTTCTTTTTTTTTTTTAAATTACTGGCCACTGTCTTAGGACTATCTCTCTTCTCCCCAAGCCAACCAAGTGGTCCCAAGTTTTGTCCTCTGCAGGGCCCTGCCAGATGACTAATCTTGTTATAAATTGTTAACGGCTCTTACTTCCCAGAAATTTTACAATTCAAACCTACTTTTGAGAATTTGGCACCAAATAGCCTATCTTTTCTGCATCAACCCAAGTTTTTTGTCACAATTACCCAGCTCTAAGTGTGTAGAACTTTTTAGCTCACATGAATGATAATTGGAACTTGGTGGACCTCTGTCAGATGGGCTGTTGTAATGAGCATATTTGAATAATGTTTTCTACTTATGAAAAAATCTTAGATATATTAAAAGATATAGAGGGAGGATTCAAGATGGTGGATAGAAAAATGTAGGGAATGCACTACTCAGCACCCATCTTAATAAATGAAATAAAGATATAGTTGTAGTCCTTTGTGTGCTCCTCCCTGATCTCATTTTCCTCCTTTTTTCCCCAGAAGTAAATAACCTCTATCTTGAAGATGATTGCATCCTTTCTTTGTACTTGTACTACATATAAATGTGTGTGTGTGTGTGTGTGTGTGTATGTGTGTATCTCCCTAAGCGATATATAGTATTACTTTGCATGTTGGTAACCTTTGTATCAATGATATAATGATATAAATATGTTTTCAAGTAGAAACCACATTTGATACATGTGCTTCACATTCATTCATTTGCACTATTTTATATTCTGCCATTGTAAGACTATACCACACTTTATCCATACACCCATCAATTATTTCTTATCCTGGTTCCAGTTTTACACATTATTTCAAATGATAGCACAATGAGCATTTTAGTTTAGTCTCCTGGAGCCATATGTGAGAGGTCAAATATTTCTATTTTGGTGAACTCCTCAACCAATGTTCATGGAACTCCACTCTCTGGTGGACCTAGTAACCAAAATACTCAAAGGACTTCAGAATTCTTTTTTCTCATTGTGGGTGAGCAAATAATTTTGACATAAACTAAAATGACCAAACTAGGAGAAGCTGAAAGGACGAGATCTAGGTCACCTTTAGACTTCATTCTCAGTTCTGCATGTTCAGAGTCAAAGTAAAATATTTTTGATTGGTCACAGGCTCTTTTTTTCTGACCCATTGGACTCACATGCATTGGTGATGGAAGACTTAAACAGTCAATAAGATTCAGGTTGCAATGTCACTCCATCAAGAATCATATATAACAGGAAATTTCCAGATGGTCGAGTAAAACCCAGGATGTCTTACAGTACATAGAAGGTGAAAATGTGCTTCTATTGCTTAGAATGAGGCTGCATTTTTCAAAAAGTGAGTCAACTAGGTAAAAAATATTAAGTGAATAATAGGACAGATGGTTAATGGATACTGGCAAAAATAGTGAAAGTGGGATGTAAATGAGTGATACTTGGAAAATACTTATGTAGGTAATTTTTTTTTTTCCTTCCAAGGAGTCTGAAGAAATAGCCCAGGAGTTCTGAAACCAATCTGAATATCATTTAAAGATATATGTAAACAGCCTTTACTTATGTATTTCAGTTAGTTGGTTGTCATCTCACAAAGTGAAAGGCTGTCATTTCAATTCCCAGTCAGGACACATGCCTAGGTTTCAGGTTCAGTTCCCAGACGGGGTATGTATGGGAAGCAACTGATCTATGTTTCTCTCTCACATGGATGTTTTTCTCTTCCTCTCTTCCTCTCTCCCCTCCATTCTCTCTAAAAATAAATAAAATCTTCTTCAAAAGGTAATTGTAAACAGCTCATAATCTGTAACTAAAAAACATAACCAAAAACAATGCATACATTCAAAAGGGTTACATATGACAAATTTTAACCCATTCAAGACCAGCAGTGCATTAACTTGAGCCACTCAGTAGATTCATTTTTTTTGTACAGAACTCAAACTTCATTTACTATTCAGTTTAATCAAAGAACATACCATAACTTGTAGTGTGCTGTTGGATGAAGGAATAAAAACTATTACCATTTGCAAATATTTATCTTGTGAGTCAGAATATTTTCCCTAATGTTCAACCAAAAATAAATTACAGAAATGGACTGATATAACTACATCATAACTCCTGATTTCAAATATTTGTGCTTATTAAAATGGTTGTATATATATTAATTTTTCCTTATAATAAGTAAATGTGTTTGGGTAAACACATTTATATTAATCAATTACTACTTTTACCTGTTTTATAAATAGAAGCCTTGTATAGAACTATTTGAAAAGGGGACTTCATTAATAAACAGGCTTGAAAACTAATGGTGGAAATGAAGCAGCCAATTGAATTACTAATTTTTCACTATTACAATCTATTGGGATTTCATATGAAATGAAAGAGAGGGAGATTATTCTTAACAATGAGTTAATACTTCCTGTATCAGTCAGAATAGGTGAGATTACATTGTAGTAAAAAATAATTCCTAAATTTCAATTGTGAATTACAAAATATTATTTCATTCTCATGCTATGTGTTCATTCTAGCCTAGCTGAACCTCTTTTCCATATAATTTTCACTCCAGCACCCAGGCTTATCGATCACTGGTCTATATGGAACACTGCAGTTGGCACAGCAGAGGGAAAAGGGAACATGAGCAAACACTGGCACATAAAGCTTCTGCCTGTGTGTGACACATGCCATATTTGCTCATATTGCATTGGTCAAACCACATTGCATGACTATGCCTGAGTTCAAAATAGACATTTGTAATCATTCCACAAGGAGGGACACTGCAAGAAGGAACACAAAATATAGGTAAACAGTGCTACAATAAACTATATTTATTTGTGCCAGGCCCTCCTCACTTATACTTTACAATAATCCTATTAGGGGGCACTATAATTACTCCATTCTGAAGGTAAAGAATTAGAGGCCTAGAGATTTTTGTGACTTGCTAAGGATCACACAGTTGAGTAGTACCCAAACTAGGAATTAGACTGTAACCAGTCTGACTGAGCCTATGTTCTTAAATACCATGCTACACTGCTTAGGTTGAGTTTCCTGTCAAATTGTGGGTACTACTCTTCAGTCCTATCCTACAGTTGGCATTTTAAATAAGTTGTGATATTACACCAAAGACTGTGACCCCAGAAGGGCAGTCAGTTATAATTTCATAGCCTCCTTAAGGTACTAATGTATGAATTCCACAAAAACAACAGTTCTGGTCATTTTCAAAAATAAAAGTCAAACACATTCAAAATAGTGATAGTTTATTTCAGCTTTTTTTAAAGTAAAAATATACTTCTGTATATTTATAGATTTCTTTCAGCCCTGAAATTAAGCATAACATGTAATTTAATTTTCACATTTTTAAGGATATAAATAGCCACCAAAGGTATGGGCTCACCTAAGCCTGCCTTCAGGATTTGTCCTAATTTATATTTTTTAAAAAGGGGACCCCAAAGCAAGGACACCCTCATTGGGAAGATTTACTAAAGAAGGATTCACTAGCCTTAGAATGAGACAATTTCTATTCTTGGGCATAATACCACTAATATTGCAGCTTCTGTGGGGAGCCAAGACCTGAGACTTTGTACAGAGTCTAATGAATTCTTGGCTGTGGGGTCCTGAATTTCAAAACTTCAGCTGCCTTCTGCACTGATGAAATTTCAGCCCAGTTAGTTGTTTCTTTGCTAATTGACTTTGGTCCTAGGGATATCATATCTGAACAAAATCTCAAGTCTTGGCTCCACCCAGAAGCTGCAGTACTAATGGCATTTAAAAACATTTTCACCAATGATACATCTGATAAGGGGTTAATAACAAAAATTTATAAAGAACTTATAAAACTCAACACCAAAAAAGCATATAATCAAATGAAAAAATGGGCAAAGGACCTGAATAAACACTTCTCTAAAGAAGACAAACAGATGGCCAATAGATATATGAAAAGATGCTCAATGTCATTAATCATCAGAAAAATGAAAATTAAAACCACAATAAGATATCGCCTCATACCTGTCAGAATAGCTATTATCAGTAAATCAGCAAACAGTAAGTGCTGGCAAGAATGTGGAGAAAAGGGAACCCTCATGTGCTATTGGTGGGAATGCAGACTGGTGCAGCCACTATGGAAAATATTAATGAGCTCCCTTTAAAAAATTTAAAGTGGAACTTCCTTTTGACCCAGTGTTCCCACTTCTGGGAATATATCCTAAGAATACCACAACACCAATTCAAAAGAATATATGCACCCCTATGATCATAGCAGTGTTATTTACAATAGCCAAGATCTGGAAACAGCCCAAGTGCCCAACAGTACATGAGTGGATAAAAAAAGCAGTGGTACATTTACACATGTGTATAAAAAAGAAGAAAATGCTATCTTTTGTGACAGCATAGATGGACCTGGATGTTATTAAGCTAAGTGAAATAAGCCAGTCAGAGAAAGACTAATACTTATGATCTCACTTACATGAGGAATCTAATGAACACAATAAACTGACAAGCAAAATAGAAACAGGCATGGACACATGAAATCGACTGACAGCTGTCAGAGGGAAGTGGCAAGGTAGGGGCTGGATGAAAAAAAGGTGAAGGTATTAGCCAAATAACATATATCCATAATCCATGGACACAAATAACAGTGTGGTGAAGGTCAGAGGGATGGGGGGACAGGGATTGGATGGAGGTGAGCAAAGTGTGTGTGAGAGGGTGGAGACATCTATAATAATGTCAACAATAATTTTTTAATTCCTATGGATAAATTCCATAGCCATAATAACAATCTCTGGACCTGTCCTGCCTCATTTTCTAATAGTGTGCCTTTTCCTAGAACAATTATAGACTTCCAAGCAGGTAAGTAAAGAATAGAAAAATCTGTTCTTAATATAAAATCTGAAAAATATTTCAGTTGTGCATACCTTGGCTTTAACTCATTTTGTCTTAGTAACTACCCCATGAGGGAGCTACTCAGATTAACTTGACTTTATAAATGAGTAAACTAAAATTTAGAAAGTTATGGTAATTGTCCCTGCTCCCAGAAGGCAGATTGTATCTTTTCTCTATATTTCCAGCACTTCACATAGTACCTGGCACATAGTTAATGCTCAGGAAATAGTTGAATGCATGAATAAATGTGCAAGAAATTGCTTCATTTCACACTATATGCAAGTCATTTTGCTACACCCCTGCTATGTTTTCACCCATCTCATCCCTCATCCCTCATACTGGGCCACCATCACTGTTTGACCTTTTCTACAACTTACAGTGGAATGGCAGTGGAAGAAGGTGATTGCTTAGCCAATCAAATTCAAATTCTTTGTTCCCACATTTGTCTTTAGGAAGCAAACAAAGTAATGCAATCCCGGAGAAGGCAGATCTTGGGAAAAATGTTTTCCCACAATGTGCCTTATATGTTTCCATACATAGTCTCCACAGGCCCCATATGCAGTTTCTAAAGCAATTTGCACTCCCAATATAAACAAGGCAGTCTAAAAAGGGCACCATTCTGTATTAAAATTTTTCATCTTGATTTCCAGCCATCAATGGAACAAATCACATTTTGGCTTTAGAGAGTTTGCATTCCTGATTCTTTCTGCCACCTCACTTATAAAGGCAGAGGAGGGAAGTGGGGAGCAACAGAAAAGGCATGAGCTTGGTGCCTATAGCATGACTACTTGAGAAATTCCATTATCTGCAAAATCCACATCTCCTTCCTGTAGGTCCTGTGGCTGAGATCCAGCACTAAGGACAGAGGCCACACAGCTGTTTTCTCTTTAGACCCATTCCCTACTCTTATCAACAGCAGTAAGTTACTAATGCCCAGAATCCAAGGGGACAAGAACTTTGTCTTCTAGTTTTCCTTCCATGAAGACTCTTCAAGTGTTAAGGATGAGAACTTTTGTTTGGACTAAATCCTGAATACACAAGCTCTTCCTCTGCCACTTAAAGAAGACAATTTTTGAGAGGTTGAGCTTATTACCAGTGCTATTGGTAGGGTCTTCCAGTAAGGGAATTATTTCCAAATATTTCTTAGCTATGAAATTCTAAAAATGAAATTCAATATATAAAATAAACAAAAATGTAGATTCTCTGGATAAATTAGGGAAAAAGACCAAGACCTCTGATAGTTTTGTCTCCTTATATTAGCTTCTGAAGACTCTCCATGAACACAAGAGGGTGCTAAACACAACTCAAAGGTCACCAACATTGGCTGTAAGCTACAAAATGCAGTAGTGTGGACCAAATCTGGATCACATGACTTTCTCTTTCTTTTTTTTTTTGGGGGGGGTGGATTATATGCCTTTCTGTCCCCAGCTCTATGTTCTAAGCCTGACATGTAGTAGGAGCATCATAATCATGTATTGAATAAATAGGAAAGGCCAGTGTTTTGTAGCAGTTGCTGTTGGTTAGGTGACTTATCCTCTTGTAAAGTGTGGGTGTGCCTGTATATGTGCATTGAAGGAAAAGGAACTAAAAACTGAGGGTTGAGTGCATGAGTGACCAAGTCTATGGTGGTGAGTTTGCAACAGTTGGGATACAAAGAGGAGCTAGATGATGAGTAGTGAATGGCTTAGTAGTAGGCTGTTAGGTCCTGCAGATTTGCTGACAAAGCTGATTGGTTTGTTCCTTCATTTGTTAAGTAGTTATTGATTTATACCATGTGTCAGGTTAGCTCCTAAGAGACAAAGATGACTAAAACACAGCCCCTGCTCTCAAGTAGCTTATGGTCTGGTGGAAGAGAGAGATATGAAAACAAATCATTGACAATAAAATAGTGTAATGGCAATAATGATGATAAAACTCTTACACTGACATATCTTTCATTCTCTGTCTTGGTGGCCTAGGATTCACTGAGCCATGTGCAAAAATGTTCTCTAGAATTAAACTAAACTACCCCAGGAATGTCTCATCCTGTTGTCTAGTGGGGATGAAGTATATATACACAATTCATTGTGTCAGTGGAAATCTGTGGATTTCCATTCTTCAAAGGAGAATAGATACTAGCTAGAACAAGTTGTTGCTTAGCTCTGACTGCCCGATTAGATTTTTTTTAATTTATAGATTACTTTTATTTTACTAACATGAGACCCCCAGTTAAAGAACACACACAAAGAATAAAACTGCATCTTAATTTTCCCTAATATCTCGCCAAAAATTAGCATTTACTTTCACTATTAATATGGTCAACACACCACAGTAATATTAGCCATATATGTGGCTTTGTCATCAATGAAATCACATTTTCATATCACATTAATAATGCTGCAGCTGCCCTGGCTGGTGTGGCTCAGTGGATTGAGTGCTTGCTGGCCTGTGAACCAAGGGGTCACTGGTTCAATTCCCAGTCAGGGCACATGCCTGGGTTGTGGGCCAGGTCCCTGGTGGAGAGTAATTCATGAGAGGCAACCACACATTGATGTTTCTCTCCCTCTCTTCTCCCTCCCTTCCCCTCTGTCTAAAAATAAATAAATAAAAACTTAAAAATTAATGCAGCCACTATATCAAAATATTCCTCACACTCATTATTACTTCAGAATTATGGTGATTACTAAACCTGCCAGTAGGTATTATTATGTAATACATTACTAAAGGAGCACAGATATTATTCTAATTGTTTACATTTTGATAACTATATTTTAATATAATTGGTTTCCTTTGTAATTCTATGTACTTTATTTTCTCTATTTAAGCTTATTATTCTGAGAATGGATTTATAGGCACCATCAGACTGTTAAAGAAGGCCATGATGTCACAAAATGGTTAAGAATCTCTGCTAGATAATAGTCTTAAGAGTGATATTTTATCAAGGAAGAAAATAATTTTCAAATAACAATAGCTCTCTTTATATATTCAAAGAAATCCCTGGAGTTTTATTATAAGCCATGAGTAAAGAGAACTCACTCTAGGATGTAAAGGAAGTTCCCACCTGCTTAAAGAATGAAGAGCACCTTCTGAGACTGAAGATGTGGAACTCTGGAAGAAAAAAGAGAAGGAGAGGAGCAAATGGACAGATATTAGAGGGCCTGGTAGAAACCACTAGAGCTCTGAGGGGTGTTCCTCACCTGCAACAAACTGTGAAGATATGAAGCCCCTTGGAGAAGGCCTGCATTCCCTTGGTGATAGAGCAACCTGGCATCCAAGTGGTAGGATGGCAATAAGGGAAGGAGGACTCAGTGTGTGGACCTAGTGTGGAACTTCTGTTTCTTCATAGCCTGTGTCTGGCATGTGGAAGATACAAAATTTAAAGGATTAGAGAGGACCAGTGGGCTACCAGAGGCTTGTGTTTGAATTGAAGAAGTTACAAAATCAGGGGGCTTTGAAACCAGAAACAAATACCTAGCACCATGGATTGCAACCAATGAAGTCCCTAAAAGACCAAAGGGTCTTCACAGCACTTCAGCACAGGACTGTAAGGATTATTCCAGACCACCAATTCCATAACAGAAAATAGTGAGCATCCAGAAGAAAGAGCATGCATCCAAGCCTCTATTCTCCCTAACCCTACTGCCCAAAGACACCATGTTTTGTAAGAGGAGAGAAATGTAGTTAAAATATGCAAGATTCAGCATTTATCCAAAAAGGCTGATTCTTTTCAATTGACACAATGAATTGTGTGTCTACACTTCATCCCCACTAGACAACAGGATGGGACATTCCTGGGGTAGTTTAGTTTAATCCTAGAGAACATTTTTGCACATGTGAATTGCTGCATGTACATTCCAACACTGCTGTATGTGTTTTGGCACTATGATATAGAAGTCAGTTCAGAGTCAAGAAGAGAACAAAAGGAAAAGTGTTCAATTCCATGAGTATATGGGTGGTGGGATAAGTGGGTCAGGAAAGGCTATACTGAAGAGTGAACACTTGAGTTGTGCCTTGAAAATGAGCAAGTTTTCCAGGAGCACTTGACTTGGATAATTAACCTTCCTGATCAAGAAAGTAAATCTACACAGTTTGAAGTGAAGAGTACCAGGAAGGACCTCTAAGCCTTCACAAATAGCTTCCAGAATACCACCATTAAAGATCTAATTGTTGTTGTTAAATGTCTTCTAGACCAGTGCTTCTCAAACTGTAATGTGAATATGATCACATGTGGATCTTGTTAAGCTGAGGATTCTGATGCTGCAGATCTACAGCAGGGCCTGAAACACTGCTTTTCTAACATAGTCACAGGGGATGCTGATGTTGCTGGTCCATGGGCCACACTTTCAGTAGCAAGGCTCAAGAATACCTTAATGGTCTTGGCAGGAAGCTCAGTTGGTTAGAGCATTGTCCTGGTACTCCAAGGTTTCAGGTGCCATCTCCAGTCAGAGCACATACCAGAAGTAACCAATAAATGTATAAATAAGTGGAACAACAAATTGACACCTCTCTCTCTCTCTCTCTCTCTCTCTCTCTCTCTCTCTCTCTCTCTCTCTCTTTATTCCCCTTCCTCTTTCTCGAAAATCAATACATTAAAAAATAAAAACAAAAATGAGTAGCTTCACAAATGTAGCAAATAATAGCTAGCATTTAACATGTCCTTATTGTATGGTAGGCATTGTACAAAGTCCTTCATACATCATCACACTGCATTTGAACCTTATGATAAACTTAGGAGGGAACTGTGAATTTTCAGTAATTTTTGAATTACTGAAATCTCAAATTCAGAGAACTTTCAGTAATTTTCCCAAAATTACTGAATCTCAGCCACTGCTGAGATTAAATGCAGCTTGCCTCACCCTGACTTTTAGCTATTAGATTCTTCTGCCTACTGGAAGGAGTAACACATTAAAATGACAGTTTTAGTTTTGCTTTGGTGCATTTTTTCTAAGATGCTGGACTTTTTAAATAGCTGCTAGTATGCATAGCAGACACTAATATAATTGATGTGTTTAGTGTGGCTGGAAACCCCAAAGCCCTCTTGCTCAGCCAACTCCAATGATCTCCCATACTGGCCTCCAAAGCACCATCTGAGAACCCTGGGGATCCAGGATATTTAGTTAATAGCGAAGCCCAGGCAGGTGTGGCTCAGTGGGTTGAGTGTCAGCCTGAAAACCAAAGGGTCATGAGTTTGATTCCCAGTCATGGCACATGCTTGGATTACTGGCCAGGTTCCCAGTATGGGGTGCTCCAGAGGCAACCACACATTGATGTTTTTCTCCCTCTCTTTCTCCCTCCCTTCCCCTCTCTTTAAAAATAAATAAATAAAATATTTTTTTTTAAAAAATAACTGAGTGCTTAGAGATGTTCCAAGTTACCATTTTGAGCGAGAATAGTGGATAGTTAATTGATAACAAACTCAGCATCTGGATGGAAGCTAAACCAGGCATACTGGAAACAGAGAAGGGGCACCAAAAGAAAAACGTGGGAAGCTATAAACTCAGCCACTGTTGACATCCTTGTTTGCTCAGAGTTAGTTCTATCTTGTTACTGTCTTTCCTGAAGTTTGCCTGGGTTTACCTGAATTCTCTACCTTTCCTTCCAACATTGGCTTGTGCTCCTGCATCCAAGAACTGAAATGGTCTTCTGGCTGGTTCCTTACAGCCTCTCAGCTAAATTCTGCCTCAATGCTCTAGAAACCAGGGCAGGTGTCTTCCCGGGACAGGATTTTAGAGCTTCTATTTCCATGTTTTTCAAACATTGCTCTGTGGACTCTGGAGCTCCTCCAGATCCTTTACTTACCCTACTGGGTGGGTAGAGTGAAAGTTTGGAGGAAGTATACAGTAGGTTAGCAGGGCAAGTGTCTTATGCATCATAGAAGGAAGAGCCTGAGAGTCCAAAGAGTTGAGAGTTCCTACTGCTGATTTCTGCTTGATACAGGGATCCCGATATGGGCATTTTGCGTCTTCCACTGCTAACTGTGGTCTGAGTAATGCTATGACTCTTGGATTCTAATATAGGCTATGTAATTCTTCCCACTGTTTGCCTGAACTTAGTTACCTCTCCTTCTTGAGTCAGGGTAAACTTTCTGCCCTGAGTCTTGACAAATTTTGGAAACACACTAGATAACTGCTTAAAACACATTTCAACTTTATGGTTTTCTCTGATCATGATTTAGTTTCTCCAATTCAACTATCTGCTCACATGTCACCTCCTCAGAGAAACCTTCCCTGGCCATTCCACCTAAAGAAGCATTCCCATATCTTACTTTGTTTTCTTCACAGCACTTATCGTTCACCTGACTTTATATTATTTATGTATTTCTTCTCTTTTCACTAGAATGTAAGCTCTGGCTCACTATCATTATCTGCAATACCTAGAGCATTGCCTGGAATGTAATGGGTGCTCAACACATACAGAATGGGGCAAATGTAGGTTCACAGTTGTAAGTATGTGGAACACAAGATTTATTTTTATATTATTATTCATTAATTATTGTATTTTTTCATATGAACAACTATAAACCTACTTATGTACTACCATGTAGTGTTCAATGGACAGATGGATGGATGGATCAGTTTCACATTGAGCCACAGATTTCTTTAGATCTGTGAAGCTATTCTTTTCACAGGAGGGTACATAACATTACTTTGCACATTTCCTGAAACATGGTACTGACTCAATAATGAACTGAATGAAGGGAAATAAAAAGAGAGAGAGAGAGACAGGTGGCTGTGGGGAGGGAAGATTATCTTAGACCTATTATATTTATAATGTATAAGAGCACTGTGGGCAATTCTCCCACCACCATCCCAGGGTAGAATATCAAAATCAGAATCTATTTAAAAAGCACTTTTCATATTACAAATATAGGGTTAAAGTTTAAAATTTTATTTACAGGCCTTGCACAGTGGCAATATTTTAGTCAATGAGGTTTATCCAAGGTGCAATTATTGCTAATTGAAAATTTAAAATTTTATTTACAAATTTTTAAAAATTACAAAGAGAAAATATGAAAGAATGTTTTCATGATAAAAAATATAAAAAGTACATGAACCTTTTCTTTCTTAAAAGATCAGCATGGACTTTAATGATTGCAGGCAATACTGCACTGATAGTCCCTAGGGTACTTTTCTCTTGAAAATTCTGTGATTCTAAGCCTGTGCACATCCTATTGCATGTGACCTGCTATACAACATCTCTTTCCTAAGGAGTGTCTTTCACAAAAGAAAATTATGCTCTAATTCTTTTTCACATTGTAAACAAAAAAATCCATGGGTCCTGGCTGGTGTGCCTCAGTGGATTGAGTGCTGGCCTGCAGAAAAACAAGGGTTGCTGGTTCAATTCCCAGTCAGTGCACATACCTGTGTTGTGGTCCAGATCAGGTCCCCAGTAGGGGGCGTGCGAGAGGAAACACATTGATGTTTCTCTCCCTCTCTTTCCCCCTCCCTTCCCCTCTGTCTAAAATAAATAAATCTTTTTTTTTAAATCCATGGAAAATACCAAACCACAACTGAGCTGAGGTCAAAGCAGTCTTGAATGAGCATTAATAAGACGACCGTGCTATGAAACAAAGGTGACTTTTTATTTCCTTCCCTCCCCCATGCTGATCACATTCCATTTTTTAAGACATGGCAGCTATCCAGCAGGCAGTTGATTGATGCAAATCCACAGAATCTCATAGGTTAAACTCACACAGAAAGGGGCCACAGAAGGCAGACCTTGATGCTCTAATTGAGACTCTGTTCCCAGGTGGTGAGAGTGGCAGGCTTTCACCTTTTAAAACAACTGTTTAAAAATACATAAATAATGCAGGAAGCTGGCGGTGAGATAGGTGGGAGCCAAGTCCACTTACCCCTGCAGATGGCTGTAACACCTAGCCAATTTTGTGAGGAACAGAGCAAGCAGCCAACAGTATCCTAAGATATATGAAGATTGGAAACCAAATACTGCAGAGGATACTGAAAAATCAGATGAGTAGGTAGGAGCTGTGAACACCAGAATACCCCCTAGAAGAGGAAATGCACCACAAGGGAACCACCAGCAGACAACAACAGAAGAAGGTGAAGGAGGCAGTGGGGGCCACTCTGACTCAACCCAGGACTGATCTGGAAATACAACTAAATAGTAGAGGAATTAATCAAAACAAACAACTGAGCAAGACCGAGATGAATTTGCAAAACCTTGTACACATGGAAGAACCAACTTCAACACAACCTGCCCACACCTGCACAACAGAATAAAACATGTGGTGGATGGAATGACCCTCAGTTAACCAGATGGAGGGAAAGATCCACCAAAGAAAGACCCCCAAACAATCAAAACCCAAATATATCCAGACAGCCAACATAAATGACAGCCCAAGACCAACAAGCTAAGGAGATTGAGGAGACTTTACCACTGAAACTCACAAATGTTCTACCATAGAAGTTCACACCATAAACCCAGGGACTCAGAACAGAACAATTTTAAAACCAGAGGCTAACAAGAGGAGTCTCACAAACAATGGGAAGACAAAAAAAAATCCCCAAATGAAAGGAAAGAAGGAAGTCTCAGGCACTGAGATTCAGGCACTATCAGGCACTGAGTTCAAAGTAATGGTTATCAGGAAGCTCAATGAGATCATAGAGAAATAACAAAAACTACAGGGAAACTACAGTGAAGTCACCGAAAACTATATAAACATAAGAAAGGAAATATAAACTGTCAACAAGGGCCAAGAGGAAATGAAGAATATAATTTCTGAACTGAAGAACATAGTAGAAGGAATCAAAAGCAGAATCGATGAAGCACAGGATCAGGTCAGCAAGCTGGAGGACAAGACAGAAAAAAAAAACAGAAAGAGAAAGAAAAGGAAAAGAGGCTCAGAAAGAATGAAGAAGAGTTAAAGGAAATGCAGAACAATATAAAACATAATAATATCCATATAATAGGGATACCAGAAGGAGAAGAAAAACAACAAGGGATAGAAAACCTGTTTGAAAATGTAATGATGGAAAACTCCCCCAATTTGATGAGAGAAAAAGTCACACAAGTCCAGGAAACGCAGAAAGTCCCAATCAAGAGAAATCCAAAGAGGACCATATCAACATACATCATAATTAAAATGGAAAAATTCCAAGACAAAGAGAGAATTTTAAAGGCAGGAAAGGAGAAACAGGAAGTAACATACAAGGGAGCCCAATAAGACTAGCAGCTGACTTCTCCATGGAAACGCTCCAAGCCAGAAGAGAATGGCAAGAAATATTCCAAGTAATGAGAACCAGAGGTCTGCAGCCAGGCTACTTGATCCAGCAAGACCCTCAATTAAAATGGAAGGCCAAATAAGGAGTTTCCCAGACAAAGAAGCCTCAAAGAATGTACCACTTCTGAACCAGCTCAGCAAGTAATGCTAAAGTGTCTGCATTAAGAACAGGAAGAAAACAGTGAAAGAGAGTGGGACACAGGTATAAAAAATGGCAATGAATAAGTACCTATTAATAATAAGCTTAAATGTAAATGCATTAAATGTCCCAATCAAAAAGCACAGAATAGCTGAATGAATAAGAAATCATGACCCACACATATGCTGCCTGCAAGAGACCCACCTCAGAACAAAAGACCTCCACAGACTGAAAGTGAAGGACTGGAAACAAATATTCCAAGCAAACAGACAGGGGGGCGGAAACCAGGGTAGCAATACTCATATCAGAAAATATAGACTTCAAATAAAGAGCCATAAAAAGAAACCCAGAAGGTCACTTCATAATACTCAGAGGAAAAATCCATCAAGAAGACATAAATATTGTAAATGTATATGCACCAAACATTGGAGCACCCAAATACATAAAGAAAATCTTGGAGGGCTTCAAGAATGATTTTGACAGCAACACAATTATAGTAGGGAATTTCAACATCCCACTATCAAAAACGGACAGATCTTCCAAACAAAATATCAACAAAGATATTGTGGCATTGAACAATATCCAAGATGGAATGGGCTTAAGTGATGTGTATAGAGCCTTTCATCCCAGAGAAAGAAAATACACATTCTTTTCAAATGCACATGGAACATTTTGAAAGATAGACCACATGATAGGACAAAAACAAGCCTCAAAAAATTCAAGAAAATTGAAATCATACCAAGTATTTTCTATAACCACAAGGGATAGAAACTAGAAGCCAACCTCAAGGAAAAATACCCAAAACACTCAAACTCATGGAGATTGAATAGCATGCTATTAAACAATGAATGGGTCAAGAATGAGATCAAGGAAGAAATAAAAAAGTTTCTGGAAACAAATGAAAATGAACTCACAACAACCCAAAACTTATGGGACACAGCAAAGGCAGTCTTGAAAGAGAAGTTCATAGAAGTTCATAGAGAAGTTCATAGAAGCTCATAGTTCTTAGGCCTACCTAAAAAATATAGAAACAACTCAAATAAACAACCTAACCCTATGCCTAAAAGAACTGGAGGAACAACAACAAAGACTGTTGGAGAGCGCCCTGCCTGGTCTCAGGAAGCTGTGACCCCCCGTGACTTAGGCTGAGTGAAAGACCTCCGGACCAGAAGCCACTAAGGAGACACAACTTATTTCCCTGGCATGAATGTTGCCTGTTCTGATGCCTGGCTCCCTTGCATGATCGGCAGTCGAAGACGGGTAACAATTCTCTAAGAAAGAGAATGAATCTTACACAGATGCAATCACATGGGAATGCCCTAAGGAAAGAGACTCACCGGGCTGTGGATATGAAGGGGTGATTGACATCAACCCCTGCCCCCTCGGTTTTGTCAAAGCCTGAGTCCTTGTGAGTAATCCAAGGCTGCCTTTGTCTTCTCTGTTAACTCAGACCTGCAGGGGCAGCCCAGATGAGAAACAGCAGACCCCTGGGGTAATCCAGCCTGGGACATAGAATATGCAAGATCCTGTGAGATCTGTTTGCTGGAGAATGTTATTAACTTGGAAGTTAAAGGCACAGGCAGGAAACCTTTGGAACCTGTAGTCCTTTCATATGATAAAACTCCAGTCTGCCCAGAATCACAGCAGGAGTTCTGTCTGCACATTTACAAATCACCTACTTCTTTTTATCTTTTCTGCCAGACTGTGAATCCACAAACTAAGTCTGTATTCTCAATAAAAATCTGCTTGGGAATGGATATGGCACACTCTCCACTAGAGAGAGTGGCCATGGAGCTCTCCCCACTAGAGAGAGTGGCCCTTCTGTTCCTATTTCCCCACAGGACATGGTTGTCTCTGTGTATGTTTTTTCTCCTGTTTTGATGAGCATCCGCAACTGAGATGGATACTGCTGGCCAGTGTCATCCTCAAAAGACAGCCCAGAGCAAGTAGAAGGAAGGAAATAACGAAGATCAGAGCAGAATTAAAGAATGTCAAGACTAAAAGCACAATTTTAAAAATCAATGAATCCAGGAGCTGGTTGTTTGAAAAGATGAACAAAAACAACAAGACTTTAAGCAGGCTCATCAAGAAAAAAAGAGAGGGGACCCAAATAAACACAATCAGAAATGAAAGAGGAGAGATTACAACTGATGCCACAGAAATATAAAAGATTGTAAGAAATTACTATGAAGAACTCTATGCCAAGAAATTTGAAAACCTAGGTGAAATGAACACATTTCTAGAAAAATAGAATCTTTCAAAACTCAATGAAGAGGAAGCAGAAAGCTTCAACAGACCGCTAACAGCTGATGAGAATGAAACAGTAATCAAAAAGCTTCTGACACACAAAAGCCCTGGACCAGATGGTTTCATAGGAGAATTTTCCAAAGTTTTTAAGGGAGAGCTAACCCTCATTCTTGAGAGACTATTCCAAAAAACTCAAGAAGATGGAAGATTCCCAAACTCTTTTTATGAAGCCAGCATCATCTTAATCCCAAAACCAGATAAAGGCATAACAAAGAAAGAAAACGTCAGGCCAACATAGCTGATAAACATGGATGCTAAAATCAACAACAAAATATGGACAAACTGCATCTAGCAATACATGAAAAAGATAATACACCATAATCAAGTGGGATTCATACCAGGGATGCAAGGATGGTACAATATTCACAAATCAATAAACATAATACTTCACATAAACAAAAGCAAATACAAAAATCACATGATGATATTAATAGATGCAGAAAAAGCATTTGATAAGGTACAGCACCAATTTATGATAAAAACACTCAGCTTAGTGGGAATAGAAGGAGCATTCCTCAACATAATAAAGGCCATATGTGAGACACCTACAGCCAACATCATAATCAATGGGCAAAAACTAAAAAGTTTACCACCGAGATCAGGAAGAAGACAATGATACCCACTGTCACCACTCCTATTCAGCATAGTATTGGATGTCCTAGCTACAGCAATCAGACAAGAAAAAGAAATAAAAGGCATCCAAATTGGAAAGGAGGAAGGAAAACTATCATTGTTTGCAGATGACATGGTAGTGTACACAGAAAATCCTACAGATTCCACCAAAAAATTATTTGACCTAATAAATGAATTTGGCAAAACAGCAGGATACAAAACCAATATTCAGAAAACAAAGGCATTTTTGTACACCAACAATGAAATATCAGAAATAGAAATCAGGGAAAAATTCCCATGTGATATAGCAACAAGAAAAAATAATATATTAGGAATAAACCTAAGCAAGGAGGTAAAAGACCTGTACTCAGAAAACTACACTACTCTGAAGAAAGAAATGGAGGAAGACACAAACAAATGGAAGCATGCACCATACCCATGGGTTGGAAGAATTAACATCATCAAAATGGCTACGCTACCCAAAGCAATTTACGAATTCAACACAATGCCTATTAAAGTACCAATGGCATATTTCACAAATATAGAACAAACACTTCAAAAATTTATATGGAACTATAAACGACCCCAAATAGCTGTAGCAATTTTGAAAAAGAAGAACAAAGTAGGAGGGATCACAATACCTGATATCAAACTGTATTACAAGACCACTGTAATTAAAACAGCCTTGTACTGGCACAAGAACAGACAAATAGACAAATGGAACAGAACAGAGAGCCAAGTAATAAACCCAAATCCCTATGGTCAATTAATATTTGACAAATGAGGAAGAAGCATAAAATGGAGTAAAAATAGCCTCTTCAAGAAATGGTATTAGGAGAGCTGTACATCTACATGCAAAAATAAAATAAAATAAAATAAACTCGATCACCAACTTACACCTTACACAAAAATAAACTCAAGTGGACAAAAGACTTAAATATAAGTCATGACACCATAAAACTCCTGGAGGAAAATATGGGCAGGAAAATCTCAGACATTCCATGAAGCAACATCTTCATTGATATGTCGCCTAAAGCAAGGGACATAAAGGAAAGAATAAGCAAATGGGACCTCATCAATTTTCTTTAGCCTAAATGGCTAAAGAAAACAGCATTAAAATGAAAAGAGAACCAACTATATGGACAATCATATTTGCCAATGATACCTCAGACAAGGGTTTGATCTCCAAAATATATAAAGAACTCACGCAACTCCACTCCTGGAAGACAAAAAAAATTAAAAAATGGGAAAAAGACTTGAACAGACACTTCTCCAAGGAGGACATACAGAGAGCCCAGAGACATATGAAAAGATGCTCAGCATCACTAACCACCAGAGATATGCAAATTAAAACCACAATGAGATACCATTTCACACCAGTCAGTATGGCCATCATAAACAAATCAACAAACAAGTGTTGGAGAGATTGTGGAGAAAAGGGAGCCCTAGTGCACTATTGATGGGAATGCAGGCTGGTACAGCCACTGTGGAAAACAGTATGGAGTTTCCTCAGAAAACTAAAAATGGAACTGCCTTTTGACCCAGCAATTCCACTGCTAGGATTGTATCCTAAGAACCCTGAAACACCAATCCAATAGAACTTATGCACCTAAATGTTCATAGTAACACAATTTACAATAGCCAAGTGCTGGAAGCAACCTAAGTGCCCATCAGTAAATGAATGGATAAAAACACTATGGTGTATTTACACAATGGAATACTACACAGCAGAGAGAAAGGAGCTCTTGCCCTTTGCTACAGCATGGGTGGAACAGGAAAGCATTATGCTAAGTGAAATAAGCCAGGCAGTGAGTGATAAATACCATATGATCTCACTGGAACATAATCAACAAAAGAAGAAAGCAAACAAAATATAACCAGAGACATTGAAATTAAGAACAATCTAACAATAGCCAGAGAGGAGGGGGTAGGGGACAGTGGGGGGAAAGGTTTTCAGGGTGTATTATAAAGGACATATGGAAAAAACCAACAGGGAGGGTGGAATCAAGGGAGGAAGGTTGAATTGGCTGGGGTGGGGGGTGAGTGGTGGGGGAAAATGCAGTCAAATGTAACTGAACAATAATAAAGAAATTTAAAAAAATTAAATTATGCAAATAATATTTAATCGTTGAAGAAAAAAAGAGTAGGATATAAATAGCCAGAAAGGCATAAAAATGATCAACAACCCAGGGAATATCATGTGTAACAAGCATGAACATACACATTATCAAAACAAGGGATTATATACTATTTTATAGTGTATTATTTTTTGCATAGAAATACATTGTAAAGATTATTTCTTGTCAAGGCATGAAGGTCTACATTATTAATGGATAGTTACCAGTTTGTTGCTATATAAACTTGGTTTAAGGTAATTATCTAAAAGTGGCATTTCAGGGTATGTACATTTTAAGATTTATATTAACTGTTCCCTGACAATATTTGGTATTATCATACACTAATAATAGTTAAGGTTATTACTACTGTTACACATTTATTGACATCTTAGTATATGCCAGGAACTCTTCTATGCATTTGTACTTATTAACCCCTTTAATCCTCCCATAATCCTATATGATAGTACTATGATAATCCCCATTTTACAAATGGAAGAACTAAGGTAGAGGGATATTAAGTACCTTGATTCAAGATACACAGTTAGCAAGTGGCAGAATCCGGGATAAAATTCAGAAAAACAGTAGCCTATAATCTTAACCATTGCACAACCATTGCCAATTTGATAAACCAAACAATAAAACTTTTACGTTCTACCTCACACATGGAGTTATAAGTATTTCCCAGTGTTTTCCACATTTGTCCTTACCTGGACATCTCTCACTTTTCATTCATCAAAGAAAGTATCTTATCCAAGGAACCTGCCACCGATTTTTTTCCTGAAAATACAAAATACCAAATATAAAACTTAATATTTTTAAACAAATGTGCAATTTCCATTCCAAATGAAAGTCTATGTTTCTGCTTTGGCACCAGTGACAACTACTGGTAGCAATCCAGTGGAAATACATTCTTATTTTGACAGTGTTCTGTTTACCAAAAAAGACCCCAGGTCACTGAGTCTCACCTGAACCTCTCAGGTAATTTTGTATTCACTTTCTTTAAATCTTTTAAAAAATATTTTATTTATTTATTTTTTAGAGAGAGGGGAAGGGAAGGAGAAAGAGAGGGAGAGAAACATCAATGTGTGGTTGCCTCTCACGTGCCCCCTACTGGGAACCTGGCCTGTAACCCAAGCATGTGCCCTGACTGGGAATGGAACTGGTGACCCTTTGGTTCACAGGCCCATGCTCAATCCACTGAGCTACACCAGCCAGGGTATATTCACTTTTTAATTTCAAATGTTTACAAGCAGTTGTCACTGGGAATTTAGTAAGGTTGAGGTGACCCTGCTTCTTGTAGCTTTTACCCTTGAGCATGAGGGCTGCCTATAGACACTGGTTTTCTTTCAGTTTTATCACTGAAGCTGCATGAACTCCAGCTCTGTTCCTACAAGCAAAGGGGCTAAGCATGCTGGACCTAGATTTGCATCTTGGTTTCACAAATGGAAGCCATGTGACCTTCAGAAAGTTACTTAACCTCTCAATGGCTTAATCACTTTATCTAAAAATGGGGGTGATAAAATAGCATCTAATTCATTGTCATTCTGTGAGATGAAAAGAGCAAAACACTTAGAATTGGTGTAAAACTGAGAATGTGAGCTTTTATCATTAGACAATGCTACCTATTTATAGAGAGCACAAATTTTCCCGTCAAACTCCTTAGATGCAAATATTGGCCCTGACACTTTTTAGTTGTGTGAACTTGGGCAATTTACTTATCTTTCCTGTGCCTAAAAATCCTCATCTGAAACAAGACTACCTACATTATACTGTTCCAAAGAAGATTCAGTGAGTTGATTTATGTGAAATGCTTAGGAGAGTATCTCACACAAAGTAATTATTTGCTACTAATGTTAATGTTAATAATAATAACAACAACAACAAAGTGCACAAGGCCTATTTTATTTTTTATTTAATCTTTATTGTATTTTTTCCTTATCATTTAGTCCCCTAATACTCCCCTCCCCCCAGCAGTCACCACACTGTTGTCCATGTCCATGAGTCCTTCTTGCTTTTTGCTCAATCCTTCTACCCCCTCACCTCCCTTCCCATGCAAGGACTATTTTAAAGAGTCTCTAAAATGTTGGGGAGACCCAGGACACCATGGATCAGTTGGTTGGGTGTTGTCTCAAAAGCTGAAATGTCACCAGTTTGATTCCAGGTCAGGACACATACTTGGGTTATGGTTCCATCCCATCATCGGAGGCCACACAAGAGGCAACCGATTGATGTACCTCTCCCTCTTTTTCTCCCTCCTTTCCCATTTCTATAAATAAATAAATAAATAAATAAAAATTTTTAAATGTTGGTGAAGATGTAGAGAAGCTAGAACCTACATTGTTGATGGAAGTATAATATGGTGCAACCTCTGTGGAAAAACAGTTTGTTAATTCCTCAATATTTTAAACATGAAATTGCCATAGAACTCAACAATTCCACTCTTAGGTATATATTCAAAGGAACTGAAAATGCATGTCCAAACATAATTTATACAAAAGTGTTGATAGCAATATTATTTATAATAGGTAATAAACAAACCAAATGTCAATCAGCTGATAAATGGACAAATATGGTATACTCATACAATGAAATTTTACATGGCCACAAAACAGATGAAGCACTGAAGTATAGCTACAACATAGATAAACCCTGAAAATTTTATGCTAAGCAAAAGAAGCCAGTCTCAGAGCATCATATATTACATCACTTTATTTATTTTAAATGTCCAAAAATAGGCAAATCTATAGAGACAGAATGTACTTGTTTCCTGGGATGGGAGCAAAGAAGAAGGAAAAGTAGGAATGGAAAATGACTGCTAAGGTTTATGTGCTTTCTTCTTGAGGTCATGAAGCTATTTTAAAATTAGATTGTGGTGGTGCTTGTGCATATGCTATGTAAATATACTAAAAACTCATTGGATTACATACTTAAATGGGTGAGTTATATGGTATATGTATGTAGTGCCTCAATAAAGTTGGGGATTTTTAGAAGTTTATATACAAAAGAAGGGTTAAATTCCCTTCATATCACATTGACATCAGTTTTGGTCAAAAAGAATGGGGTCTTTTGGGAGTCCTAACAAGAGGATAATAAGATCAATGATCAGTCCCTCTCCTGACCACTGTTAACCACATCTCACTATAGCCCTGCATGATTTTTGTAATCAAGTTATTTGCTTTGAATTTTACTGCAGCAGTAGAAATGCTCATTGTCCTGTGGTCTACTGTATTCAGGATAAATTTCATGCTCTAAATTAACCATGATGGAGAGCATGGACTTTGTCTTATTTGCCACTGTATCCACAGTGCCTATATGGAACGTAGTAGGTGCTAAATAAATACATAATGAATTAATAAACTGAGAGATAGATAGACAGGCAACATGAGTTGTGGAAAGACTTTGAAGCCAGGACTTGGATTTAAATTTGATCTCCACTATTTACTTGATACGCAACATTGAGCAAGTCAATTAAATTATCTCAAACTCAATTTCTTATAAAATGGGGAAAAATAGCATCTACTTCACAGAAAGTAAGTTTTAACTAAGATAAAACATGCTATGTAACAACTCAGTAAATGTTAGCTTTCTTCTCTTCTTTCACCAATTGAAAGAGCCCTGGGATGCTGGAGAGATCTCTACTGACAAATAACTTTGTGTTAAGTCCTGTTATAGCAATAAACATGAGCTTTGGCACTTTCCTAAGCACAAATTTAATGTCATATGTTATCTGTTCTCAATCATGGAAGCTGGCAATGAAACTTGAGCCCATAAAATGTCAGAATTGTGAGGGATTTTAGTAAGAGATCATCTAGTTCAAGGCCTGTACTTGATAAGGAATCCTTAAATGCCACAATAGTGGCCTATTTTGAGACTTTGGCTTCATAAAAAATAGTGAGCAAAGAAATAGCTGGCAAGGTGAATAGTAGACATCTGGGTGACCATCAGTGAGAAATTCCAAGAGTGATTCATTTTCCTCATCCCTGAAAAAGTCTCCTGTGATATCTGACAGCTTAATCACTGTGTGTGTATTTATACAGGATGAGGTAAAGGTCACTATATGAGAGAGATTCACTAGAGGAACAGGTGTTGAGCTTCAATCTTCTAAATATATTAGTCAAAATAGAATGTCTGCAGCAGGAAAAAGACACAGCCAGCACATATATATAGGATCCTGCTTATACTTCAATTCTAAAGACCAAATTTTAGTTTCTTCATTAACTTTATGCCTTGCTTTCATAAGATAGAGCTTTCTGAATTTCATTACAATGAAAGATGATACACAAATAAAATAAATAAATTACATCTTCATTTATTAAGATTCTGAATCAAAAACCAAAATGTTAACTAATGATGGAAATAATTGTTAATTTAGAAAGTAAACAAAATATAATTAATTTACTAACTTGTTTCCCATACTTAATAACTTCAAATGTCATAGATATATCTATTTATATTTTATGGAGTAAGTAGGTGTTACAGGTTCTGTCTATTTATAAAATGCACAAAAGAATCAAAGACAATATTGGCAACTTAAAAGGAAAAAATACACTGGGAGTCAGTAGAGCCTACTAGTTAAGAGCACAGACTTTCTTTTCAGTGAAGATCAAAGCCTAGTCTGATGTAGAAAGTTAATCCAACATCCTATCAATACACACACAGACAAATCCAAACATAAACACACTTCACAAACCCACACATTCCAGATATGTAGAAATGGCAGAATTTAAAGTGTAAATGTATACCTGATCTTGAAGGGAAGAAAGAGAATCACCAGGTGTCAGAAATAAAGAAAATACCCAAAGTGGTGAGTAGAATGTGAAGACTTGTGGCTCAAAGGAATTAGTGAACCACATATAGTAGTTAAGATCTAGAATTTTAATGCTTCAAAGAAGAAAGAAGTCAAGGCTGCAAGTTCTGTGTATGGTAAAGTTAGAACTGTTATACTTGGGGGAAAGGGAAAAAAGAAAAAGGGAAAGGGTGTCTTTTTGAAAAAAAATGTAATTGCTGAGCCAAGGACAATTATGTGACCCCTACCCCAAATCATAGAAGTGAACAAAATCAACCTGGAAAAAAATAATGCTCCTAGACAATCTGACATGAAAAGAGCATGGTACCAAAAAAACTCACAATATGTCAATGGTCACAATAAATGTAAATGGATTAGAAACAACCATTTGAAGACAGAGACTTTCAGATTAGATATTAAAAATATAGCTATGTGCTATCTATAAGAAACATACCTAAAACATTATGAGTCAGAGGTGTTAAATGAAAAATGGGGCAATGGAAAAAGGCAGAACAAGCAAAATGGAATTTAAGGTGAAAAGCATTCATAAATAGAAAAAGGCACATCATTTAATTATTAATGAATAGCCCTTCACTAATAGTGTATATATAGTTTTCTGGAGCTAAACTATAGCTCCAAAGAGAGGTGAAGGATTTAAAATGAGAAGTAACCAAATCCATAATCACAGTAATAGATTTTTAAAAAGCTATCTTTCAGGAACTGATAAAGTAGATAAAAGTTACAATGGATATGTAAGATTTAAATTAACAATAAGGTGGGAATGAGTGGGGTGGGGGGCCATGGTGGTGTGAAAATGGAGACAACTGTAGTTGAACAAAAATTTTTTAAAAATTAAAAAATCACAAAAAATATAAGTTAACAATAAAATTGAGCTAATAAATAGATATATAAAAAACACTGGCTAATCTGATAAAACTATATGCTGTGAACCCAACCATATGACATCTTGGAAAAGGCAAAACTATGGTAACAGTAAAAAGATCAGTGTTTGCTAGGGGATTGAGAAAGGAGGAGTGAATAAGTGGAACACGGAATTTTTAAGTCAGGAACCACTATAATGGTACATACATCTCATTATACATTTGCCAAAACTTATATAACCTGAAACAACAACAATGAACCCTAATGTAAACTATGGACTGTGGTTTTAAATGATGTGTCGATTTTGGCTTGTCATTTGTAATAAATGTACCACTCTGGTGTAGAACATTGGTGGTGAGGGGAGGATACAGAAACTGTAGGTTCTGCTCAATTTTGCTTTGAACCTAAAACTTCTGTAAAAAATAAAATCTATATTTAAAAAAACTGCATCTACCAAATGAAAAATAAACACTTTTTAAGCACACATGGAAAACTTGCAAAAATTGAGCTCATTGTAGGCAACAAATCTCAAACAAATACAACAATGTGAATATCATACCTCATTCTTTTTTCATTTTTTCTTTTTCTTTTTTTATTACTGTTTAAGTGCAGTAGTCTCCCTTTTCCCCCCATCACTCTCTGCCACCCCAGCCATCCCCACCTCTCTCCTCTGATCCCAGTCCCCCTTGGTTTTGTCCATGTGTCCTTTATAGTTGTTCCGGAAAACCTTTCACCCTTTTCCCCCATTATCCCCTCCCACCTCCCCTGAGGTTACTGTCAGTTTGTTCTTTCTTTCAATGTCTCTGGTTACATTTTGCTTTCTTGTGTCTTTTGTTGATTAGATTCCACTTAAAGGTGAGATCATATGGTACCTGTCTTTCATACCTCATTCTTTAACCATAATGCAAAAAAAAATGAGAACTCAATATCCAAAAGAAGCCCCTCAATAAGGCATAGACTTTGAAACTATAAATCTGCACTTCTAAATATCAATGAATAGCCCTGGCTTGCATAGCTCAGTGGATTGACTGTGGGGCTATGAACCAAAGGGTCACAGGTTAAATTCCCAGTCAGGGCACATGCCTGGGTTACTGGCCAGGTCCCCAGCTAGGGGCATGTGAGGGGCAACCACACACTGATGTTTCTCTCCCTCTCTTTCTCCTTCCTTTCCCCTCTCTCTAATAAATAAATAAATAAAATCTCTAAATATCAATGCATATTACCAAGTATTTATAACTGATTGATAAGAGAAATACTGCATATCAGAAGCTATAGCATAAGCTTATTAATAGTAGGCTAGAGCTGCTTTTGAGGGCTATAGTAGCCCTCAAAAACTGGTTTTAAATATTCTGGAATTCTGTGAGCCAGTTATTAAACAGTTTGAAATCAGCATGGTAGAAGAATATATACTAGAAAATCAGCAAATGCTACAAATCAGGGCCTCTTTTATTTTCCCCCTCTTTTGTCTTTTTCCAAGAGTCTGTTTACCAGCACACCACTGGCAAAAGTAATTAGAAGGAAGTATGAAGCTATGCAGGCATTTATTACAAAACCAGAAACACTGAAATTAATAAGCAAAAGGTTCAACTCAAGAAGATAGAAGAATAAGAGAATAAAGCAATGGTGCACTGGTTAATGTTTAAAAACAAGATCTTTGAATATACATACTTCCACTATAAACATTGGTTGATATTTTTATTTATGTCAATGGGTAAGATGAAAGTAAAAAAATGAAGACTCATGGAGGAACTTCACTCACTTGTCAATGATATCAGTGACTTATTTGCTGACTCAGATAATAATTTTCTAATACTGGAAGAATATTTCCTCATTCTTTTGGGGTATTCAAAATTGCAATAGTTAGAGATATAGCAGTTTTAAGTTTAGCCTGCACTATTAATATTTTTCACCACTTTCTTAAGTCTAGACAATCAATAAAACAATAAATCAAGCCCTGATTTATAGCATGCACAGGTATCTGTGGTTTAAATACTCTAATCATGGCCAATTTCAAATTACTAACAGGGCATCACAGGGAAAAGATGCACAGTAGCACAGTATTATATAGCATTTCCTCCACTGACATATGACAGAAGTTGATAACCTCAAGAGCATATATAATAATAAAATTCAGTTAACTAATTAAGGAGTGACAGGTTTTGAATATTTATTAACTTTGTGTTTAAGATAATTTATTTAATTGCAATTTTACATAATTTAATTTTTAATAATGGATGTTTAAACAACCAATGGAAAATCTCTTGAAAATGTAATAATTGGCTCTCATCAGCTGATATGAGCTAGCTTCAGCACACCACTGGTAAACCCAAAAAATGTAGAAGGAAAGGAATAAAAGTTAAAAATAGTAAAATATAAAACAGACAAAATATAGAAATGAATAACAAAACTGAAATCTATTTCTTTGAAAGCATTAGCACAATAGTAAAATATATGGCAAGACCAATGAAGGAAAAAAAAGAAAAGGAATAAATTAACAGTATTAGAAATATAAAATATAACAGAAGTATACATATATAGTTTTAAATCATTGGAGAATACTATGTATGCTAGTGATTTATGCCAATAATTGGAAGGAATGAATAATTTTGTAGACATATAATTTAACAAAATTGACTCAAGAAAAAATTGAAAATATGACTATATCTACAGCTATGAAATAAATTGAATTTGTCATTGAAAATATCATTTTAAAAATGAATCTGCTAAGGAAACTTTTGTAGGTGAGTTTTACCAAACCTTCAAGGAAAGTATGCACTTATTTTATAGCTGGTATAGCTTTGATAACAAAACTGAACAAAAACAGAGTAAGAAAACTGTAGGTTGGTATCACTTACAAACAGACATTAAAACCAAAATCTTAATTTCAAAAAATTACAAGTCAAATCTATCAGTGTAAACACATAACAATCATCATGACCAAGTTTATCTAGTAATATATGATAATTTGAAATTAGGAAATCTCTCAAGCATCTGCATTAAAAGATTTGCTTAGCATTGATGATTGCAGTTACCATGTTGGCCTGTTATCTTTACTACAGCAAACAAATGTGGCCTCAGGTATATGGCAGGTCACCATTGAAAAAGAAAATCTGTTCTTTTTTGTAAATATTATTCAGAAAAGTATATCAAAAGCAGGTTTCATTCATGTGAAATATAAAGAAATATTTATTTATAGTTTTGCCTCAGATTTATGTTAATTCTGCTCTCTGTGCTTATACAGTCTAAAGATATATGGAATGTATGCACATTTCAGGACATCATATATAATATCATTACATTTTTTGACATCATATTGATAGGGCAGGAGTTACAAAAAAGTAATACATTCAAGGACTTGTCAAGACATATATGTGTTATTCAGCATGAAAAAGAAGTCCTACAAAGATTTAGAGACTTACCAATTTGTTATAGGTTTTAGGGGTCCAGTGGTCAGGAACATTCCAGGATAAACTTCCATAGCAAAATAAAGCATGCAGAATCTTGCATATTTTGCCACAAAAGGAGTACTATCCTCAATAGGTTTCTTTGAGTTCTAGAGCCAACACATTCCACAGTGGTCCATATACCAGGTGACATAAAAGGCAGCCAACTGTGAGTGGAGCTAGGAGAAAAATAGGGCCCACAGAAATTCAAAGCTGTGGTGCAAGAAGTTCTCCTGTAGGGATCACATACCCGACACTAAACTATACTACAAGGCCACTGTAATCAAAACAGCCTGGTACTGGCATAAAAACAGGCATATAGACCAATGGAACAGAGCAGAGAGCCCAGAAATAACCCCAAGTCTCTCTGGTCAATTAATATTTGACAAAGGAGGCAGCAACATTAAATGGAATGAAAATAGCCTCTTCAACAAATGGTGTTGGGAGAACTGGACAGCCATGTGCAAAAAAATGAAACTTGAGCACCAACTTACACCATATACAAAAATAAATTCAAGGTGGATAAAAGACTTAAATATAAAACGTGACACCATTAAGGTCCTAGAGGAGAACGTAGATAGGAAAATCTCAGATATTTCACGAAGAAACTTTTTTACTGACATGTTCCCTAAAGCAAGGGACATAAAGGAAAGAGTAAACAAATGGGACCTCATCAAAATTAAAAGCTTCTGCACAGCTAAAGAAAACAGTATCAAAATAAAAAGAGAACCAACTGTATGGGGAAACATATTTGCCAATGATACCTCAGGCAAGGGTTTAATCTCCAAAATATATAAAGAATTTACAAGACTGCACTCTAAGAAGACAAGGAATCCAATTAAAAAGTGGGCAAAGGACTTGAACAGACACTTCTCCAAGGAGGACATACAGAAAATCCAAAGACACATGAAATGATGTTCAATATCGCTAGCTATCAGAGAGATGCAAATGAAAACCACAATGAGATATCACTTCACACCAGACAGAATGGCCATCATAAACAAAGCAACAAACAACAAGTGTTGGAGAGGTTGTGGAGAAAAGGGGACCCTAGTGCACTGCTGGTGGGACTGCAGACTGGTACAACCACTATGGAAAGCAGTATGGAACTTCCTCAGAAAACTAAAAATGGATCTGCCTTTTGCCCCAGCAATTCCACTGCTGGGACTCTATCCTAAGAATACTAAAACACCAATTCAAAAGAACCTATGTATCCCAATGTTCATAGCAGCACAATTTACAATAGCTAGATGCTGGAAGCAACCAAGATGCCCATCAGTAAATGAATGGATCAAAAAACTATGGTACATTTACACAATGGAATTCTATGCAGCAGAAAGAAAGAAGGAGCTCCTACCCTTTGCAACAGCGTGGATGGAGCTGGAAAACATTATGCTTAGCGAAACAAGCCAGTCAGTGAAAGGCAAATACCATATGATCTCACCTTTAACAGGAACCTAAACAACAAAACAAAGAAACAAGCAAAATATAACCAAAGACACTGAAATAGAGGACAGGCTCACGGTGACCGGAGGGGAGAGAAGAGGGAATTTAAGCGGACAGTGGGAAGGGTTCACAGGAACAAACTTAAAGGACACATGGTCATAAACTAAGGGGAGGGTGGTAATGGGAGGGAAGTGGGGAGGGTGGGAGGGGGGACTGGATTGGGAGTAAAAAGGAGAAAACTGTATTTGAACAATGATTAAAATAAAAAAATAAATTAAAAAAAAGAAGTTCTCCTGTATGAGGCATTTGATTTGAAAGACTTATGATACTGTAGGTGCCAATAGTGGAAAATAATTCAGTGTGAAGTATATGGCAGATTCCAATGGCAAAACCACAATGCAGGGCTTTGAGTTTATGGAGCAAATCTATGACATCTACAGTAATTAAACCATTTGAGAAACAAGTATGAGCATTTTGCTCGACCTTGATAAAGATAGAATGGTTAACTGTGGAACATCAAGTGACAATGTATCCAGAACTAATTATAAGGTGAGTTCTGTCATATTCATCAAGTCATAAACTTAGTCCAAGCAATTATTCACCATAAGACAGAAATTGTACTAAAGGGTTTAGAAAAATCAGGACCAGCTGACACAAGTAATCTCCATGAGCAGGTACATCAGACCCCCCCATGTCACCTACCAGCGTTGTAACCAGCACTCCTCCTTCAGCTTGCACCCATGACAGGCTGGGTATTGATACTTAAGTAATAAATAGATGAAGCAGGGAGACTAGGCTTCAGATGGTAAGCACACAATAAAGTATACAGATGTCATATTATAAAGTTGCATGCCTGAAATTTATATCATGTTATTAACCAATGTTACTACAACACATGTAATTTAAAAATAAAAATAAATAATAAGATCATAATGTGTACATCATCACTATGCAGAATCTTATAAAACTTTATTGAAGGACATAAAAGAAAACCTAAATAAATCTAGGGATACACCATAACAGTACTCTCAAGACTCATCCATAAATACAAATTAAGCCAAAGAAAATCCAGATAGTACTTTTTGGTACGACCTGACAAAATGAAATAAAATTTGTATGGGAACATAAATTTTCAAAAACAGTGAAGAAAATTCTAGACTGCCTCTAAAAAATTACAAGCACAAAGGAGTGAAAAGATAAACCATAGACTAAGAGAAACTATTTCCAAAATATACTTATTTTTTTAATTTTATTTATTTATTTAAAATGATATTCTAGTGATTATGCTGTTACAGTTGTTCCAAGTTTGCCCCTTTTTCCCCCACACCCAGCACCCCACACTTTCTCAGGCAATTCCCACCCCTTTGTTCATGTCCATTGGTCATGCGTATAAGTTCTTTGGTTATTCCATTTCTTGTACTGTATTTCACATCTCCATGACTACCCTGTGACTATGAATTTGTACTTTGTAATCCCCTCAACATTGCAGCCATCCCCCCAAAATACTCTCCTATCTGGCAACCATCAAAATGATCTCTGTATCCATGATTCTGTCTCTGTTTTTGCTTGCTTAGTTTACTTTCTAGAAACAGCTGTTGAAAAATATGTGTTTATTGCCATTTTGTTGTTCATATTTTTTATCTTTTTTTCTTAAATACAATCCTTTAATATTTCATGTAATGATGGTTTGGTGATGATTAACTCCTTTAGCTTTTCTTGCCTGGGAAGCTCTTTATCTACCCTTCAATATGGTTTTAATGTTATACTTTTTTTCTTTTTTTATTGTTGTTCAATTACAGTTCTCCTCATTTTCCCCCATTTTTCTACCCTGCCCTACCAACCCCCATGTCTCACATTCAAACCTAGCCTTCCTCCCACTGTTGTCTTTGTCCACAGGTTCTTTATATACATTCCTTGACTTGACCCTTTCCCTTCTTTCCACAATTATCCCCTTCCACTATCCCCTCTACTCACTGTCAACTTGTATTTTTTATTTGTTGTTCAAGTACATTTGTCTCCATTTTCCTGGCGTGACTTTGCTCCACCCCACTCACGGCCACCTTCCACCCTGAATCTTTCCTCACTTTGCTTTTGTCCATGAATCCTTTATACATGTTCCTTGATGACCCTTCCCTTCTTACCCCCATTTCCCCCTCCCCACTCCCCTTTGGTTACTGTCAGGTTGTTATTTATTTTAATATCTCTGGTTGCTTCTTTCTTTCTGTTCTTGATTAGGTTCCACTTATAGGTGAAATCATATGGTATTTATCTTTCACCACCTGCCTCACTTCGCTTAGCATAATGCTCTCCAGTTCCATCCAAGCTGTCGAAAAGGTAGGAGATTCTTCTTTCTAGCTGCTGCATAGTATTCCATCATGTAAACGTACCACAGTTTTTTCATCCATTCATTTACTGATGGGCACTTAGGTTGGTTCCAGCACTTGGCTATTGTAAATCGTGCTGCTATGAACATTGAGGTGTATAGGTTCTTTTGGATTGGTGTTTCGGGATTTTTAGGATATAATCCTAGCAGTGCAATTGCCAAGTCAAAAGGCAGTTCCATTTTTAGTTTTCTGAAGAAATTCCATACTGTTTTCCACAGTGGCTGCACCAGTCTGCATTTCCACCAATATAGTGCACTAGGGTTCCCTTTTCTTTAATCCTCACCAGGAATTGTTGCTTGTTTATTTGTTTATGAAGGCCATTCTGACCAGTGTGAAGTGGTATCTCATTTTGGTTTTATTGGAACCTCTCTGATGGCTAGTGATGCTGAGCATATTTTCATATGTCTATGGGCCATCTGCATGTCCACCCTGGAAAAGTGTTGGTTCAGGACTTTAGCCCATATTTTAATTGGGCTGTTTGTCTTCCTGCAGTGGACTCATGTGAGTTCTTTAAATATTTTGGAGACCAAAACTTTGGCGAGGTGTCATTGGCAAATATGTTTCCCCATACAGTTAGTTCTCTTCATTTTAATGCTGTTTTCTTTGGCTGTACACAAGCTTTTAATTTTGATGAGATCCCACTTCTTTACTCTTTCTATTATGTCCATTGCTCTAGGGGACATATTGGTGAATATATTGCTGCAAGGAATATCTGAGATTTTTCTGCCTATGTTTTCCTCTAGGACTTTTATGGTCACACAACTTATATTTAAGTCGTTTATCCACCTTGAATTTATTTTCATGTAAGGTGTAAGTTGGTGCTCGAGTTTCATTTTTTTTTTTTTGCATGTAGCTGTTCAGCTCTTCCCAACAGCATTTCTGTAAGAGGCCATTTTTACTCTATTCTTTGCTTCTTCCCCCTCTGTCAAATATTAACTCACCATAGAGACTTGGGTTTATTTCTGGGTTCACTATTCTGTTCCATTGGTCAATGTGTCTGTTTTTATGCCAGTATCAGGCTGTTTTGATTACAGTGGCCTTGTAATACAGTTTTATATCAGGTATTGTGACCCTCCTACTTTGTCCTCTTTCTCAAAATTGCTGCAGCTATTTGGGGCCATTTATAGTTCTAAATAAATTTTTGAAATGTTTGTCCTATATCTGTTAAATATGCCATTGGTACTTTAATAGGCATTGTGTTGAATCTATAAATTGCTTTCGGTAGTACAGAAATTTTGATGATGTTAATTCTTCCAAACCATGAGCATGGTACATACTTCCATTTGTTTGTGCCTTCCTTGATTTCTTTCTTTAGAGCTGTGTAGTTTTCTGAGTATAGGTCTTTTACCTCCTTGCTTAGGTTTATTCCTAGGTACACTATTTTCTCGTTACTATAGCAAATGGGATTTTTTCCCTGATTTCTGTTTCTGATATTTCATTGTTGGTGTACAAAATGCCTTTCTTTTCTGAATATTGTGGCTTTGTATCCTGCTGTTTTGCCAAATTCACTTATTAAGTGGAGTACATTTTTTGTGGAGTCTATAGGATTTTCTAGGTACACTATGAAGGCATCTGCAAACAATGACAGTTTTAGTCCCTCTTTTCCAATTTGGGTGCCTTTTATTTCTTCTCTTTTTATTTTATTTTAATTGTTGTTGAAATACAGTTTTCTGCCTTTTACTCCCATACAGGCCCAGCCTCTCAGGCTTCCCCACCTCCATCCCATCTCCACCCCCCCTTGTTTTTCTCCATGTGTCCTTTATACTTGTTCCTGTAAACCCTTCCCCTTTTCCCCTGAAGTTCCCTACCCTCTCTCCTCGGGTCACTGTCACCCTGTTCTCTATTTCACTGATTTGGCTATATTTTGCTTGTTTCTTTGTTTTGTTGTTTGGGTTCCTGTTAAAGGTGAGATCATATGGCATTTGTCTTTCACCACCAGGGTTATTTCACTCAGCAAAATACTTTCCAGTTCTATGTGTGCTGTCACCAAGGGTAGGAGCTCCTTCTTTCTTTCTGCTGCATAGAATTACATTGTGTAAATTTACCATAGAGGTTTTCTAAATTTTATTTTAATTGCTGCTCAAGTACAATTTTTATCTTTTACTACCATCCCAGCCAAACTCCCAGCCCTCCCCACCTCCCTCCCATTTCCACCTGCCCCTAGTTTTTGTCCATGTGTCCTTTATACTTGTTCATATAAACCCTTCCCCTTTTCCCCTGAAATTCCCTCCCCTCCCCCCTCGGGTCACTGTCACCCTGTTCTCTATTTTAATGTCTTTAGTTATATTTTGCTTGTTTGTTTGTTTTGTTGTTTACGTTCCTCTTAAAAGTGAGATCATATGCTATTTGTCTTTCAACACCTGGCTTATTTCACTTAGCATAATGCTTTTCAGGTCCATCCATGCTGTTGCAAGGGGGAGGAGCTCCTTCTTTCTTTCTGCTGCATAGAATTCCATTGTGTAAATGTACCATAGTTTTTTGATCCACTCATTTACTGATGGGCACCTAGGCTGCTTCCAGCACTTAGCTATTGTAAATTGTGCTGCTATGAACACTGGAGTGCATAGGTTATTTTGGATTGGTGTTTCAGGGTTCTCAGGATATAATCCTACCAGTGGAACTGCTGGGTCAAAAGGCAGATCCATTTTTAGTTTTCTGAGGAAATTCCGTACTGTTCTCCATAGTGGTTGTACCAGTCTGCAATCCAACCAACAGTGCACAAGGGTTCCCTTTTCTCCATAACCTCTCCAACACTTGTTGTTTGTTGCTTTGTTTATAATGGCCGTTCTGACTGGTGTGAAGTGGTATCTTATTGTGGTTTTCATTTGCATCTCTCTGATAGCTAGCGATATTGAGCATCTTTTCATGTGTCTCTAGATCCTCTGTATGTCCGCCTTGGAGAAGTGTCTGTTCAAGTCCTTTGCCCATTTTAAAACTAGGTTGCTTGTCTTCTTAGAGTGGACTTGTGTAAGTTCTTTATGTATTTTGGAGATTAAACTCTTGTCTGAGGTATCATTGGCAAATATGTTTTCCCATATGGTTGGTACTCTTTTCCTTTTAATAGTGTTTTCTTTAGCCACGCAGAAGCTTTTTATTTTGATGAGATCCCGTTTGTTTATTCTTTCCTTTATGTCCCTTGCTCTAGGGGACATATCAGTGAAAATTTTGCTGCATGAAATATCTCAGATTTTCCTGCTTATGTTCTCCTCTAGGACTTTAATGGTGCCATGACTTATATTTAAATATTTTATCCACCTTAAATTTATTTTTGTGTATGGTGTAAGTTCGTGCTCGAGTTTCATTTTTTTGTACGTAGCTGTCCAGTTCTCCCAACACCATTTGTTGAAGAGGCTATTGTTTCTCCATTTTATGTTGCTTCCCCCTTTGTTGAATATAAATTGACCATAGAGACTTGGGGTTATTTCTCGGTTCTCTATTCTGTTTCATTGGTCTATGTGCCTGTTTTCATGCCAGTACCAGGCTGTTTCGATTACAATGGCCTTGTAGTATACTTTAGTGTCAGGTATTGTGATCCCTCAACTTTGCTCTTCTTACTCAGAATCGCAGCAGCTATTCGGGGTCATTTATGATTCCATATAAATTTTTTGAAGCGTTTGCTCTATGTCTGTGAAATATGCCATTGGTCCTTTAATAGGTATTTCATTGAATCTGTAAATTGCTTTGGGTCGTATGGACATTTTGATGATGTTAATTCTTCCAGTCCATGAACAGCATATGTGTTTCCAATTGTTTGTGTCTTCCTTGAATTCTTTTTCCAGTGTTGTGTAGTTTTCTCCATACAGGTCTTTTACTTCCTTGGTTACGTTTATTCCTAGGTATTTTATTTTTCTTGTTGCTGTATCAAATGGGATTGTTTTCCTTATTTCTGCTTCTGATGTTTCATTGTTGGTATAGAAAAATGCCTTTGATTTCTGGATATTGACTTTGTATCCCACTGTGTTGCCAAATTCATTTATTAAGTTGAGAAGATTTTTAGCAGAGTCTGTAGAATTTTCTATGTACACTATCATGTCATCTGGAAACAGTGACAGTTTTGTTTCCTCCTTTCCTATTTGGATGCCTTTTATCTCCTTTTCTTGTGTGATCTCTGGGGCCAAAACTTCTAATACTGTGTTGAATAGAAGTGGTGAAGGGGAAAACCTTGTCTTCTCTCTGATCTTCGTGGAAAAGATTTTAGTTTTGCCCAATGAGTATGATGTTGGCTGTAGGCCTGTCATATATGGCTTTTATTATGTTGAGGAATGCTCCCTCTATTCTCACTTTGCAGAGTGTTTTTATTATAAGTGGGTGCTGAATTTTTATCAAATGTTTTTTCAGCATCTATTGATATGTCATATGATTTTTGTTTTTGCTTTTCTTTATGTGATGTATTACATTTATTGGTTTACAAATATTGTGCCATCCATGCATCCCTGGGATGAATACCACTTGGTCATGGTGTATGATCTTTTTAATATATTGTTGGTTGCAGTTTTTCAATACTTTGTTGAGGATTTTAGTATCTATGTTCATCAGTGACATTGGCCTGAATTTTTCTTTTTTTATTATGTCTTCATCCGGTTTGGACATTAGGGTGATGCTGGCTTCATACAAAGAGTTTGGGAGTCTCCCATAATTTTGGATTTTTTGGAATAAACTGTGAAGTATAAGGGTTAGTTCTTCCTTAAATGCTTTGTAGAATTCTCCTGTGAAACCATCTGGTCCAGGGCTTTTGTGTGTTGGTAGTTTTTTTATTACTGCTTCAATTTCATCTGCTGTTATTGGTCTGTTCAGGATTTCTGCTTCTTCTTAATTCAGTCTTGGAACATTATATTTTTCTAGAAATATGTCCATTTTACCTAGGTTTTCAAATTTTTTTGGCAAATTTCTTTGTAGTAGTTTCTTACAATCCTTTATACTCCTGTGGTATCACTTGTAATCTCTCTTCTTTTATTTCTGATTGTGTTATTAGGGTCCTCTCTCTTTTTTCATGATGAGCTTGCTTAAAGGGTTGTCAATTTTGTTTATCTTTTTAAAGAACCAGATTGTGGATTCACTGACCCTTAGAATCCTGTGCTTTTATCTCTATGTCATTTAATTCTGCTCTGATCATGGTTATTTCTTTCCTTCCACTTGCTCTTGGCTGTCTTTGTTGTTGTTCCTCAAGTTCTTGTAGGAGTAGGGTTAGGTTGTCTGTTTGAAATGTTTCTATCTTTTTTTGGTAGGCCTGTATCGCTATGAACTTCCCACTCAGGACTGCCCTTGCTGTGTCCCATATGTTTTGGATTGTTGTGAGTTCATTTTTGTTTGTTTCCAGAAATTTTTTTATTTCTTCCTTGATCTAATTCTTGACCCATTCATTGTTTAATAGAATGCTATTCAATCTCCATGAGTTTTAGTGCTTTGGGTTTTTTCCTGAGGTTGGTTTCTAGTTTCCATCCCTTGTGGTCAGAGAAAATGCTTGGTGTGATTTCAATTTTCTTGAATTTGTTGAAGCTTGGTTTTTGTCCTATCATGTGGTCTATCTTTCAAAATGTTCCATGTGCATTTGAAAAGAATGTATATTTTGCTTATTTGGGATGAAAGGCTCTCTCTATATATATATCAGTTAAGTCCATTTGATCTAGGACATTGTTCAATGCTGCAATTTCTTTGTTGATATTTTATTTGGAAGATCTATCCACTTTCGACAGTGGAGTGTTAAAATCCCTACTATAATTGTGTTTCTGTCAATATCTTTCTTGAAGTTCTCCAAGATTTTCATTATCTATTTGGGTATTCCTATGTAGAGTACATATATATTTACAATGTTTCTGTCTTCTTGATGGGTTCTTCCCTTGAGTCTTATGAAGTGATCTTCTGGGCCTCTTTTTATGGCCATTGTTTGGAAGTCTGTATTGTCTGACCTGAGTATTGCTGCCCCAGGTTTTTTTTTTTCCTGTTCATTTGCTGGTAATATTTGTTTCCAGGCCTTCACTTTCAGTCTGTGTAGGTGTTTTGTTCTAAGGTGTGTCTCTTGTGGCAGCATTTGTGTGGGTCATGTTTTCTTATCCATCCAGCTATTCTATGCCTTTTGATTGGAGCATTTAGTCCATTTATGTTTAAGGTTAATATTGATAGGTACTTATTCATTGTCATTTTACTTCTTTCATACCTGTGATCCTCTCTCTCACTCACTCTTTTTTGTTTTCCTCTTCTTAAAGCAGACCCTTTTGCATCTCTTGCAGAGCTGGTTTGGAGGATGTATATTCTTTGAGGCTACTTTAGTCTGGGTAACTCCTGATTTGGCCTTCCATTTTAATTAAGAGCATTGCCGGATTGAGTAGTCTTGGTTGCAGGCCTCTGGTTCTCATTACTTGGAATATTTCTTGCCATTCTCTTCTGGCTAGGAATGTTTCCATGGAGAAGTCAACTGCTGGTCTTATCAGGACTCCCTTGTATGTAGCTTCCTGTTTCTCCCTTGCTGACTTTAAGATTCTCTCTTCATCTTGAAATTCTGCCACTTTAATTATTATGTCTTGAAGTGGGCCTCTTTGGGTTCCTCTTGATTGGGACTCTGTGTGTTTCCTGGATTTGTGTGACTTTTTCTCTCATCAAATTAGGGAAGTTTTCCCTCATTACTTTTTCAAATAGGTGTTCTATCCCTTGCTCTTCTTCTTCTCCTTCTGGTATTCCTATTATATGGAAATTATAATATTTCATATTGTCTTGCATTTCTCTTAATCTCTCTTCATTCTTTCTGAGCCTCTTTCCCTTTTGTTACTCTCTTTGGGTATTTTCTTCTACTTTGTCTTCCAGCTTGCTGATCCGATCTTCTGCTTCATTGAGACTGCATTTGATTCCTTCTACTGTGTTCTTCAGTTCAGAAATTGTATTCTTCATTTCCTCTTGGCCCTTGTTGATAGTTTCTATTTCCTTTTTCATGTTGATATAGTTTGCAGTGAGTTCATTGTAGTTTCCCTGTGGTTTTTGGTAATTCTCTGTGAGGTTATTGAGCTTCCTGATAACCATTGCTTTGAACTCAACATCTGATAGTTGAGTTGCCTCTATTTCATTTGGCATTGTTTCTGAGGCTTCCTCCTTTCCTGTTATTTGAGGTCTGTTTATTTGTATTCCTAATGTTTGTGAAACTCTTCTTGTTAGCCTCTCATTCTGAAATGATCTGTTCTGACTCCTAGGGTTTCTGGTGTGAACTTCTGTGGTAGTAGACATGTGAGATTCAGTGGTGCATTCCCCTTTATCTCTTTAACTTACTGCTCTTGGGCTATCATTTATGTTGGCTGTCTGAATGTCTTTGGGTTTTGATTGTTTTAGGGTCTTTCTTTGATGGGTCCTTCCCTCCAGCTGGTTAACTGAGGATCGCTGTGCCTACCACATCTTGTATGTTTTCATGCAGATGCGGACAGGTTGTGTTGAAGCTACTTCTTCTGTCTGTCCAAGGTTTTGAGGCTTCTCTCTCACTACTATTCAGTTGATTTTTCTGAGTAATTTCTCCACCATTTAGTTGTAATTCTAAATTGGTCTTAGGTGGAGATTACTGTGGCTTCCACTCTCTCCTCAGCCATCTTCCTTTGTTATCTTTTGGTGGTTCCTTTGTTGGTGGGTTCTCTTTTCTATCAGGTATACTGGTATTCACAGCTCTCACCTAGTCTTTTTTGTGATCAGTTGGAGGGGGAAGGCAAAATGGATTCAGACAGTGGGCCTGTATTCTATGGGATTTAAAGTATCAAGGCATAGAGAAGAAATAGGAGATTCTTTGGATAAGTATAGTGTTCACCATTGTATTTCACCCAATTAGCCACTTTTTAGAAAGGGTGTAAAAGAGATAAGACTCTTGTTAGAGGAGGGAAGGATTGTGAGTTGGATCTAGCAAACATTGAGCATGTGGGAGGTCAGGTGATGAGATATAGTAAAATTAAAGGTTGGAAAATAGGCATAGTGTGGGAGAGAATAGGGTTAACCACAACAGTAATAAAGTACTAGAAGACAATGTAGTGGGCTAAAATCCGAGAGGGGTGCTGTGTAGTATTAACAATTGTATATAACAGCAGTTATTTACATTAGTAATGGAACAACAATTATATGGTAGAAACTACATGATCTGAATAACAAGAATAGGAAGTACACAACCTAGAGTAGTGTGCTAGTGCAAGACAAGTGAAGCGGAAGAAGGAAAATTAAAAATATACTATGAAAGAGAAAACAAGGAAAATCAGTCAAACAATGCAATTAAACAAATAAATAAATGAAGAACACTAAACAGAAAGAAGAATAATAAAAATAGTAATAAAATAAAAGAAGTAAAAATAATGAAAAAATAACAATAGTATTAATAGGAGTTCCAGCCAAGAGGGAAGTGACGGTAGAGACCCTTTGCTTCCTCACACAACCAAAAGGAGGATAAAAACCAATATGAATTTAATAAGCAACCAAAAGCACCAGAGAATGAAACTGCATGGGACTCTGACAGCAAAGGAATTAAAGAACAATCAGGGTAGGAAGATTGTAGTAAGGTAGGTGGAAGCAGACCCCAGCTCTCCCTGTGCCCAGTTGGAACACCTAGCTGATCTTCTGAGCAACAGAGTGAATAGCCAATGGAATCCCAGCTTATATGAAGTTTGGAGGCAAAAACTTGAAGACATTGAAAAACAGACAGTGAGGAGATTTGGCTGGGATGGTAAGATCCCTGGGATCTGCACAGGGGCTAAGACTGCTGTGGCCCCTGGCCCGGTGCCTACTGAAGGATATGGGGAGGAGAGTTAGAGCACCAGGTCCCTTCCCTACCAGAGCAGAGACTGCAGCCCAGCACGAGGAGGGACCTGGATGCTGGAAGTCACTGGGGGAAATAAGAGACGAAGTGGGAGACATACAGAGGCAGTACACATCTGCTGGGATTGTGGACACTGAAACCAGAGAATTTTGGGTGCCAGGTGACACTTGGAGAAAGAAGGAGTTGGGCCGTGTCAGACCTGACTCAAAGAGTCTCCAGGCTGGTTGGAAAGTTGGGCTGTGTGAAAACCTGTGTGCTTGTTAAGAACTGTGGGCACCTGCTTCGTAAGGAAGTCTGAAGCAGCGGCTGGCTCACCTCAATGGTGATTTCAGCTGTGTGTGCCCAGAGTGAGTGGCTGAGCAGAACCATGAACCCTGCTTGTCTCAGGCTCCACACTAGAGATTGCCTCACACTGTGAGCAGCTGAGTGGCTGATTTGAGCCCGGCAGCTCACAGAGGACCTGGGCTGGAGGCCAGGAAACTGAATATTGCAACCCAGACCTGGTCAACATCCTCTCAAAATGATAGGAAAAGAGAAAAGCAAAGCCCATAGTCCCTCTTCCTGTGGCTTCTAGGAAGACCAGCAGCAGGGGGCTTGTTATTATCCTTTTTTTCTTTTTGTATCCCCTCTCTTTTTTTCCTTTTATTTTCCTTTCCCTAAATGAGACAGTAAAACGTGAAGTTACAAAGAGTCCAGAGACAGATCAAAAGGGGGAACACAAGGCTAACCCCCAAAACCGAGAAACTGAGACAAATGTCACTTTGCTATCCATAGAGCTGGCATTTTATTGTTTATGTGCATTATTATCTTTTCATTATTTTTCCCACTTTTATTTTCTTACTATTTTTTTACTTCTCTTCCTTATGTTTAATTTTCCTCATTTTATTTCCCTGTATAAATCCATTGTTTGACTGGTTTTCTTTGTTCTCTCTTTATTGTATTTTAATTTTCCTTCTTTCACTTCACCCGTGTTCCAATAACACACAACTCTTGACTGGGTACTTTCTGTTCTGGTTACCTAAATCATATATTTCTTGTCATATTATTGTTGTTTCAGTACTATTGTAAATAACTGTTGTTCCATACAATTGTACATACTACACAGCAACCCTCCATGATCTTAGCCCACTTCACTATAATCCTGAGCATTATTATTCTTGTGTTTAACTCTATTCTCTCTCACACTACTTTCTATCCTTTAATCTCACTATATCTCATCATCTGTCCTTGCATAAGCGCTCTGTTTTCTGGATTCAGCTCACAATCATCCTCTCTTCTAACAGGAGTCTCATCTCTCTCACATTTTATAAAAAGTGGCTAGTTTGGTGAAACATCACAGTTAACAAAATACTTATCCAAAGAATCTCTTATAACCTCTCTACTTGCTGGTACTTTAAATCCCATGAAATATTCTACTGCTGTCTTAATCCATTTTGCCTAGCTTCTTTCAATGATTACATACAAGAATAGGTGCAAGCTGCAAACAGCAGGATACATGCTGGAAGAGAAAAACCATGAACAAAGTTACCACCAAAAGGTAAAAACCCAAGGATAACAAGAGGGCCCACACAAACAGAAGAAAGGCCAAACCTAGAGTGTCCAGGCTAGGAGATCAAAGAGACCACACCACTGAACCTCATAGAATCCCTACTATAGAACTTCATCCCACAAAGACAGCTAGCAAAGTGAAACATCAGAAAGCACAGAAACAAACAAAAAGAATCATCTAAAATGGGGAGACAAAGAAAGAACATGCAGTCAAAAGGAATGGAAGACTCTGTACTAAAAGAGCTAAACAAAATGGAGGTAAGCAAACTATCAAATACAGAATTCAAATTAATGGTTATAAAGATGCTCAAGGAACTCACAGACAACTACAAGGAACAGAGTGAGAACTACATCAGCATGAAAAAGGAAATAGAAACTATAAAGAAAAACCAGGAAGAAATGAACAATAAAATCTCAGAAATAAAAAACAGATTAGAAGGAATTAAAAGCAGACTGCGTGAAGCAGAAAACTGAATGAGCAAGTTAGAGGAGAAGGTAGAAAAAATACCCAGATAAAGCAAGAAAAGCAAAAGAGAATCAAAAAGAAAAAACAGGTGGTAAGGGAACTGCAAGACCACATGAGATGTAACAATATCCATATAATAGGGATGCCAGAAGGAGAAGAAGAAAAACAAGGGATAGAAAACCTGTTTGAAAAAGTAATGATGGAAAACTTCCTTAATTTGACGAGAGAAAAAGTCACACAAATACAGGACACACAGAGTCCCAATCAAGAGAAACCCAAAGAGGCCCACTTCAAGATACATCATCACTAAAATGGCAAAATTCCAAGACAAAGAGAGAACCTTAAAGTCAGCAAGGGAGAAAAGGGAAGTAACATACATGGGAATCCCAATAAGACCACCAGCTGAATTTTCAATGGAAACGTTCCAAGCCAGAAGAGAATGGCAAGAAATATTCCAAGTAATGAGAACCAGAGGCCTGCAACCAAGACTACTCTATCCCTCAAGAATCTCAATTAATGAAAGGCCAAATGAGGAGCTTCCCAGACAAAAGAAGTCTAAAAGAATACACCTACACTAAACCAGCTCTGCAAGAGATACTAAAGGGGCTGTTTTAAGAAAAGAAAAGAAAAGAGTGAGAAAGAGGAACACAGATACAAAAAATATGGCAATGAATAAGTACCTATCAATGATAACCTTAAACATAAATGGACTAAATCCTCCAATCAAAAGACATAGAATAGCTGAATGGATAAGAAAACATGACCCACACCTATGCTGCCCACCAGAGTCACACCTTAGAACAAAAGACCTACACAGGCTAAAAGTGAAGGACTGGAAACAAATATTCCAAGCAAACAGACAGGAAAAAATAAAAAAGCCCGGGGCAGCAATACTCATGTCAGACAATACAGACTTCCAAACAATGGCCATAAAAAGAGGCCCAGAAGATCACTTCATAAGACTCAAGGGAAGAACCCATCAAGAAGACAGAAACATTGTAAATATATATGTACTCTACATAGGAATACCCAAATAGATAATGAAAATCTTGGAGAACTTCAAGAAAGATATTGACAGAAACACAATTATAGTAGGGATTTTAACACTCCACTGTCGAAAGTGGATAGATCTTCCAAATAAAATATCAACAAAGAAATTGCAGCATTGAACAATGTCCTAGATCAAATGGACTTAACTGATATATATATAGAGAGAGCCTTTCATCCCAAATAAGCAAAATATACATTCTTTTCAAATGCACATGGAACATTTTGAAAGATAGACCACATGATAGGACAAAAACCAAGCTTCAACAAATTCAAGAAAATTGAAATCACACCAAGCATTTTCTCTGACCACAAGGGATGGAAACTAGAAACCAACCTCAGGAAAAAACCCAAAGCACTAAAACTCATGGAGATTGAATAGCATGCTATTAAACAATGAATGAGTCAAGAATGAGATCAAGCAAGAAACTAAAAAATTTCTGGAAACAAATGAAAATGAACTCACAATAACCCAAAACTTATGGGACACAGCAAGGGCAGACCTGAGTGGGAAGTTCATAGCGATACAGGCCTGCCAAAAAAAGATAGAAACATTTCAAACAAACAGCCTACCCCTATGACTACAAACCTTAAAGAACAACATCAAAGACAGCCCAGAGCAAGTAGAAGGAAAGAAATAACCAAGATCAGAGCAGAATTAAAGGACATGCAGATTAAAAACACGATTCTAAGGATTAATAAAACCAGAAGATTGTTCTGGTTATCTTTGAAAAGATAAACAAAATCAAGAAGCCTTTAAGCAGGCTCATCAAGAAAAAAACAGAGAGAACTCCCAAGAAAACAGAATCAGAAATGAAAGAGGAGGTATTACAACTGATACCACAGAGATACAAAGGGCTGTAAGAAATTACTATGAAGAACACTATGCCAAGAAATTTTAAAACCTGGGTGAAATGGACTAATTTCTAGAAAAATATAATCCTCCAAAACTCAATGATGAAGAAGCAGAAAGCCTGAACAGACCAATAACAGCAGGTGAAATTGAAGCAGTAATCAAAAAGCCTCCAACACACAAAAACCCTGGACCAGATGGTTTCACGGAAGAATTTCACAAAGCATTTAAGGAAGAGGTAAACTCTATCCTTCACAGACTATTCCAAAAAAAGATAAGAAGATGGAAGATTACCAAACTCTTTTTATGGAGCCAGCATCATCCTAATCCCAAAACCAGATAAAGACACAATGAAGAAAGAAAATTTGAGCCCTGGCTGGTGTAGCTCAGTGGATTGAGCACGGGCTGGGAACCAAAGTGCCCCAGGTTCGATTTCCAGCCAGGGCACATTCCTGGGTTGCAGGCCATAACCCCTAGCAACCACACATCTCTCTCTCTCTCTCTCTCTCTCTCCCTCTCTCTCTCTCTCTCTCTCTCTCTCTCTCTCTCTCTCTCTCTCTCTCTCTCTCTCTCCCCCCTCCCATCTCCCTCCTTTACCTCCCTAAAAATAAATAAATAAAATCTTTAAAAAAATGTATCTTTAAAAATATAATGCAATATAAAAAAAAAGAAAATTTGAGACCAATATTGCTGATGAATAAGGATGCAAAAATCCTGCACAAAATATTGGCAAGCTGCCTCCAGCAATCCACTAAATAGATCATACACCATGACCAAGTAGGATTTATCCCAGGGATGTAAGGATGGTACAATATTTGCCAATCAATAAACGTATTACATCACATAAACAAAAACAAAGAAAAATCACATGATCATATCAATAGATGCAGAAAGAGCATTTCATAAAGTGCAGTACCAATTTATGATTAAAAAAAAAAAAAACACTCACCAAACTGGGAATAGAGGGAGCATTCCTCAACATAATAAAGGCCATATATGAGAGACCTACAGACAACATCATACTCAATGGGCAAAAACTAAAAACTTTCCCACAAAGATCAGTAACAAGACAAGGTTGTCCCTTTTAACCACTTCTATTCAACATAGTATTGGAAGTCCTAGCCACAGCAATCAGGCAAAAAAGGGAAATAGAAGGCATCCAAACTGGAAAAAACAAACAAAACTGTCATTGTTTGCAGATGCCATGATAGTGAACCTAGAAAATCCTATAGAATCCATGAAAAATGTACTCAACCTAATAAATGAATGAATTTGGCAACACAGAGGGATACAAAGTCAATATACAGAAATCAAAGTCATTTTTGTATACTAACAATGAAACATCAGAAACAGAAATCAAATGGGAAAAATCACATTTGATATAGTTACAAGAAAAATAATGTACCTAGAATTAAACCTAAGCAAGGAGGTTAAAGACCTGTACTCAGAAAACTACACAACACTGAAGAAAGAAATTAAGGAAGACAACCTAATAGAAACATATATGCTGTTCTTGGATCAAAAGAATTAACACTATGAAAATGTCCATACTTCCAAAAGCAATTTATATATTTAATATTGTATCTATTAAACTACCCATGACATATTCCACAGATATAGAACAAACACTTTGAAAATTTGTATGGAACCATAAACGACCCAAAATAGCATGGCAATTTTGAGAAAGAAGATCAAAGTAGGTAGGGTCACAATACCTGACAGTAAACACTTTTACAAGGCCACTGTAATCAAAACAGCCTGGTACTGGCATGAAACAGACACATAGATGAATGGAACAGAACAGAGAGCCCAGAAATACAACCAAGCCTCTATAGTCAAGTAATATTTGACAAGGGGGGCAGCAAATGAAATGGAGCAAAAATAGCCTCTTCAAGAAATGGTGTTGGAAGAGCTGGACAGCCAAATCCAAAAAAAAAAAAAAAAAAAGAAACTGAATCACCAACTTACACTGTACACAAAAATAAATTCAAGATGTATAAAAGACTTAAATAGAAGTCATGATACCATTAAAGACCTAGAGGAGAACATAAGCAGTAAAATCTCAGGTAGTCCTCACAGCAATATTTTCACTGATATGTCCCCTATAGCAAGGGACATAAATGAAAGAATAAACAAATGGTTTCTCATCAAAATAAAAAGCTTCCACACAGCTAAAGAAAACAGCATTAAAATGAAAAAAAAAAAGCCAACTGTATGGGAAAACATAATTCCAATAATAACTTGGACAAGGGTTTCATCCCAAAATCTATAAAGAACTTACATACCTCCACGCTAAGAAGACAAGCAACCCAATTAAAAAATGGACAAAGGACTTGAACAGACACTTCTCCAAGGAGGACATACAGAGGGTCCAGAGAGATACGAAAAGATGCTAAGTATAACTAGCCATCACAGAGATGTAGATGAAAACCACAATGAGATGCCACTTCACACCAGTCAGAATGGCCATCATAAAGCAACAAACAACAAGTGTTGGAGAGGTTGTGGAGAAAAGGGAACCCTAGTGCACTGTAGGTGGGATTGCAGACTGGTGCAACCACTATGGAAACATTATGGAATTTCCTCAGAAAACTAAAAATGGATCTGCATTTTGACCCAGCAGTTCCACTGGTAGGATTATATCCTAAGAACCCTGAAACACCAATCCAAAAAACCTATGCACCCCAATCTTCATAGCAGCACAATTTACAATATCCAAGTGCTGGAAGAGCCTAAGTGCCCATCAGTAAATAAGTGGATCAAAAAAGTGTGGTACATTTGCCCAATGGAATACTCCACAGCAGAAAGAAAGAAGAACCTCCTACCTCTTGCAACAGCACGGATGGAACTGAAAAAGCATTATGGTAAGTGAAATAAGCCAGGCAGTGAAAGACAAATACCATATGATCTCACCATTAATAGGAACCTAATCAACAACAACAACAAAAAAAACTAGCAAGCAAAGTATAGCCAAAGAGGCTGAATTTGAGAACAGGCTGACAGTGACCAGAAGGAAGCGGGGAGTGGATAATGGGGGAAAAAGTGTGAAGGGTTTACAAGAATAATTTTAAAGGACACATGGGCAATAACAAGGGTGGGGTGGAAACAGGGGAGGGAGTTCCGGAGAGCTGGAGTGGTGGGGAGGGGTGGGGGAAAAGTTAGATCACTATTTGAACAACAATAAAGAAAATGTTAAAAAAGAAAGAAAGAAAATATCAACCAGCACAACCAGACCAGTAAGTCTGAGGACCTTGCAGACTGACTTTGAAAAACCTTGGCAACACTGGGTACCTTGAGGACATAGCTGGTTGTCGAGCTCCGCAGGCTGTGCAGGAGGAGCTGACTTAAGGGGACTCAGAGGTGGCTGGGGCCTATGGCTGTTGTGGTGAAAGGAGAATCTCCCAGTCTCATACCAGAGTCCCTTGGAAAATGAGCTAGAGACCAGCCGGTGAGCCACACTGTTCCCTTGCTGGCCCCTCCCCCACAATCAGTGCCACACCGCAGCAAGGAGGGTTGCCCTGACTGGGTGAAAACCTATAGCCCCACCCCCTCACAAACTATCAACTGCACCAAAACAAACAAAAAAAAATATGGCCCACATGAAAGAACAAAGTAAAGCCTCGGAAAGAGAGCTAAATGAGAAGGACATTGCCAGCCTATTATGGAGAATTTAAAGCTCTGGTAATCAAAATGCTCACAGAACTGATTGAGCTTGGTCAAAAAATGAAAGAAAAAATGAAGGATGCTAAAACTAAAATAAAGCAGACTGTTCAAGGAACCAACAGTGACAGGAAGGAAACCAGGACTCAAAACAACAATTTGGAACAAAAGGAAGAAATGAACATCCACCAAGAACAGAATGAAGAAACAAGAATTCAAAAAAAATGAGGAGAGACTTTTGAACCTCTTTGACAACTTGAAATGTTCCGATGTCCGAATTATAGGGGTTCCAGAAGAAGAAAAACAACACCAAGAAATTGGAAACTTATTTGAACAAATAATGAAGGAACACTTCCCCAATCTGTTGAAGGAAATAGACTTCCAGGAAGTCCAGGAAGCTCAGAGAGTCCCAAAGAAGTTGGACCCAAAGAGGAATATACCAAGGCACAGCATAATTACATTAGCCAAGATTAAAATGAAGGAGAGAATTCTAGAAGCAGCAAGAGAAAAGCAGGCAGTTACCTACAAAGGAGTTCCCATAAGACTGTCAGCTGATTTCTCAAAGGAGACCTTGCAGGCAAGAAGGGGTTGGAAAGAAGTATTCCAAGTCATGAAAGGCAACGTATTTAGCTTCTTTGGGATGAAGGGCGCGCTCTCTCTCTCTCTCTCTCTCTCTCTTTATATATATATATATATCAGTTAAGTCCATTTCATCTAGGGCATTGTTCAATATCACAATATCTTTGTTGACATTTTGTTTGGGAGATCTGTCCATTTTTGACAGTGGGGTGTTAAAATCCCCTACTATAATTATATTGCTGTCAATATCTTTCTTGAAGTCCTCTAAGATTTTCTTTATGTATTTGGGTATCCCTATGCTGGGTGCATATATATTTACAATGTTTACATCTTCTTGGTGGATTCTTCTCTTGAGTATTATGAGGTGACCTTCTGGGTCTCATTTTATGGCCCTTTTTTGAAGCCTGTTTTGTCTCATATGAGTACTTCTACTCCAGCTTTTTTTTTTCCTGTCTGTTTGCTTGGAAAATTTGTTTCCAGCCCTTCACTTTCAGTCTGTGTAAGTCTTTTGTCCTGAGGTGGGTCTCTTGTAAGCAGCATATGTGTGGGTCATGCTTTCTTATCCATTCAGCTAGTCTATGTCTTTTGATTGGAGCATTTAATCCATTTATCTTTAAGGTTATTATTAATAAGTACTTATTCATTGCCATTTTCATACCTTTGTTCCTCTGTGTCTCTTTTCCTTCCTTTCCTTAAAGCAGTCCCTTTACTAGAGCTGGTTTGGTGGAGGTGTATTCTTTCAGACTTCTTTTGTATGGGAAGCTCCTTATTTGGCCTTCTATCTTGGTTGAGAGCCCTGCTGGGTAAAGTAGCCTTGGTTGCAGGCCTCTGGTTCTCATTACTTGGAATATTTCTTGCCATTCTCTTCTGGCTAGGAATGTTTCCATGGAGAAGTCAACTGCTGGTCTTATCAGGACTCCCTTGTATGTAGCTTCCTGTTTCCCCCTTGCTGACTTTAAAATTCTCTCTTCATCTTGAAATTCTGCCATTTTAATTATTATGTCTTGAAGTGGGCCTCTTTGGGTTCCTCTTGATTGGGACTCTGTGTTTCCTGGATTTGTGTGACTTTTTCTCTCGCCAAATTAAGGAAGTTTTCCATCATTACTTTTTCAAACAGGTTTTCCATCCCTTGCACTTCTTCTTCTCCTTCTGGTATTCCTATTATATGGAAATTATAACATTTCATATTGTCTTGCATTTCTCTTAATCTCTCTTCATTCTTTCTGAGCCTATTTTTCTTTTGTTACTCTTTCTGGGTGTTTTCTTCTACTTTGTCTTCCAGCTTGCTGATCCGATCTTCTGCTTCATTGAGCCTGCTTTTGATTCCTTCTACTGTGTTCTTCAGTTCAGAAATTGTATTCTTCATTTCATCTTGGCCCTTGTTGATAGTTTCTACTTCCTTTTTCATGTTGATATAGTTTGCAGTGAGTTCATTGTATTTTCCCTATAGTTTCCGGTAATTCTCTGTGAGGTTATTGAGCTTCCTGATAACCATTGTTTGAACTCAGTATCTAATAGCTGAGTTGCCTCTATTTCATTTAGCATTCTTTCTGAGGCTTCCTCCTTTCCCTTCATTTGGGCATTGTTTCTTCGTCTTCCCATTGTTTGTGAGACTCTTTGTTAGCCTCAGCTTCTTAAATTGATCTGTTCTGACCCCCTGGTTTTATGGTGTGAACTTCTATAGTAGAATACCTGTGAGATTCAGCGGTTCTATCTCCTTGATCTCCTGTTCTCACTGGTGTTGGGCTATCATTTATGTTAACTCTGTGTTTGTCTTTGGGTTTTGACTGCTGTTGGGTCTTTCTTTGGTAGGTCCTTCCCACCTGCTTGTTAACTGAGGGTAACTCTGTCCAGCACCTCTTGTATGTTGTTTTGCTGGTCTGGACAGGTGGTTTTGAAGCTGGTTCTTTTGTGTGTACAAGGTTTTGAGAATTCTCTCTTGTTCTTGTTCAGTTTTTTGTACTGTGTAATTTCTCCACTATGTAGTTATATTTCCAGATAGGATCTGGATTGAGATTAGTGTGGCTTCCACTCCCTCCTTCACCTTCTTCTGTTGTTATTTGTTGGTGGTTCCTTTGTTAGTGGGTTTCCTCTTCCAGCAAGTATCCTGGTGTTCACAGTTTCCACCTACTCCTTTTTGTGATCAGTTGGAGAGGGAAGGAAAAATAGTTTAGGACAACAAGAGAGTATTCTATTATATTTACAGTAGCAGCCAGTAGAGAAGAGATAGGCAATCTTTTGGCTATGTATAGTGTTAACCATGATATTCCACCCAACTGGCCACTTTTTAGAAAGGGTGGAAAGAATATAAGACTCTTGTTTGGGAGGGAAGGATTGTGAATTGGACCTGGAAAGCAGTGAGGTTGTGGGAGGTCAGGTTCTGAGGTAAGGTGAGAGTACAGGTAGTAAATAGGTGTAGTATGTGAGAGAATAGAGTTAACCACTACAGTAATAGAGTTCAGAAAACCATGAAGTGGGCTAAGATCTTGGAGGGGTATTGTGAAGTATTTACAATTGCATGGAATAGCTATTATTTACAATAATAATGGATCAACAATCACATGACAGAATCTTTAAGATAAGGATAACAAGAATAGGAAGCATATGACCTTGAGTAGTGTGCTAATGGAACACAAGTGATGTGAAGGGCAGTAAATTAACAATACACTATGAAAGAGAGAACAAGGTAAACCTGTCAAACAATACAATTTAACCTGCCAAGCAAAGAAGACTAAACAGAAAGAAGAGGAATACAAAAATACTAATATATTAAAAGATGTAAGAAAAATGAAAAAAAAAATAATACAAATATGCAATAACTTTCATGTTCTCTGTAGTAGCAAAGTGTAATTTGTCTCACTATCTCTGCTGTTGGGATGACCCCTCTCTGGGTCCAACCCTGGTCTTTTCACAGTTCCAGTTTTTTTTGGTCTCACTTGTGGGAATTTAAAAAAAAAAAGAGGGAAGGAAGAATAGATAAAATGTGGGAAAGAAAGGAAGAAGGAATAAAACAAGAAAGGAAAGAGAGGAAGAAAGAGCTCAACTTTTATCTTTCAAAGATAAAAAATAATAAAAATAAGAGAAATAAAGAATTACTTTTTTAAAAAAAGCCTGTTGCTGGCTTCAATGTGGCCAAAGCAGTTTTGCTGGCCTTTCTGGCTGCAGCAGGCTGAGGGGTGATTGGTTTTGCTTTTCTCCCTTCCTGATCCAAAGTCAGTCGGCCTCCAGCCTAGCTCTCTAGCAGCCTCTGGTCTCTCAGGTTCCACAGTTCGGGTGCACCCTCTCCCCAGGGCTAGCCAGGTGCCTCTCCCTGGGGCCTTGGGTGTGGCATCCAGGCCTTCCCCAGAGCACGTGCTCCCTGGGGCTAGGGGTCCAGGCTTCTGCAGAGTGTACTCTCTTCAGGTTGCAGGTGTGCTCATGACCTCTGGTCCGGTGCACACCTTTCCCAGAGCTATGAGGGTGCACATAGCCCTCCACATCACCTCAGGAGCACTGCCTGGCTGGGCAGGGAGGAGGCTGGAGTGGCTGCTTCAGGAGAATTCCCCAAACAGTGTCTCATTTTTCCCTTTTTCTTTTTGAGAAATCTCTCCTACTCAAGCCTGACTCAGTACAGAGGCCTGGAGTCTCACGCAGCCCAATTCTCTGACCAGACCAGGGACTATCTGTTTCAGGGCCCATCCTGGCCCAACTCTCAACTTTCCCCAGCTGGCATCCACAGACTCCCTGGGTATTCACAGCCCTGGTGTGTTTGCCTCTTAGTCTTTATTCCCCTCTCTGCAACTTCAAGCAACCAGGTCTCTCCCAGTGCTGTTCAATTCTTGTTTGGCAGGGGAGGGAGCTATTGACTGGGCTCTCTCCCAAGAACCCTATGGCAAACCCAGCCACAGTCCTGGGGCTGTCAGGGGTCTGGGGCTGCTGCTGTGCTGGTTCCCACACTGATCCCAGGAACCTTATTGTCCTGAAGCACTCTCCTTACAATCTGGTTTTTCAATGTCCTCTACAATTTTTGTTCTTTTATCTTCATATATGCTAGGGTACTGTTGGCTGTTTGCTCTGTTTCTCCATAGATCAGCTAGGTTTTTCTGTCATGTGTAGGGGAAAGTGGAATCCGCTCCCTCCTACCTCACCACCATTTTCCTCAGTCTCCCCAAGTGAATCTTAAAAGGTAACCTATCAGAGCTCTCACACAAAAGAGTAAATTAAAGTCTATGTTAGTTACCACATAGTAATGTGAGCCATGCCTGTGTTACTGGCACCAGCAAGCTTTAATGTGGAGTTCTCAGCCTAGAGAATGTAAAACAGAGAGCTGCCTTCTAAAGAACAAGGATGAAAGAATAAGATGTATATAAAATGAACTGTGTATTTAACACAAATGAATTATACATGCCCTGAACCTAAATCCCTCTACAAACTCAGGCATAATCAGCTGTAGGAAATTGGCCATGACAAATAGGTAATGTGAGTCTGGAGAGCCACATTAAATTTTTTTATCACGGGAGAGCATACCATTTCATTGATAATCGAATGATGAAGACATTGTAGCTCTCCAATTGATTGTTTTCTGATCTGGCAAGGAAATAATGAATTTCCATACATGCATGGAGAGGAAGGGATGGAGAATACAGAAACCCTGCTTTTGCCCATTAAGGTAGAACATGTATATATAGCTACTATGGTCCCTTGTTCCCTGGGTTAAGATTTGGTCCAGGGCAGATCAAATGTCTTTTTTCAAAGATTGTATTTATTTCTTTGTAGAGAGAGGGGAAGGGAATGGGAAAGAAAGGAAGAGAAATATCAATGTGTGGTTCCATTTTGTGCACCCCCTGCTGGGGACCTGGCTTGCAACCCAGGCATGAGTCCTGACCGGGATTTGAACTGGCGACCCTTTGGTTCACAGGCCCATGCTCAATCCACTGAGCTACTCTAGCCAGGGCCAGATGAAATGTTTTCTGTAGAGTTGGTGTCAAAGTCTTGAGGGAAGAAGGGGCCATGATGAGTGATGTGCTAGAGATTTGCACCAGTCCACTAGCAGTGATTATGTGCATCTCTGCATTTAATCACAACATGATAGTAGTTTAAAATTGGCTATGATGAGAATATTTACACAAAAGAAATTGGCAAATGCTACAAATCATTCCCCCATCTCCCTCCTCTATATAAATGTTATTAAATATTTACCAATATACTGGGACTTACAATATAGTGAAACAGACTGAGTCTGAGAAGTGTGGTGAAAGAATGAGAAATGTTTGTTTGGAGATGAAAAGACAGATAAACATAACTGCTTCTATTAAATGGCTCAAATACCTTCTTTATTTTTCTAAGGGGTAAATCAGAACTACTGTGTGTGTGTGTGTGTGTGTGTGTGTGTGTGTGTGTTTGTGGTCCATGGAAGCTCATGTTTAATTAAATACAAAGATAACAGGAACCTAAACAACAAAACAAACAAACAAGCAAAATATAGCCAAAGACAGTGAAATAGAGAACAGGCTGACAATGACCAGAGGGGAGGGGGGAGGGAATTTTAGGGGAAAAGGGGAAGGGTTTACAGGAACAAGTATAAAGGACACATGGACAAAAACTAGGTGTGGTGGAAATGGGAGGGAGGTGGGGACGACCGGGGGTGTGGGCTGGGATGGGAGTAAAAGACAGAAAACTGTACTTAAACAACAATTAAAATAAAATAAAAAATTAAATATAAAGAAAATTATTAATATTTTTGTGGTCCATGGAAACTCAGTTCAATTAAATATAAAGAAAATTATTAATGTTCAGTAACATTCAGAGGTGGAAATTTATCTCAGAACATAGTGAGCTTCCCCATCACTGGAAGTGAACAAAGAGAGGTTAAAAAATCAGTAGACAGCTCTTACCTGTGTGGCTCAGTTCATTGAGTGTCATCCTGCAAAGAAAAATTTTGATGGTTCAATTCCTGGTCAGGGCACATGGCTGGGTTGCAGGTTCAATCCCTGGTCAGTGTGTGTATGAGAGGTAATTGAATGATATTTCTCTCTCTCTTTTTCTCCCTTCCTCCACTCTTTCTAAAAATAAATATATAAAATCTTTTTTAAGTATGTTTTTATTAATTGTGCTATTACAGTTTTCCCAATTTTCCCCCTTTATCCTTCCTCCACCCTGCTCCCCTAACACTCCAGCATCCCCCCACCCCTTAGTTCATGTCCATGGGTTGCACATATAAGTTCTTTGAATCCTCTGTTTCCTATACTACTTTTATTTCTCCCTGTCTATTTTATGCCTACTAATTCTGCTTCTTCTTCCCTGTACATTTACCCAACTATTCCCCTCTCCCCACTGACCTCCCTCTGTGTGATGTCCATTTCTCTGATTCTGTTCCTGTTCTGCTTTTTGCGTAGTGACGTTCTTTTGCAAGGGGACCTGGTCTCCCTTTTATTCATGGTTATATGGGTTTGTAAACTAGCTCAATTATGGGAATTGGTTGAAGGGCTGTGACTTTCTGTTTTTATTATTTATGTTAGAATTTTATTTATTTGACCTCCATTTTTCTGCTTATACAGATCAAGAAAGAATTTAGTATGCTTCTTATTTATTTCACTTCTAAGAACACCATGATCAATTAGCTAACACCATAGGTCCACATGAGTCAGACTATTCTGATTGGTGCTTTGACTCTACTGTCCATTTTGGCAAACATGCCTATCTTGCCTTTGGTGGTTGAGTGCTGCCATTTAGCCCTGCCATCTTGGAATGCAATTGTTATTGTATTTAGGTTTCCCAGTTCAGTTGCTATACTTCCTATTTTAGGTCTGGTCTACAAGGAACAGTGATTGTAAAAATTTTAAAGAATGCCAGGACTCCCCTCAAAAATATATTCCTATGGTATTGGTAAATGGTTATTTTCTTGATCCTCTTAGGGTGGCTGAGTAGTTATTAAATGACAATATCTACTCCAACATTCCAGCCTCTCTAAATCTTTTATTCATTTTATCTACATTAAACAAATGCAGATCCAGCATGTCTAACTTGCTCACTGTGGGTCACCTTTTGGTCCATGTTTCAGCCAACAAACCGGCCAAACAATTACAGTCTCTTCTAACTCCCTGATCTGTAATATTAAATGTAGAATCTCTACTTAGTGAGTTCATATCAGTAAACTTGGCCTTACTCAATTTTCTGTTTCTTTCACCACTATCTTACACTTTTAATATCTATTCCTGCTTTTGTTCTCTGGATTTCTGTCTATATAAATTAGAAAACTGGGGTGGGTCTTTTGGAATGTGGTATACCCCCTCATGATGCACTCCTTTTACCTTACCTTCAGGGTACCGCTGAGACTTGAGACTAATTATAGTTCTAGAAGAAAAGGGTGGGGGGGGTCATGAGGAAATTGAGCATTGTCTGACATGGCAACTGCCTTACAGAAGGCCATTATATAGTTTCCTATGGCAATGCAGGGTTACTTTCCCAGACAGAGGTGGAAAGGCTGCTTCTACTGAGAGTGAGAAGGCTCCTTCCATCAGCTGTTAAGAGGCCTCTTCCACTGGCAAAGAAGATTCATTTGAGTTAAAGAGTTTAATGTCCCCAGCTTCATCAGTATCTTCCCACACTTTCTACTTCAGCTTTCATGTACTCATCCTTTCTCATCTTTTTTCTTTAAATTGAATTTATTGTGGTGACATTGGTTCATAAAACCATATAGGTTTCACATGTACAACTCAATAAAACATCATCTGCACACTGCATCATGTGTCCACCACCCCAAGCAAAGTCTCTTTCTGTCCCCATTTCTTTCTCTTTACCCACTTTCACCCAGATACTATTTCCATTTCCCTATCACTATCACCACACTGTTGTTTGTGTCTAAGGGTTATACATATATGTTCTTTGGCTAATCCCTTTACCTTCTTTCTTTTTAAAAAAATTAATTTATTATTAGAGAGAGGGAAGGGAGGGAGAAAGAGAGGAGAGAAACATCAGCGTGTGGTTGTGTCTTGCATGCCCCCTACTGGGGACCTGGCCCACAACCCAGGCATGTGCCCTGACTGGGAATCAAACCAGCAACACTTTGATTCACAGGTTGGCACTCAATCCACTGAGCCACACCAGCCAGGGCCCTTCACTTTCTTTCATCTAGTCCCCCTCTCCTTTCCTCTCTAACATCTGTCAGTCTGTTCTATGTGACCATTCCTCTTTTTATTGTGTTCATCAGTATATTTTGTTCATTAGTTTCCACATATGTGAGATCATATGGTATTTGACCAATAGCACACAAGGGTACACTTTTTTTCACATCTTCACCAGCACTTGCTGTTTGTTGATTTTTTAATTTTTATTTTTAAATATATTTTATTGGTTATGCTATTCCAGTTATCCCAGTTTCCCCCCCTTTGACCCTTTATACCCAATACCCCCATTCCCTCCAGCAATCTTCCCCTTAGTTCATGTTCATGGGTTGTGCATATAAATTCTTTGCCTTCTCCATTTCCTATACTATTCTCAATATCCCCCTGTCTATTTTGTACCTACCAATTATGCTTCTTAATTCTGGCACCTTTTCCACCATTCTCTCCCTTCCTTCTCCCAGCCGATAACCCTCCAAATGATCACCATATCTATGATTCTGTTGCTGTTCTAGTTGTTTGCTTAGTTTGTTTTTTCAGATGCAGTTGTTGATAGGTATAAATTTATTGCCCTTTTAATGTTCATAGTTTTGATCTTCTTAAATAATTCCCTTTAACATTTCATGTAATAATGGCTTGGTGATGATGAACTCCTTTGGCTTTACCTTGCCTGGGAATCACTTTGTCTGCCCTTGCATTCTAAATGATAGCTGTGCTGGATATAGTAACCTAGGCTATATGTCCTTGCTTTCCATCACTTGGAATACTTCTTGTCAGTCCCTTCTAGCCTGCAAAGTTTCTTTTGAGAAATCAGCTCATAGTCTTATGGAAACTCCTTTGTAGGTAACTCTGCTTTTCTCTGGCTGTTTTAAGATTCTCTCTTTATCTTTCATCTTTAGCATTTTAATTATGATGTGTCTTGGTGTGGCCCTCTTTGGGTCCAACTTGTTTGGTACTCACTGTGCTTCTTGGACTTGTATGAGAGCAGCTAATCATGTTTCTCTCTCACATCTGTTTCTCTCCCTCTCTATCTCTTCCTCCCTTCTCCTCTCTCTAAAATCAATAACAATGTCCTTGGATAAGGATAGAAAAAATAATAGAAAACAAAACAAAAAAACTTCAAAACCTTAGAGCTGGCTCTGCATAGCCCTTTAGAATCTAAAGTACCTTTGCTGGTTCTTGTGTAGATTGACTTTTTTACTACCTGAGTCTTCTTTTTATTGTTTACTCCTCAGAGAAATTAATGAGCTTGAAGTGGAAATCTTAAGAGTAAAGTCAGTGAGGTCCTACATCTTCTTTTGTCTTGATCTCATCATTGAAAGACTGGACAGCCATAGCATTCCAGTCTCTCTCATAGGGTTAATATTTTCATTTTATTTATATTTGTGAAAGTAAGAACTTTGGGGTTGCTAAAAGAAATTTAGGCACAAAAATAGGGAAGAATAGCTAGTTTGGGTGAAAAGACCTTTGTCAGTGTAAGAAACATCCAAACTAAGAATTTTTATGAGTTTTTGCTTTTTTTTTTTTTTTTTAGACAAACTGATGGCAATTGCCAGGAAGCAAAATTTCAACGGACTGGAAAAATTCTCCAGAGAATTCAGTTATATACCTTATTTTATACATTGCAATAAAAGAAGTAACCATAAAGGGGTTACATGAAATTTACTGATGGTAAATTAGGGAAGCAGGAGAAAGCAAAGGTGGGAAATTTGGGGGATTAGATAAAAAGTGAAAGAAATAGACACATACTTCTTTTACATTTGTGAGTATAGGATAGTTAACAGGCAACAATTAACATAATAATAACAATGAGGGGATTTGTGGTAGGGATCTGTTAAAAAGGAAGTTATTTTGATATTCCAGAAGCATGTTATTAGGTATGTTATTGTAGATGTGAAAGAAAGAAAGAAAGAAGAAAGAAAGAAAGAAAGAAAGAAAGAAAGAAAGAAAGAAAGAAAGAAAGAAAGAAGAAAGAAAGAAAGAAAGAAAGAAAGAAAGAAAGAAAGAAAGAAAGAAAGAAAGAAAGAAAGAAAGAAAGAAAGACAACAGAAAAGCTCAGTTATTATGAAGATTGATCTTTTGGGTGAAAAAATGCTGGCCTAGGACATCATTACCTTCCATGAACTGCCTTTAGTTAGAAAGTTCTAATTTCAGACTTTCCTATGTGGTTACTTTGCCCTTTGAGTTTGTAAGGTCACTATGTAGGCTTCCCCTGAGCTTGTCAGGTTTTGTATGTGGTCCCTTTTTCTTCCATAACTTTCTGGAACATTTAGAGAATACTCCATAAATGGCAAACTGTACTCTACAGGGTGTGGCAAAAAGGTTTACCATTGTGAGTAAATGAAACACAGACTTTATTCTTATATTATTATTTACTAACTATTGTATTATTTTCCATATAAACAACTGTAAACCTACTTTTGCCCACCTCATATAAGCACAAAACTGGCTGCTGGCTCATATGAAAACCCTTCTTCCCTATTATACAATATCTTAAGGCTCTTTTTCATTTACTTTGAAATTGTGTAGAGGCTGTACTAGAGGAATTGCGGCCAGTCACAGAGGATGGCCAGTGAATTCTGTAAAATGATTTATTTTAATTCCATTTGATCAGCATTATATGGCTGTAGCAATGGTAATCTCTTCATAATCTAGGACTTGTAGTAAGCTCCAAGTTCTTTTTCCTTCTATCATAAATTTACAACACTTTCACTGCTAATTAGTATTTCTTAAAGAAAGACCAGGCAAATGAGGTACAATACAGAGGCACTGATCTTGCTTCAGATGAACAGCTCTTGGTTGGACAGAGGAGGAGGTTAAAAAAAAATTATTATTTTATTGTTGTTCAAGTACAGTTGACTGCATTTACCCCCCACCACCCCATCCACCCCAGCCATCCCTACCTCCCTCCCCTGATTCCACACACCCCCATGGTTTTGTCCATGTGTTCTTTATAGTTGTTGCTGAAAATGCCTCCCCACTCCCCCTCATTATCCCCTCTCACCTCCCCTCTGGTTACTGTCAGATTGTTCTTAATTTCAATGTCTCTGGTTATATATTGCTTGCTTATTTGTTTTGTTGATTAGGTTCAAAATTTGACAGACTCATTTTAAGGTTTTAAAATAACTGGGGACTTCAATTATCCAGGCTTTTTATATTGCCTCCTCCATGTCATCATTGGTAGGCCAGACAGTAGCTGATGGTTTATTTTAAACCCTATTGCAGCTTTTTCTTCATCTAGAGGAGAAAGAAAATTTTAACATATTCACATAATTAGAAGTGTAACTTTTTCCTCCGGCAAAACATGAAGTTGGTATGTCAGGAATGCAGATGTTTCTCTATATCTGTGGATTCCAGCCATTCTTACAATCCTCTTGCTAATTGTTCTACCAGGTGGCTTTGGACTTTCACGAAACAAATCTGACCTATGTGTCACTGCCTATTTAAACAGAATTCAATCTCAAAGAATAAGGTTCCATTAAAGAACATATGGAAGGAAAAAGGAAAAAGCCTAAGTCAATGGAAATTGAATAAGAGACTGAAACCTTGGAGTAAAATTACTTGTAATGAATTGGAATTCTTTTCTTTTTACAAGATAATAAAATTAGGCTCCTTAATAACTATTCCTTGGGACTAAATGAATGGCCTGAACATACTGAAGGGAGATGAGAGGGCTGGTATGTTGTGTTTATGAGACCCAAGGCTGTTGCTACAGCTACAGACAAAATGTTTGACTATATTAACTGAATAATTAAATATTACTGGTGGTTTAACAAAAACTAATGGACAAATTTTAGTTAGAATTACAGAATTATTTGAGATTATATGGAGAGACTGCAAACAAGTAGATGAAAAATGAATAACTTTAATTAATATTTCATATGTTAATGTTTCCATGGTACCAAGCATGAAGGACTGGAAAACAGCTGAATAACTGATTCAGCTCTAGCTATTTTACCTGGATGCCTCTGCAAATATTGTAAGTCTTTTAAGGGTGATTACCATGCCTAATACATCCTTCTCTGTCACACAATGCCTACCATATAAATAGCATAAAATAACTGCTTGATTAAATGTTTGATAGGATATTTGCCATAATAGGATGGCAAATATTTGCCTTAATTAGGATATAAGTCTATATAAAGAACTTAAGTTTATATCAGTCTGCAAAGCTATCTGTGGCAAACATATATAAATGATTCACAAAGATCCCTACTTCCATTCCATATTGTAGGCTTGCTGCTGGAGAGTGTCTATCCAGCCAGGGACTGCATTACCAACCCATCTCACATTCAGATGGGGCCATCTCACATTCAGATGGAATCATTCACTAATTGGATTTTAGAAGAACTGCTTTGTGTCATTTTTAGGCTAAAGTAGTTAAGAAGCAATGGTTTTAGTCTACTTCTCTATCTTCTGGCTTAATGGAGAGAACTCCAAGGGTCCAGATGAGGGTGGAAATATGCATGCAGAATCCATTCACAACTAGAATGCTCACATTGGACTGTGAAATACTTTTACTGTGTTATGCCACTAAAAAATTGGAGTTTGTGTTATTACAGCAGCTAGCAATATCTTAATTAATACACTGTGAATGTTAGTAATAACATAATCACTAGATTATGGGCTACAATGATATTTTGAAGATCACTTCTATTGAGTCTTCATGGTATCAGCAGAAAGGGGCAATAAGAAATTCTGGTAGGTCTCTGTTGCCACAGCACTGTCACAAAGGAAAACATATCTTCTGTTTGCTATTGTGCTACATATCTTCTGTTTGCCCTTTCCAAACCCTTTCTCTGCACTTCTCTTAGTGGCTCTCTGTAACCTGAACTTCATGGATTACATCTCTTGCCCTCTGGCATTTGGCTGAGTTTAGCCAAAAGGAAGCTCCCACAGGAAGTCAGAAGAAAGGAAGAGAGTGAAATCAAATATTGATTCTTTTAGCTCTCTCCCTGTGAGTTTTCCTGGAGGTCGCTCTGTCTGTCAACCAAGGTCAGTGCTCCTTTCAGAAAGACTTCTCTACACCATTCTCTCCTCTCCCTTCCAATAACCAACTTACACCTTGTGCCTTCAGGCCTAGGTCTAATAACAGCTTTGTTGCTACTAACTCTGAGTTACTGTACTATCCATTATGTGTCTGCTATGTCTAATCCACTTTTATATAAAGAGCCCCTTTTATATATCAATTATATCTCACAGATGGGTAAAAATATCTCCTTAGTTTGACTTCTCTTGAATTCTCCTAATTTGAAAGTGCCATCTATTTTTTGTTGAGACCCTGGCTAATATAGAGAACCAGAATTAGATACTCACAAGACAATCTCCATTAGTCAATATGAGTGGGGCCCATTGAATCTGCCAATCTCATCTAATTCTGGTTGTGTACACTTTTTGTAGGACTTCTCATTTTTCTCCACAACAGTAGCAATAGTGGCTGAGGACAGTGTAACTCAAAGTAGCTGGCTATAAGTTTGATACTTCTTACAATGTTTTGAATGTGAATTTCTCTTTCTACTTTGTATCCATGCTTTAAAGAAGTGGAGCATAGTAGTTAGGAGTACTAGGCATCAGTGAGGTTTTCAATTAGCTTTTGAGTTAAGCTGCCTCTGCTGCTTATTAGCTACTATGTTACACAAGTTACTTAGTCTCTATAAGCCTGAGTTTCCTCATCACTAATGTGAGAATAACCACAATATCTGCCTTATGTGGCTGTTTTGAGGACTAAATACCTGACTTATATTAAGTGTTCAGTAAATTTTTTCCACAAAACAATATCTACTTAACTAAAATTGGTGCTCCAAAGAGATGGTCCTTGTATAGCCTCTAGTTTCATATACCTTAAGTATATAATAATACATATCTCAGTTTGAAAAGCATGAATACACTTGCTAAAGTTATGTTAAGGAAAGCAAAACAGCTACAAGGGCAAAATTGCTGATACTTGATTTATCAGAAGGATGAAAGAAAATAGAAGGAGGACGATATGGAAAGAAATAAGGAGAGAGAGAGGGTAGAAGGAAAGGAGAGGAATGGAGGAAGGGAGGAGGAGAAGGCCTAGACAGGAAAAATATCATCTTTAAGAGGCTGTATATAAAATTAATTTAAAAATTTAAAAATAATAGAAAAAAGAGTCTGTATAGTATGACAATTAAGCACATAAACTGTGTGGACTTTTGGCCAAGATGGAAGCATAGGTATATACACTTTGCTTCCTTGCACAACCAAAAGAAGGACAACAACAAATTTAAATACAAAACAATAATCAGAACTGCCAGAAAACCGAGCTGTATGGAAGTCCAACAACCAAGGAGTTAAAGAAGATATATTCATCCAGACCGGTAGAAGGGGCAGAGAAGGACAGCCAGGGCAGAGAGGACACATGGCAAAGTGGCAGCTGACAAACCAGGTGGTCCCACATTTGCATGCAGATAAACCAGGAGGAGCAACTGGGGAGCAAGATGAACCAGACAACCCAAGTCTCCAGTGCAGGGAAATAAAGCCTCAAAACTTCTGACTGTAAAAATATGTGGGGGCCCAGCCTCACAGGAAAGTTCACTGGAGAAACCCACAGGGGCCTAGAGTGTACACAAAACCACCCACCTGGGAATCAGCACCAGAAGAGCCCAATTTGCTTGTGGGTATCAAGGGAAGTGACTGAAAGCTGGCTGAGAGCCAAGCAGGCTGCATTGTTCCCTCTCAGACCTGTCCCCCATGGTCCCCATACAGCACCATGACACAGTAACATGGGTTGCCCTGCCCTGGTGAATACCTAAGGCTGTGCCCCTTACTAGGTAACAGGTATGTAATGACTATATATATATATATATATATATAGCCCAGATGAAACAACAGGTCAAAGCACCAAAAATAGAACTAAGCAATGAAGAGATAGCCAACCTATCAGATGCAGAGTTTAAAACACTGGTAATCAGGATGCTCATAGAAATGGTTGAGTATAGTCGCAAAATAGAGGAAGAAGTGAAGGCTATACAAAGAGAAATGAAGAGAAATGTACAGGGAACCAACAGTGAAGGGAAGGAAAACAGGACTCAAATCAACAATTTGAACCAGAAGGAATAAATATTCAACCAGAACAGAATGAAGAAATAAGAATTCAAAACAACGAGGAGAGGCTTAGGAACCTCTGGGACAACTTTAAATGTTCCAACATCTGAATCATAAGGGTGCCAGAAGGAGAAGAGGAAGAACAAGAAATTGAAAACTTATATGAAAATATAATGAAGGAGAACTTTCCTAATCTGGCAGAGGAAATAGACTTCCAGGAAGTCCAGGAAGCTCAGAGAGTCCCAAAGAATTTGGACCCAAAGAAGCACACACCAAGGCATATCATAAATAAGTTACCTGAAATTAAACGTAAGGATAGAATCTTAAAAGCAGCAAGAGAAAAGGAGACAGTTACCTACAAAGTAGTTCCCACAAGACTATCAGCTGATTTCTCAAAAGAAATGTTACAGGCAAGAATGGGCTGGAAAGAAATATTTGAAGTCATGAAAGGCAAGGACCTACATCCAATATTCCTCTATCCAGCAAAGCTATCATTTAGAATGGAAGGGCAGATAAAGTGCCTCCCAGATAAGGTCAAGTTAAAGGAGTTCATTAGTACCAAGCCCTTATATGAAATGTTAAAGGGACTAATCTATGAAATAGAAGAAGATAAAAAACTATGAACCGTAATATGACAACAAACACAACTATCAACTACTGATCCTAAAAAAGAAAAGAAATGAAAAGAAGAAGAAAAACAAACTAAGCAAACAACCAGAACAGGAACACAATCACAGAAATGGAGATGACATGGAGAGTTATCAGTAGGGAAAAGGAGTGGGGGGGATGGGGGGAAATGTACAGGGAATAAGGAGAGTAAATAGTAGGTACAAAATAGACAGAAGGAGGTTAAGAATAGTATGGGAAATGGAGAAGCCAAAGAACTTATATATATGACCCATGGACATGAACTAAGGTGGAGAATGCTGGTGGGTGGGGTGTGCAGGGCAGAGGGAAATAAGGGGAAGAAAAATATGGGACAAATGTAATAACGTAATCAGTAAAAAGAACTGATGTTCTTTTTTAAAAAAGAACATAAACTGCATTTAAAATCCTGGCTCCGTTACTTGTCAACAGTGTGAACCCTGAACAAGTTGCTTAACCTCCACATATCCCAGATTTTTTCATCTGTAAAGTGGGAGACAATAATAGTATCTGTGTCCTAGGATTATTATAAAGATTGAATAAGTTAACTTGTAAAACACTTACGACAGGACCTGGAACACAATAAGTGCTATGTAAGTATGTATTATTATATGCTATTTCTTGGAGAAACTCAGAACTTACTTGTATTTACTTATGTATATTTTTTTTATTTTGAATTACATACAGAGGGGGCACTATATGTTTTTCAAGTGCTTGTTGTCATTAAAGATGTAAATCAGGCCTTTCTCTGCTTTATATGTTTCTTGTGTTTAGAATATACTCCCTGGGTAACCATACCTTTTTAGAGTAGCCCACCCAACTTCCTTTTTTTTTCTAGCTGACAAAATTATATTTATTGTAGCCCACATCAAACTTTCCTAGGCAATTAATTGCTCTTTGTCCTCTGGGTTCTCAGAGCATGGTTTATCACATTATATGTGTGGATATTTAAACCAATAACCAAACAGCTCTTCTGTACATCTTTGTGATACCCAGTGTCTATCTTTCAGTAAATATTGGTTGAGTTGAAACATGTCTAGCCACAATGGTCTCTTTTCATTTTAGTTCTTATCACAACCAACTAGATAAGTTAAGTGACTTGCATGGGCTTATATAGAAAAAGTAGTAGATCTAGGGTAGAATCCTAGTCTGCCCCCCTACCTTTTAAGTCAACTGCTAACCTATTATAATGGGTAAACACCACATAGCAATGCAGAAGGACTGTTTGTTGTTAAGGTCAAATCTCTCTTGCCACAAATTAGGCTTGCTTCCTCTTTTAGAGTAATAACTTAAAACATCTCGTGCTTTTTTAATTCATTGATTCTAGGGGTAGGAAGAAAGGGGGAGAGAGAGAGAGGGAGAGGAGAGAGAGAGAGAGAGAGAGAGAGAGAGAGAGAGAGAGAGAGAGAGAGAGAGAGAATTTGTCCTACCCATTTTTGCATTCATTGGTTGATTCTTGTATGTATGTGCCCTGACTGGAAATTGAACCCACAACTTTGGCACATGGGGACAACACTGTAACTAACTGAGCTACCTGACAAGGCAAACATCTTGTATTTTTTGTAATAATTTAAAAGCATTCTTTTTTCTTCTTTGCTCAAGAAAACTGGAAATTCACATTTTGGTCACATTTCTGCAAAAAATCAATATTCTCATACTAAATGTTAAAAGATAAATATCTTCTCCAATGAAGATATCAGAAAAAGGCATAAAATTGTGAGCCAATCTCAGAGCCATAGTTTTAAGTTAGATATTAAGACACCCAATACTGTTTCCAGGAGAAATCAGTCCAAGGGTCCACTCAGTCAGGAGTCAGAGTTATTTAAGTTATGATGTATAATTTAGTCTGAGAACTCAAAGTCAGTAAAAGAGTCAAAGTCAAGTAGCGGCTGCAATAGAATCAGCCACCAGAACAATCCTGAGGATGGTTATTGAACAGATAATGATAAGCAAGTTGTTCCTGACCAATCAATCCAGAAAATAGGCGTGGATCAATAAAGGGTTGATGTTCCTTGGAGGAAATTAGGAGACCAGCCATGATATGATGAGTCGTAACACATATCAACTAAAATGTGGAAATTCTGACTCTAAGTTAGCAAAGTAAAGCACAGCTAATAATATAACATCTACTAATAAACTAGACCACAATTTCATAAAAACACTGGTTTGTATTTAATATAAAAGTTGTTAATTACCATTATTAATGTTTGAAAACTGCTTACCCATTCAAGTTTTTTTATTTTTTGGCAAGGCAAAGAAGAAGAAGAAAACAATGTATGATTTGGGCTAAGATGCAAACAAATTGTTGCTATTATCATTGAAAACTTTTTTAATTTAGATCATTTAAGTATGGAAATAGTACTACTAGTCAATTGTGAGCTAGCAGATAGAAGAGATCTAAATTGTTTCTGGTTAACTCAGAACAGTTGACTGTTTTTGTGACTATAGTCTCAGCATGAGGAGAACCATCTTTGAAACATGGTTAATAACATACACAAACATGTCTTTGATTTTATAAACACATTTGCAACTGATGGAGTCTCTTTAGACTCAGACAAAATCTACAGGCACATGATTGAGCTGATAGTATTTGAAAAGGCTATGTTTCTAAGTTGTCCCACCTTATTCAGATGACCTCATAAACCAAGAAAGTAGAATTTCCAGTTCTCTGCCATTGTGGGGCCATGGTCCTGGGTTAATGAGCTGGAGCCACTGGCTTTCCATCATGTCTGATTCATGACCTCTGTCTATATTCTTTTTAAACCCTTCTGTATTCACCAAGGAGAATGTCTTCTGCCCACACAACAATAGGGAAAACCTAATGAGTACTAAGTGGAAAATGAAGAGTTGTTTCTTCTTCAGATTCATTTTGGCTCCAGAGTGAGTGCACATGCTTGAAGGTTTTTGTAAACCTCCCTTCCCCTTCCTCCTAAGTTACTTACTTGGTTTACACAATGGTTGTGACTAAGTTGGAACTGTCCTCCTGGGTTTGTCTTTCTCTTTCTAGAGAAAGTTCAGAAGAAGCAGATCAGATCATTTTGACTTGGAGCAGCCTAAGACTGGGGTTTTTATCCCATTGTGACCCTCTATCCTTGGAATAACAAATCTTTTGTCTTCCAAGTACCCTCACCTGTGAGTCTCTTCTAGGATGTTAGAAGACAGTGAGAAACAGAAGTTTTTGTTCCCATGTGGACTGCTTTTGGATTCTATAAAATTTGGCTGTATATCTAGGATTTGGTTGTTACTTGCATGGCACAGTTGGGGAAAATGTCCCAATAGATGATTTCTAAGCATATGTACCTGTTGCTTCACCAACATAAATCTATTTCACATTTTACATGTAGTTCAGAGTTGGTCCACACACTTGTTAGTCCCTGAGAGTCCCAAAGGACAAAGTGTAACATTTATATACTCAAAGCAGTTCAAGAATATCTCAACAATCCCATTCAGACCTCAAGAAGAGTTCTTTTAATGACCAATAGTTATTCCTTTGGCTACTATAACTATGACCTACATTTTCAAATCTCCCTATAGCCTTCAAGGCCTTTGCCAGGGTCCTAGGCACTCTCAGACTTTTTCTTGCCCAAATTGTTTCAATAAGAAGTCAGACTTCTTTGTTTCCAAGCTCCCTTGAACTGACTTTTGTCCTTTCACTTTTCTTCCATCTACATTTTCTTCCTTTCTAGAATTGGCCACATGGACAAGTAGAGGAGGTATGTATGAGCTGTGATTGAGAGGCACCAGATGAGGCATCACCAGATAGCATCACACATGGATTTTCACTCCTCAAATGCAGTGTCTCTTCTAAGAGCCAGATATGCTGAGATCCTTTCTTTTCTTTGAAAGGATCTTTCTTTCTTTTCTTTTGCAGCAGCAAAGTCTGAGCTTTCTGCTTATTTCCTTTTACTTTATGACTGCCCAGCTTGGACTTTTTCTCCTTAAACTTGGTTGCAGAGTTTATTGTAATCTCCCATGCTGCTGACCCTTGCTGATGTTTCTAATGATAAGCCATTTGGGGACCTAGAGCAGGAGTTGGCTAACTACAATCCACTGTTCAAATCACCAGAGCCCCTGCTTGTTTTTGTAAATAAAATCATATTGTAATACAACTACACCAACTGGTTTATGTGTTGCCTATGACCACTTTTGCATTATAGTGGCAGAGGTGAAGAGTTGTGACAAGAAACTATATGTGGTCTACAACTCCTGAGATATTTACTATCTGGTAATTTAAGGAAGTTAGCTGACCCCTGCCCTAGAAGTTTGAAGGCTAATCACTACAAGAGAACAAGCACAAATAGCAAACAGAGACAAGTTGTAAATTATACAACTGCTTCTGTAATGGCTTTCTGATAAACTGTTTCTGACTCCCAAAATGGAAAACCCAAATCAATACGGGCTTGAGGTTACTGCTTTCAGTTCTGTTGGTGGGGCTCACCCTCTGCTCCTATTATTTTTCTCTTGGATGTAGGGATGGGCAGGTGGATTCATCTCCATGAAGTTCCATATTCCCAGGATATAGTCTCAAAATACAATCCAGGAAAAAAAAGTAGATGCCTCCTTTACACAAAGTAGACAATCTGTATCTCTGGGGCCTCTAGACTGCATGACATTTAGGCACACTAGGTTTTTTCTTGCTCTCTGAATACCCAACCTCCAACTCCATCTAGAAATACATATATGTATTTTACTTATTTCTTATCTTGGATCAAAACATAAATGTGCCCTGGAAAGGGTTGATATAGTTAGCCAATAAAACCTTGGTTTGATTCTTTTTAATAATGTCCTATCAGAGAACAGGACTCTAAGTATCGTGTGCTATCTACTTTTGAACCTTTATATTCTCCTTTTCCCAGAGCTGAAACTACTTGATTTCCTCCTACAGGCTTCAGCTCCATTTACTATCCAGGACCAAATTGAGCCTTGGTTAGAAAGGATTTACAATATTCTAGTCTAATACACTGTGAAAGGGTATTAGATTAACCTAATGTTGAACTCTGACTTTGTTCCAGCTCTAACTTCCCCACAGCCTTATTTCCCAATTATTCATTTTGTCTTGTTTAACTATCTAGTACCTCCAATTCCACTTTATCTATGTCCTCTTAGGACACACACCCTGTCATAAACCCCTAACTCAGCTGTCAGGACCCTATTTTCTGTCAACATATTTCCTGGATATTGACTTCCTACCTGGATTTCCAGTGTTATATTTTGTAGAATCAATTGTCATATTCTGTCCAGTCATGGGATACCCATTAGTTTATTTTAGCTCCCCCAGTGCCTACCACTAGAACATTAAACAAATGATTACTGAGTTGCAGCAGAAGATTCTCTCTCCTTTTTTTTGGTGGGGGGAGACCAACATTGATTCAATTTGGGGGCTTCCATCTGTCTAATGGTTACCCCTAAGCCAGGACACAAAAATTTAGGAAGCTGGGTGTCTGTGAACACCAGCCTTAGTGAAGACAGAAGTATCATATAGTCCATGAAAGCTTATGGAAAATTGGACTCATCTGACCTTAAGGCTGACTAATGTGATTTTCATGGTTATTTTTTGTTCTGTCCTGTTTATATTTTTAGTATAGTTTTTATATGCTTTTCTTACTTTCTTTTTAATGTCTCATTTTTATATTTGTGCACCTTGACTTTGATAAATGAGAAATAAGGTAAACACTACAGTGTAAGTGTTTACCACCCTAAGATGGTATACCCTTGTGTAAGTTGTGGGTTATGACTCATAGGCCAAACTATAGCCCTAGTCTCTCCAGCATATTAACCATGGAATCCAGGAAAAGCAGTAGGAATAGGAGACAGAGTCCTGGATGGAGAGTGAGAACTCTACTTTGTTTTCTCCTGAAGCAGCACCTAGAACAATTTCTGACAACATATATGCTTATGAATGCAGCTGTTAAATTAAAAACTGAATTTTTAAAATGCTGGCTTAACCCATTCATCCAGTTAACTTTATCTGTAGATTGTTGGTAGGGGGTATTTATTTTGTATCAAGACTCTCTTCTAACAAAGTAATTAATCTTCATTCCCCTATCTCCCTAACACACAAATAGTGATAAAACACAGCCTGTGAAATTGAAGAGCATTTGAATTTGTCCCTAAAAAAGAAGTGTTTTAAGCAACACCAGAAACTTAAAGGTGGGGTGGCAGCTTACATTTATGACATTCAATAAAATTTCTTGCTTGAAAAGAACATCCCCTTCCATAAGAGGCTAGGGTGACACAAAGGTGGATTGAGATGGTGGTAAGTTAAAAAAAAAAACTGGCTTGGGTTTCAAAACATCTTGAGTTTGTAAGGCACAGTGTGCCTCTCCTTGTCAGATGGATAAACACTACCACAACGGATTGTTCATGATGTTTACCTGTTATACCTAGTGTTGAAGCTGTGGTGCAGCCCAGAACTTGTTGAAAAATGTTCTGCTGTCTGTCCAGACTTTGTTTCAGCCAGTTTTAAGATGCAGTGACAATTCATCATTTTATGCAGGTATACTTAAGAGATATTGCAGGTTTGGTTCCAGACCATCACATTAAAGCAAGTATTGCAAAAGTATAAGTTGTGATCTTTTTGCTGGTGGAAAGTCTTGCTTTCAATTTGTAGGAAATGCAAGAACTGTGGAGTGCAACAAAGCAAAGCACAATAAAACAAAGTATGCCCGTAAGTCTTTTTGAGCTATTGATAATATTTTTATAGACGGGGCAACTCAGATCCAAAGAGGTTAAGTGGCCAATCCATCAATCACTCAGCTAGATTTGGGATTAAACTCAAACTTGGTTTTCCTGATTTCCTAGTTCAGGGGTCTTTTGATCTCCCCATGCTGCCATCCTAACTGTGGTGACACTGCTTATTCTCACAGAGCTCAGCTGTATGGCTGTTTCACCACTGAGGTTATGTCTGTCTGAGAATAAAACCATGGGTTGAAAAATAGTCCATACCCACAGACACTTAACTGACTGATTATTTTACCAAAATAGCTACATGTACATGTGGATAAATGAAATAGAAGTCACCACTCTCCTTCAACATAGCCACCTCTCCACAAATCTTCTATGTAGGCTGATTTAATTTAGCTAATTGTGCTGGAATATATCATCTAAGGAAGCAATCTAATATATTTTATGTTTGTTTAAGTTTGCCTCAAAAGAATTCTGATGTCTTTGCTCTCATTAAGATCCCACCTACTTACTTAAGAGTCTCTAATAACCTCTTATTAACACACAGGTAATTAACAAGCATTTAATTTTATTTATGTACAAGACACTCTCATAGGCATTTGTGTGTATTCAAGAAGAGTATTTCATGAGCAACATATGCCTGGTTCCTGCCTTTGAGAACCTCAGAATGCAATTAGGGAGGGAAGTCTAATAATTATCAAACAGTCATAAAACAATACAAGAATACACAGCCAAGTACTAGTGTAGGCATTGTTGATTATAAGAAGAGATACATGTCTTTAGTCTGGAGCAGTCAAGAAAGGCTTCTCAGAAGATATATAACTTGATCTGGGCTTAAAAAATGTATTAGGATTTTGATAGGCAAAGGAAACAGAGGAAAGTATTTCCAGACAGAGAGACAGCAATAGGAAATATAAGAATGAGACACTTAGGACAACAATGAGATAGTCAGTATAAATGGAGCACAGTGTATGATCAGGAGGAGTAAGCTCAGCCCAAACTTATTTTCCTATTACTTAAACCCTACATTATTACCTTTACTCGTGTAGTCATGCTACAATCCAATGATTTTTCTTCTAACCGAAGAATAGGCTAAAAGGCCATGATCCTGATGAATTCTAATGTCCTAATGGTGTCACCTTCCTCCACACTCAACTGGGACCAAAACCAATTGCATTCCGAAAATTGAGAGGTAACTCCACAATACCAATTAAAACAGTATGAGCACACAAAGAGCAGATGGAGGACATTGCTCCTTAAGTGAATATTTTGTCCTAGAATGAGCAATATTGTTAAAGATCATAGGGAAGGTCATGGAAGCAGTTTTGGAAAATTTGGATGCTGGAATTAATTGCTTTCAGTTTTAAAAGGCCCTATTTATCTTCGTCATTTATAGTCAAAATTTGGTGAAAGGGAGAAATTGCTCCTAAATAGTGGCAGGAATATACCCAGTGTTTTTTTGTTTTTGTTTTTGTTTTTAGAATAAGCTGGCTCTTTATGGAATTGGTCTACCTCTTGGGCAACCTGTGTGTATGTGTGGTCTAAGACATTCCTTTCCTCAGTGTTCATGTTACTGCTTTAAAGCCTTTGTCAAGCCAACAGCTTGAGAGTTTTCTCCAAATAAGGCTTCAGTACTTATTCACAAATAAACTCTAACTTAGGTGCATGGTCTTTCATCTAAAGATGACCCACCTCACGTGTGTGTGAATGCACTTCCTATAATTACCCCAACAGCTTCATTTTGATGATCTGCATGGGGAATGGCTGACAATGAATAAAATATAATCAGCTCACCTCACCAGTAAATAACATGCTCTCTGGTCCACCACATGAAAATGAGCCTCTCAGATCCTTTTTGTGTGGAATGGTTTTCAGGGAAGGGTTAGTGACTGAGACTGCTGACACTTTTCAGAAAAACAAATGAACAAACAAACAAACAGCCCTTGATGTTTTTGATAATTGCTCCAAATGGCTTGTTTTGGAGTAAGCTTGTAAGGTGACTGATTCCACAGTCATCCAACTGTTCCCTGGTCTTCCTCTTTGCACGCACCAGTGTTGGTGTTTGACTAAAATCCTTAGCAGAGTTCCCAATATAGAAACAAAACATCTTTACTTATTATGAATGGCCCTAGAGTTTCTTGAAGATGTATTTGGGGCAATGGTTGTGGTTGGCTGTGTCAGGCTCCAAATTCCAGATAAATATTGGAGTGGGTTAGCTAAGTAAGATATGAGGTTTTCAAAAGTAGCAAACATTCAGATATTTATTTTCATTGATTTATTTGCCAGATTCTACTCGGAACCAATTAGGAAAATTGTGACCTTTCTTTCTTTATGCAATAAGGTACAGATTTGGAGAGCAGTTGAATTTCAAACAGAAGTAGTCCTTACATCCAATGGCAAAATGGTAAGAGTTAAGGTTGCTTTCCCTCTAAAACAAGGATTCTCAATCCCTGCCAGAGGAGGAATTTTTTGGATAGAATCCATATGCTCTCCTGTAGTGTATGCCCCATGTGAGTGTTAGAGATGTCCTTCTTAAGGTTCTGACCAGGTAGAGATTTAGAGAACAAGTCACATGTGTATAGGTCCTTGAAAAGCCCATGTTTAAAAACCTGGAGGAATACATATGTTATATCAATTGCATTTCTTCAGTCAGGAAATTCCTTCCTGAGTGGCTGATGCAGTCCAGAGAGAATCTTTATCTGGCTATCTCCTGATTACAAATTAGTTACTTATTCAGTTGATGCCTTCACTGTAGCCATTCTCTTCTATTTCTGTAATTCACCCTTGAGTATTATGGTGTAGAAATGGCTCCCAATTTGTTCACACCTCCTTGTCTCATGTTTAATCTCATTCCATACTCTCTCTGGGGTAGGTTGAGTGACTTGCTTTGCCCATTGGGACAGTAGCACATATAATGCCAGCAGAGACTTGAAAATTACTTGCACATTGAAGCTTGCTCTATTCCACTACTTATAGGACACCTGTAAAGGACACCAGGTGAATAAGTTGATGCTAACTTACTGAATAAAGAGATTTATAGGGCTCAGTCACCACTATTGCTTCAGTAATAGCCTACCAACTGCCAGACATTTAAGCGAAGCTAGATCTTCTGGGTCACAAACTGAATACCATTGCACAGGACAAAAGAACCCAGCAGAGATAATTCCAGATGGCTTAGATTAAAAGAATAATCAGAGCCAGTATTAGGGTGAGGTGAGGGACATGCCTGGAGCACAAAATTTAAGAAGGCATTCACTCATGGATTATGCAAGTGCAGTGTTGACAACTGAATCACCCCAAGAATTAGTGTCTCCTTAAATTTTGTACCCTAGGCATGTCACTTGCCTCATCCTAATCCCAGCCCAATGAACCACCCGGGAGACCCACAGAATTATTAGCCAAATAAATGATTATTGTTTTGAATCACAAAGTTTTGAGGTGATTTGTTTCACCGCAGTAAATAACTGATATACATGGATTATTTCCAGCATGCTGTTCTTCAGGAAGAACAAGTCCTGAAGGAATTGAACTGCAAATCCAATCAAGTCACTTTGATTGACTTGGGGTATGGGGATAAAGTATTTTAAAAGTGGAAAATGCCTTTAAGTATTTTTACTTTAATCTTTGTTACTAATGTGATATTTCCTTCATACTGAATAAAAATGTTAACATATTTTGTAAAGATTTTTAAATTTATTTTTAGAGAGAGAGGTAGGGAGGGAGAAAGAGGGAGAGAGAAACATCAATGTATGGTTGCATCTTGAGCTTCCTGCACTGTGGACCTGGCCCACAACCCAGGCATGTGCCCTGACTGGGAATAGAACTAGCAACCCTTTGGTTTGCAGGCCAGCGTTCAATCCACTGAACCACACCAGCCAGGGCTAAAAATGTGTATATATTTTTATTCAAAGTGTAATATATCCCATTGTAACAAAAAGTAAAGCACTATGTGAAGAAAAAATAGTTGTTTTCCCTCTTCCTCTTCCTCCAATTCTATCTTCCTAATGTAGTAAATATTGTCAGCTTGATGTGCTCATTTCCATACTTTTCTATATGTATAAACACACATAAACACACAGGCCTTACCCCTTTTTTGGTTTTCAAAAATGAAACCACATCATATACATTATTTTACAACCTACTTTTACTTACCAACATATCATGGACATTCCTCTGGGTCAGCATTATAGATCTTCAATACCTGCAGAATACTTTGTTAAATAGATGTAACTTAATTTATTCTACTATCTGTTTACTGATGGATATTATATCATTTCAGGGTTTTGTACCATGATATATAATGCTGCTTTACATTTCATATATATACTTGTACTTTTGATTCTATAGGACATATTCCCTACAGTGAGAATGCTGAGTCAAAAGATACGTGTATTTAAGATTTTTATTACTGCCAGAATAGAAAAAGTTGAAACAATTCACATTTCCACCAGCAGTATATGAGGGTGCTCACCAATATTGAATGCAAATAATCTTTTAACGTTTTATTTTGTAATCTGAAGGTTAAAAAGTATTTTGTTGTTACATTAATGTGTATTTCCTTGATTGCTAGTGCTAGTGAGGTTGAGCATTTTGTACTATCATATATGGCTTTGCCATTTTCATTCTGTTGTGATTCTGAGTTAGTAGGTAGCGAGTTACTGCTATGATTCACCTGTTTATAATCTTCACTGTTTTTATATTGCATGGCTTGTCTTTTTCATATCACATTGCAGGAGCTTTAAAAATATTAGGACTATCAACGCTTAGTGTGTTCTGTGTATTGCAAATATTTTCTCGCAGTTTGTTTCTCTACTGAAATTTTTCCATTGGTGTTTGTTTGTGAAATTCCTTTCAAAGGAGCCATTTGGACATCTCTTTCCCCCCCACAGGTTTTTATTCTTTTTTATTTTACTTTTGTTGTATTTTTGCATTACCATGTATCCCCCCATACCCTCTTCTACTTCCATGCACCCTCCTCCCTCCCTCATGGACATCTCTTTATTGTAAAAAAAAAATTCCCTTATATTCAACCTAAATTCTTTGTGATACAATTCACCTAGCTTTCCCTGGGTTCTGTATCTCATTATTGTTCTCTATATTTCCAAAGACAAGTGAGCTGCATCTATTGGATCTTTTCTACTGACTGAAAAACTAGGTTGAATTGACTGACCAGTATAGTCAATCAAGTATCTCCTTTGAACTGCTTACTGAAACATGGGGAAACATGGGGAAACATGTTGAAAGAATCTTTAAAAAAATTCACTGAAGCTGAATGCAGCCCCTTATGATAACACCAGCCATTACACTGATACAGATGGGTTCCTAAAGCATTCACTTAGCAGGGTCCCACTCTCCAGGAGATATTTCAGGGGTTTTGGGTCCCCCTCATACTTACTTGGCATTGCAAACAGCAGCAGCCCCCCAGTGTATATACTCCAGTTGTCCCCCTGGAGAGAGAAAATTAGTTTTATCGATTGAACTGAGAATTCTGTTATGATTCTGCCTCTAAGCATACAGAGCAAAACTGTTTGGTTTGTGATGTCCTCATCTTTCATCTTTCAGGAGCCAGTCTCTGATTGCCTTCCTGGTATAAGGCTCATGCTCTCTGTACTTTTCTCTCTCCACCTGTAGCCAAATATATATCTTATCTCAGTGGTCGAAAGTAACATCTTTTCCGGGTGATTCTGAGTGTTGAGAAATTAGGCTGTAAGAACAAAGAACACTATGGTTAAGAGGTTGGTGAATAGGGGAACTACATTCTCAAAATTGATTCCACAAGAAAGTAGTCCTGTGGGATGTAAAGAGGGCTTATGGGCAGAATATTTCTGTGCCAAATATTGCATAGAGTCAGATGGCTGGGTTTAAGAACCTTCTTGGTCATGTTTCTGTTGTGTAAACTTGGGCAAGTCACCGCATCTCTTTGGGCCTTGGTTCATCATTGTTAAAATGGGGGTGGGGGTAGACACAGTACAAAGATCAAAATAACATGTGGTAAATAGAATAAGCATTTGCATGTACAATACTTAGCATGGGGCCTAGCATAGTATATAGTCAATGAATGTGAACTCTTCTTATTCATAAATACATTTTGGAAAATCTGGGTTATACAAATTACATCATCTCAGGGCTTCTAACATGCTGATGTGCTTAGTGTATCATCACAAAAGGAGTTAAAATGAAGTAAATGCTTATTAGATCATGAAACCTCACATTTTACCACTGTAATTGTCAATGAACCTCTGCTCTGTGAACATTTGGGAAATACCAATGTAGAGAAAGAAGGCAGGGTTTGGAGATGGAATACTTGGATTCCAGTTTGAATTGACAATTATCTTTATTGCTGTTGGGAATTTGGGCTACTCACTTAATGTCTCTGGGCCACAGGTTTCCCACTTGTAAAATGAAGAGCATAACACTGTCTATTTTACCTGCCTTACAAGGTATGGGGGGAGAGTTTTGTATGCCGTCACCCACTATACCTACCTTCAGGGACCAGGAATGGGAGTGACTGCTACAAATCCAGGTACAGAAAGAGGAGAAGAGAGGACCCACTGTGTGGAGAGTACAAGGGCATTACCAGTGAGACCTTGAATGGCAGTGATTAGGAGCAAAGTGTGCACATAACAGAGTTCTCTGAAGCTTGCAGTATGAGAAAGTCTCAATTTCTAGGCCCATCCAGGTCTGTGGGCCATTTTCTTACTGCTACTAACCTCAAAGGGAAAGTACATTTTTAAAAGATGGACAGAAGATTTTTAAGGAAATCAAAGCATCCCATGAACTATATGTATTTGTCAGGCCTCTGGTTTACATAATTTGCTGCTTTCCTCAATGTGAATTGATAGAACTTCTGAAATAAAATATATACCTAATTCAAACTAAGATTTTAGTGGCTGGAAACACTCTTCAGTGTTTTCTCTTCAAGTATTTTTAAGGAATGATAATACCTAAAATAGGAAGCTGATGCAGAGAATCATCCAGAGGCAGAAAAGCCTCCTCAGCCCTCTTCAAACCAGATCACAGATGTGACTATCTCCTTCTACAAAGTGAATGAGTCACAGACTCAAATTAACTTTTTCTGCCTGTTGTTCCCAGACACATACAACCCAATGGAAAGACCATACAAGAAAGCACATAACTGATAGTTGTCTGTAACATTTTGCCCACATGTTAAGTTTCCCTACTGAAGAACCACCCTCCATTTCCTTTTATAACTTTATTTTAATCATTGTTCAAGTACAGTTCTTTGTCCTTTACTCCCATCTCAGCCCACCCATCCATCCCTCCCCACCTCCCTCCCATTTCCACCCCCTAGTTTGTGTCCATGTGTCTTTATACTTGTTCCTGTATACCCTTCCACTTTTCCCCTGAAATTCCCCTGAAATTCCCTCCCCTCTCACCTCTGATAATTGTCAGCCTGTTCTCTATTTCAGTGTCTTAAGTTATATTTTGCTTGTTTGTTTGTTTCGTTGTTTAGGTTCCTGTTAAAGGTGAGATCATATGCTATTTGCTTTCACTGCCTGGCTTACTTCACTTAGCATAAGGATTTCCAGCTCCATCCATGCTGTTGCAAAGGGTAGGAGTTCCTTCTTTCTTTCTGCTGCATAGAATTCCATTGTGTAAATGTACCATAGTTTTTTAATTCATTCATTTACTGATGGTTGCTTCCAATGCTTAGCAATTGTAAATTGTGCTGCTATAAACATTGGGGTGCATAGGTTCTTTTGGATTGGTGTTTCAGGGTTCTTAGGATATAATCTTAGCAGTGGAATTGCTGTGTCAAAAGGCAGATCCATTTGTACTTTTCTGAGAAAATTGTATACTGTTTTCCATAGTGATTGTACCAGTCTGCAATCCCACCAACAAAGCACTAGAGTCTCCTTTTCTCCACAGACTCTCCAACACTTGTTTGTTGCTTTGCTTATGATGGCCATTCTGATGGATGTGCAGTGGTACCTCATTGTGGTTTTAATTTGCATCTCTCTGATAGCTAGCGATATTGAGCATCTTTTCATGTGTCTCTGGATCCTCTGTATGTCCTCCTTGGAGAAGTGTCTGTTCAAGTCCTTTGCCCATTTTATAATTGGGTTGCTTGTCTTCTTATATGGAGGTATGTAAGTTCTTTATATATTTTGGAGATTAAACCTTTGTCTGAGGTGTCGTTGGTAAATATGTTTTCCCATACAGCTGGTTCTCTTTTTATTTTAATACTGTTTTCTTTAGCTGTGCAGAAGCTTTTATTTTTATGAGATCCCATTTCTTTATTTGCTCCCTTATGCCCCTTGCTCTAGGGGACATATCAGTAAAAATGTTGCTGCATGAAACATCTCAGATTTTCCTGCCTATGTTCTCCTCTAGGACTTTAATGGTGTCATGACTTATATTTAAATATTTTATCCACCTTGAATTTATTTTTGTGTATGGTGTAAGTTGGTGCTCGAGTTTCAGTTTTTTGCACATAGCTGTCCAGTTCTCCCAACACCATTTGTTGAAGAGGCTATATTTACTCCATTTTACATTGCTGACCCCTTTGTTTAATACTAATTGACCATAGAGACTTGGGTTTATTTCTGGGCTCTCTGTTCTGTTCCACTGGTCCATGTGCATGTCCTTATGCCAATACCAGGCTGTTTTGACTATAGTGGCCTTGTAGTACAGTTTGGTATCAGGTATTGTGACCCTCCTACTTTGATCTTCTTTCTTAAAATTGTGGCAGCTATGCAGGGTTGTTTATGGTTCCATATAAATTTTTGAAGTGTTTGCTCTATGTCTGTGAAATATGCCATTGGTACTTTAATAGGTATTGCATTGAATCTGTAAATTGCTTTGGGTAGTATAGACATTTTGATGATGTTAATTCTTCCAATCCATGAATACGGTATATGTTTCCATTTGTTTGTGTCTTCCTTAGTTTCTTTCTTCAGTGTTGTGTAGTTTTCTGCATACAGGTCTTTTATCTCCTTGGTTAGTTTTATTCCTAGGTATTTTATTTTTCTTGTTGCTATATCAAATGGGACTTTTTTCTTGATTTCTGCTTCTCCTGTTTCATTGTTCATATACAAAAATGCCCTTGATTTCTGGATATTGACTTTATATCCTGCTGTTTCGCCAAATTCATTTATTAGGTCGAGCAGTTTTTTTTAGCAGAGTCTATAGGATTTTCTATGTACATTGTCATGTCATCTGCAAACAATGACAGTTTTCTTTCTTCCTTTCCGATTTGGATGCCTTTTATTTCCTTTTCTTCTCTGATTGCTGTGGCTAAAACTTCCAATACTATGTTAAATAGAAGTGGAGAAAGTGGACAACCTTGTCTTCTTCCTGATCTTAGTGAAAAATATTTTAGGTTTTGCCCATTGAGTAGAATGTTGGGTGTACGTCTCTCCTATATGGCCTTTATTATTTTGAGGACTGCTGCCTCTGTTCCCAATTTGCTGAGTGCTTTTATCATAAATCTGTGCTCTGCCTTATCAAATACTTTTTCCACATATATTGATAGGATGGTGTGATTTTTTCTTTGCTTTTGCTTATGTGATGTATTACATTTATTGATTTACAAATATTGTACCATCCTTGCATCCCTGAGATGAATCCCACTTGGTCATGGTGTATGATCTTTTTATGTATTGTTGGATGCAGTTTGGCAATATTTTGTTGAGAATTTTAGTATCTATGTTCATCAGCGATATTGACCTGAAGTTTTCTTTCTTTGCTGTGTCTTTATCTGGTTTTGGGATTAGGATGATGCTGGCTTCATAAAAAGAGTTTGGGAGTCTTCCATCATTTTGAATTTTTTGGAATAATCTATGAAGCACAGGAGTTAGCTCTTCCTTAAATGCTTTGTAGAATTCTCCTGTGAAACCATCTGATCCAGGGCTTTTGTATGTCGGGAATTTTTTGATTACTGCTTCAATTTCACCTGCTGTTATTGGTATGTTCAGGCTTTCTGCTTCTTCTTCATTCAGTTTTGGAACAATATATTTTTCTAGAAATGTGTCCATTTCACCTAGGTTTTCAAATTTCTTAGCATACAGTTCTTCATAGTAATTTACAATCCTTTGTGTTTCTATGGTATCTGTCAGTTGTGATCTCTCCTCTTTCATTTCTGATTGTGTTTATTTGGATCCTTTCTCTTTTTTTCTTGATGAGCCTGCTTAAAGGTTTGTTGATTTTATTTATCTTTTCAAAGAACCAGCTCCTGGATTCATTGATCCTTAGAATTGTGCTCTTAGTCTCTATGTCATTTAATTCTGCTCTGATCTTAGTTATTTCCTTCCTTCTACTAGCTATGGGCTGTCTTTGTTGTTGCTCCTTGAGTTCTTTTAGGGTTAGGTTGTTTGTTTGAAATGTTTCTATCTTTTATAGGTAGGCCTGTATAGCTACGAACTTCCCTCTCAGGATGGCCTTCGCTGTGTCCCATATGTTTTGGATTGTTGTGAATTCATTTTTGTTTGTTTCCAGAAACTTTTTCATATCTTCTGTAATTTCATTCTTCACCCATTCACTTTTCAATAGCATGCTATTCAATCTCCATGACTTTGAGAGTTTTGGGGGTTTTTCCCTTGGGGTTGGTTTTTAGTTTGTCCCTTGTGTTTGGAGAAAATACTTGGTATGGTTTCAATTTTCTTGAATTTGTTGAAGCTTGTTCTGTGTCCTATCATGAGGTCTATATTTGAAAATGTCAGCTCTGGCTGGCGTAGCTCAGTGGATTGAGCATGGACTGTGAACAAAAGTGTCACAGGTTTGATTCCCAGTCAGGGTACATGCCTGGGTTGCAGGCCACAGCCCCCAGCAACCGCACATTGATGTTTCTCTCTCTCTCTCTCTCTCTCTCTCTCTCTCTCTATCTCCTGCCCTTCCCTCTCTAAAAGTAAATAAATAATTTTTTTTAAAAAAAGAAAATATTGCATGTACTTTTCCAAAGAATGTGTATTTAGCTTCTTTGGGATGGAGGGCTCTATATATATATCAGTTAAGTCCATTTCATCTAGGTATTAAAATCCACTAGTGTAAGTGTGTTGCTGTCTATATCTTTCTTGAAGTCCTCCAAGATTTTCTTTATATCATTTTGTGATTTTATTTTGGTTTAACATATGTTTATAATGTTTGTTTTCTTGATGGATTCTTCCTTTGAATATTTTGGAATGTCCTTATGTGTCTCTTTTTATGGCCTTTGTTTTGAGGTCTGTTTTGTCATATATAAGTATTGCTATCATGGCTTTTTTTCTCTGTGCATTTGCTTACAATATTTATTTCCATCCCTTCACTTTCAGTCTGTGTGAGTGTTTTGTTCTGAGGTGGGTCTTATGTAGGCACCATATATGTGGGTCTTTTCCTTATTCATTCAGCTATGCTATATCTTTTTATTGGAGTATTTAATCCATTAACATTTAAGGTTAATTATTGATAGCTATTTGTTCATTTTACCCCCTTTGTACCTGTGTTCCTCTCTCTCTCACTCTTTTTCTGCTTCTTCTTAAAGCAGCCCATTTAGCATGTCTTGCAGTGCTATTTGGGTGGAAGTGTATTGTTTTAGCCTCTTGTGTCTGGAAAACTCCTTATTTCATCTTCCATTTTAATTGAGAGCCTTGCTGGGTAGAGTCATCTTGGTTGCAGGTCTTTGCTTTTCATTACTTAGAATATTTCTTGCCATTCCCTTCTGGCTTGTAGTGTTTCTGTTGAAAAATCAATTGCTAGCCTTATCGGAGCTCCATTATACATCACTTTTTGTTTCTCCTTTGCTGCTTTTAAGATTTTCTCTTTGTCTTTGAATTTTGCCATTTTAATTATGATGTGTCTTGAAGTGGGCCTCTTTAGGTTCACCTTGATTGGGACCCTCTGTGCTTCCTGAACCTGTGTAGCTTTTCTCCTCTCCTGTTTTGGAAAGTTTTCTGTCATTATTTTTTCAGACAGGGTTTCTATCCCTTGCTCCTTTTCTTCTCCTTCTGGTATTCCTATGATTCAAATGTTGTTGCATTTCATGTTGTCCTTCAGTTCCATTAAGCTATCTACATATTTTTGAGTCTCTTTTTTTTTCAGTTGTTCTATATGAGTATTTCTTTCTGCTTTGTCTTCCTGCTCACTAATTTAGTCCTCTGATTCACTCAGCCTGTTTCTAATTCCTTCTGGTATATTCTTTTATTTCAGATATTGAATTATTCATTTCTTCCTTGTTCTTATTTATAGTTTCTATTTCCTTTTTCATGTTGTTATAGTTCCCACTAAGTTCCTTGTAGTTGTCATTGAGTTCCTTGAGCATTCTTATCACCATTCTTTTGAATTCTGTATCTGATAGTTTGCTTGCCTCCGCTTTATTTTGCTCTTTTACTGGGGAGTCTTCCAAAATTTACAATGTAAGTAAACATAAAAGGGTAATGGGAACAATGGGGTATGAAGGGGAAAGAGTATACTATGAGTTTTGAAGTAAAATTTAAAAGGTACTGGACTAACGGGTGCAAAATCGCACCAAAAGTACAGCATGGTCGATAGTAGCAACTGCTGAATGAAGTTTAATAAAGGTGGAATGGGTATAAGATTATTGTAGAAAAGTGAAAAGGGAATATGAGACATCTACAGTAAAGAAAAATGATTATGAGACGATGGGGAAGAAAACTATTAAGAGTAGAGAGTGAAGCCCAGGTTGAGAGAGGGAGAATAAATAAAGAAAAGAAAAAGAAAAAAGGGGGAGAGAGAAAACAATGAAGTAAAATTCCTTACTTGACTGATCAGGGGCAGGGTGAAGGTGAAATGGAGTAAGACAGTGGGAGAATATTCTATGAGATTTAAAGTACAAACAAGTAGTGAACAAATAGGAGATCCTTTGGAGAAGTATAGCAATAACCATGATATTTCACCCAACTAGGCACTGTTCATAAAATGTGAAAAACAGAGATGGCAATGAGGTAGGAGGGAGCAGATTCCACTTCCCAATACACACAGGAGAAAAACCTACCCGATCTACAGAGGAACAGAGCAAACAGCCAACAGTACCACAGCATATATGAAAATAAGACACCAAAAATTGCAGCGGACACTGAAAAAACAGACAGTAAGGAGAGTGCTTCAGGAAAATAAGGTCTCAGGGACCAGTGTGGGGACCAGGATGGCTGCAGCCCCAGGCTCGGTGCCCACTGCTGGGTTTCCCACAGAGTCCTTGAGAGAGAGCTGGGTCAACTGCTCCCTCCCTGGCCAAACAAGGTTTAAGCAGCACCAGGAGAGACCTGGTTGCTTGAAGTCACAGAGAGGGGAATAAGGACTAAGTGGCAAACACACAGGGGCTGTGAGCACCTACGGAGTCTGTGGACACTGGTTGGGGAGAGTTGAGAGTTGTGCAGTGATGGGCCCTGACCCTGATAGTCCCCAATCTGGCTGGAGAATTGGCTGTGTGGAAAACTGGTGTGTGAGAAGCCAGGCTGTTGTACAGAGTAGCAGGCTTGAATAGGAGGAATTTCTCAAAAAGAAAAAGTTAAAAGAGAGACACTGTTGGGGAAATTCTCCTGTAGCAATTGCTCTAGCCTACTCCCCACCCAGCCAGGCAGTGATCCTGAGGTTGTCCAGAAGGCCCTGTGCACCCCCATAGCACTGGGAAGGGTGTGCACCCGAACACATAGGACTGAGGCAGCCTGGCTGAGCATGTGCGTGTCTGCAACCCAGCCCAAAGCAGTAACCCTGGGGAAGGTGTGCTCTCAGGAAAGTCTGGAGCCTACATCCAAGGTGCCGAGAAGAGGCGCCAGACTAGCTCAGGGGAAAGTGCACACAAGACTGACTGAGTGCAGATCCTGAAGGGAGAAAAGCCATACCAATCACCCCTCAGCCTGCTGCAGCCAGCAAGACCAGGAAGACCAGTTTGGCCAGTTTGAAACCAACAAGAGCCTTTTTTTTAAAAGTATTTTTAAAATACTTAAAAATTTTTATTATTTTTCATCTTTCAAATACTTTTTCCTCCTTTCCTTCTTTCTTGTTTTATTTCTTCTTCCTTGCTTTCCAATTTTTATCTCTAATTTTTTTCTTCTTCTGCTGTTTTTTAAATACCCACAAGTAAGACATAAAAAGCGCAGAACTGTTAAAAGACCAGAATTGGAACCAAAGAGGGGGAATCCGAAGGGCTGAGAGAGTAGCAAATTTCACTTTGCTATTACAGAGAACCTCCAAATTACTGCATGTTTGCATTATGATTTTTTCATTATTCTTACATCATGTATTTTAATAGTATTTTTGTATTCCTCTTCTTTCTGTTTAGTCTTCTTTGCTTGGATAGTAATATAGTATAATTTGACAGGTTTCCCCTGTTCCATCTTTCATAGTGTATTGCTAATTTACTGTCCTTCACGTCATTTGTGTTCCATTAGCACACTACTCCAGGTCCTATACTCCCTATTCTTGTTATCCAAATCAAATAGATTCTGTCATATGATTCTTGCTCCAATACTATTATAAATAATGGCTGTTCCACCCAATTGTAAATACTTCACAACACCCCTCCCAGATCTTAGCCCACTTCACGGTTTTTTGAACTCTGTTACTGTAGTGGTTAACTCCATTCTCTCACACACTACACCTATTTGCTGTCCTTTACTCTCACCTTAACACAGAATCTGAACTCCCACAACCTCACTACTTTCTACATCCAACTCACAACTCTTCCCTCCCCAACAACAGTCTTAACTCCTTTCCATCCTTTCTAAAAAGTGGCTAGTTGGGTGGAATATCATGGTTAACACTGTACATAGTCAAAAGATCTCCTATCTCTTCTCTAACAGCTTCCACTGTAAATATCACAGAATACTCTCTTGCTGTCTTAAACCATTTGGCCTCTCCCCTCAAACTGATCACAAAAAGAAGTAGGTGGAAGTGGTGAACACCAGGATGCCCAGTACAAGAGGAAACCCAACAACAAAGGAACCACCAATAGATAACAAAAGAAGAAAGTGAAGGAGGAAGTGGAAACCACACTAACCTCAATCCAGGATCTATTTGTAAATACAACTAAACAGTGGACATACAACACAGTAAAAACAACTGAACAAGAGCAAGAGAGAATCCTCAAAACCTTGTACATACAGGAGAACCATCTTCAACACAACCGGCACTCAGTAGCACAACAAAATACAATAGGTGGTGGACAGAGTGACCTTCAGTTAACCAGCTGGTGAGAAGGGTCCACCAAAGAAAGACCAAACAACAATCAAAACCCAAAAACAAACAAAGAGCCAACTTAAAGGACAGCCCAAGACCAGTAAGAACAGAAGATCAAGGAGACTGCACCACTGAATCTCACAGGTATTCTATCACAGAATTTCACAACATAAACCCAGGGAGCCAGAACAGGTCCATTTAAGAAGCTGAGGCTAACAAGAAGAGTCTCACAAACAATGGGAAGGCAAAGAAACAATCCCAAAATGAAAGGAAAGGAGGAAGCCTCAGAAATAATGCTAAGTGAAATAGAGGCAACTCAACTATCAGATATTGAGTTCAAAGCAATGGTTATCAGGAAGCTCAATAACCTCACAGAGAATTACCAGAAACTATAGAGAAACTACAATGAACTCACTGCAAACTATATCAACATGAAAAAGGAAATAGAAACTATCAACAAGGGCCAAAATGAAATGAAGAATACAATTTCTGAACTAAAGAACACAGTAGAAGGAATCAAAATCAGGCTAGATGAAGCAGAAGATGAGATCAGCAAGCTGGAGGACAAAGTAGAAAAAAAAAACACCCAGAAAGAGTAACAAAAGGAAAAGAGGCTCAGAAAGAATGAAGAGGGATTAAGAGAAATGCAAGACAATATGAAACATAATAATATCTGTATAATAGGGATATCAGAAGGAGAAGAAGAGCAAAAGATAGAAAACCTGTTTGAAAAAGTAATGATGGAAAACTTCCTTAATTTGATGAGAGAAAAAGTCACACAAAACCAGGAAACACAAAGAGTCCCAATCAAGAGGAACCCAAAGAGACCCACCTCAAGACACATCATAATTAAAATGGCAGAATTTTAAGACAAAGAAGGAATCTTAAAGTCATCAAGGGAGAAAGAGGAAGTAACATACAAGGAAGCCCCAATAAGGTTAGCAGCTGAGTTCTCAAAGGAAATGCTCCAAGCCAGAAGAGAAAGGCAAGAAATATTTCAAGTAATGAGAACCAGAGGCTTGCAACCAAGGCAACTTTACCCAGCAAGGCTCTCAATCAAGATACAAGGACAAATAAGGAGTTTCTTAGATGAAAGAAGTCTAAAAGAATGCACTCCACCAAACCAGCTCTGTAAGAGATGGTAAAGGGACTGCTTTAAGGAAAGGAAGGAAAAGAGAGAGAGAGGAACACAGGTATGAAAATGGCAATGAATAAGCACCTATCAATAATAGCCTTAAGTGTAAATGGATTAAATGCTCCAATCAAAAGACATAGAATAGCTGAATGGATAAGAAAGCATGACCCACACATATGCTGCCTACAAGAGACCCACTTTAGGACAAAAGACCTACACAGACTGAATGTGAAGGACTGGAAACAAATTTTCCAAGCAAACATAGAGGAAAAAACAAGCCAGGGTAGCAATACTCATATCAGACAAAATAGACTTCCAAAAAAGGGCCATAAAGAGAGACCCAGAAGGTCACTTCATAATACTCAAGGGAAGAACCCACCAAGAAGACAAACATTGTAAATATATACACACCCAATATAGGAGCACCCAAATACATAAAGAAAATCTTAGAGGACTTCAAGAAAGATATTGACAGTAACACAATTATAGTAGGAGACTTGAACACCCAACTGTCAAAAATGGACAAATCTTCCAAACAAAATATTGACAAGGATATTGTTGCATTGACCAATGCCCTAGATCAAATAGACTTAACTAATGTATATAGAACCTTTCATCCCAAAGAAGCAAAATACAGGTTCTTTTCAACTGCACATGGAACATTTTCAAAGAGAGTCCACATTATAGCACACAAAACAAGCCTCAGCAAATTCAATTGAAATCATATCAAGCATTTTCTCGGACCACAAGGGCCTGAAACTAGAAACCAACCTCAAGAAAATACTCAAAAACATTCAAATTCATGAAGATTGAAGCCTGATATAAAGAATGAATGGGAGAAAGTTAATAATGAGTTCAAGGAAGAAATCAAAAAGTTTCTAGAAACAAATGAAAATGAACTCAGAACTGTCCAAAACTTATGGAACAGAGTGAAGGCAGTCCTGAGAGGAAAGATCATAGTGATACAGGCTTACCTAAAAAAGATAGAAACATTTCAAATAAAGAACCTAACCCTACATCTACATGAACTGGAGGAACAACAAAGACAGCTCAGAGCAAGTAGAATGAAGGAAATGACCAAGATCAAAGCAGAATTAAAGAACATAGAGACTAAAGTAAGTATTTTAAGGATCAATAAATTCAGGAGATGGTTCTTTGAAAAGATAAACAAAATCAACAAGCCTTTAAGAAGACTCATCAAGAAAAAAAGGGAAAGGACCCAAATAAGTAAAATCAGAAATGAAAGAGGAGAGATTACAGCCCATACTCCAGATACAAAGGATTGTAAGAAATTACTTTTGGGAAGTTCTTCCCCAAATCTGGCAAAGGAAATAGACTTCCAGGAAGTCCAGGCAAACCAGGGAGTCCTAAAGAAGTTGGACCCAAGGAAGCAAACACTAAGGCACATCATAATTACATTGCCCAAGATTAAAGATAAGGAGATAATCTTAAAAGCAGCAAGAGAAAAAGAGAGTTACCTACAAAGGAGTTCCTGTAAGACTATCAGCTTATTTCTCAAAAACAACCTTGCAGGCAAGAAGGGACAGGAAAGAAGTATTCAAAGTCATGAAAGGCAAGGACCTACACCCCAGATTCCTCTATCCAGAAAAACTATCACTGAAAATAGAAGGGCAGAAAAAGTGCTTCCCGGTTAAGGTCAAGTTAAAGGACTTCATCATCACCAAGCCAATACTATAGGAAATGTTAAAGGGACTTACCTAATGACAACAATCTCACAACTATCAACAATCGAATAAAAAAAAACAGAAACAAAAACAAAAACAGACTAAGCAAACAACCAAAATAGGAACAGATTCACAGAAATTCAGATCACATGAAGGGGTATAAACAAGGAAGGGGAGCGGGGAGGATGGGGGAAAAGGTACAGAGAATAAGAAGCATAAATGGTAGGTAAAAAATAGACAGGGGGCCTGGCTGGTGTCATTCAGTGGATTGAGTATGGGATTGCAAAGCAAAATGTTGATACTTTGCTTCCCAGTCAGGGCACATGCCTGAGTTGCAGTCCAGGTCCCCAGATGGGGACACATGAGAGGCAACCACATGTTGATGTTTCTCTCCCTCTCTTTCTCCTTCCCTTCCCCTCTCTCTAAAAAATAAATAAATAAAATCTGTTTTAAGAATTAAAAAATAACAATAGAGAAGGAAATGAGATTAAGAATAGAATGTGAATTGGAGAACCCAAAGAACTTATATGCATGACCCATTGACACAAACTGAGGGGGAAATGATGGTAGAAGGAAGGATACAGGGCAGAGGGAAATAAAGGGGAGAAAAAACGGGACAACTGTAATAGCATAATCAATAAAATATTTTTTAAAAAGAAATTACTTTGAATAACTATATGCCAAGAAATTTGAAAATCTCAGTGAAATGGACAAATTTCTAAAAAAAATATAATATCCTACAACTGAATGAAGAAGAAGCAGAAAACCTGAATAGACCAATAACAGCAGATGAAACTGAAGCAGTAATTTCAGGGGGGAATGGGTAGGGATTACAGGAACAAATTTGGAGGACACATGGACAAAAACTAGGGGTGGGGGGTAATGGGGGGAAGGGGGGAGGGTTGGGTGGGTGGGCTGGAATGGGAGTAGGGGGGAGAAAACTGTACTTGAACAATGATTAAAATAAAAAAAAAAATTCCCAACAAACAAAAGACCTGGACTGGATGCTTCCACAGGAGAATTTACAAAATATTTAAGGAAAAGCTAACCCCTATTCTTCTCAGACAATTCCAAAAAAATCCAAGAAAGGGAAGACTCCCAAAATCTTTTTATGAAGCCAGCATCCTCCTAATTCCAAAACCAGATAAAGACAAAACAGAAAAGAGAACTACAGGCATATTGCTGATGAACATAGACACCTAAGTCTTCAACAAAATATTGTCAAACTGCATCTAGCAATACATCAAGAAGATCATATACCATTATCAAGTGGGATACATCCCAAGGGTACAAGTATGGTACATATTTGCAAACCAATACCTGTAATACCTCACATAACCAAAGAAAAAGACAAAAATCGCATGATAATATCAATAGATACAGAAAAAGCATTTGATATGGTGCAGCACCCATTCATGATAAAATCACTCAGCAAAGTGAAAGTAAACGGCACATACCTCAACATAATAAAAGCCATATATGAGAAACCTACAGCCAACATAATATTCAAAGAGCAAAACCTGAAAGTTTTCCCACTAAGGTCAGAGACAAGACAAGGGTGTCCACTTTCACCACTTTTGTTCAACATAATATTGGAAGTTCTAGCCACAGTGATCAGACAAGATAAAGAAATAAATGGCATCCAAATTGGAAAGGAGAAAGTAAAACTATTATTGTTGCAGATGACATAATAGTGTACATAGAAAACCCTATAAACTCCATCAAAAAAAACTACTCACCCTAATAAGTGAAGTTGACAAAAGAGGAGGATAGAAAGTAAATATTCCAAAACTGAAGATATTTTTGTACACCAACAACAAAAGATCAGAAACAAAGATCAGAAAAAAATACCTTGTGCTATAGCAACAAGAAAAATAAAGTATCTAGGAATAAACCTAACCAAGGAGGTAAAAGATCTCTACTCAGAAAACTACACAACACTGAAGAAAGAAATTAAGGAAGACACAAACAGATGGAAGTATATACCATGTTCATGGATTGGAAGAGTCAATATCACAAAATGTCCATACTACCCAAAGCAATTTATAGATGCAATGCAATGCCTATTAAAAAACCAATGACATATTTCATGTGTATAGAACAAACATTTCAAACATTTATATGGAACCATAAATGATCTCAAATAGCCTCAGCAATCTTGAGAAAGAACACAGTAGGTGGGATCACAATACCTGATATCAAACTACATCACAAGGCCACTGTAATTGAAACAGCCTGGTACTGGCATAAGAACAGACACATAGATCAATTGAACAGAATAGAGAGCCCAGAAATAAACCTATATCTCTATGGTCAATTAATATTTGACAAAGGGGGCAGAAGCATAAAATGAAGTATAAATAGCCTTTTCAACAACTGGTGTTGAGAGACCTGGAGAGTTACATGCGAAAAAATGAAACTCAACCACCAACTTACACCACAAACAAAAATAAACTCAAACTCTATAAAAGAGTTAAATATAAGTCACAACATCATTGAAGTCCTAGAGGATAACATAGGCAGGGAAATCTCAGTTATTCCACCCAGCAACATTTTCACCAATATGTCTCCTAGAGGAAGGGACATAAAGGAAGGAATAAACAAATGGGACTCCATCAAAATAAAAAAAAAAATCTGCATAGCTAAGGAAAACATTAGCAAAATGTAAAGGGACCCAACCATATGGGAAAATATATTTGCAAACGATACCTTGGAGAAGGGTCTGATCTCCAAAATATATAAAGAATTCACACAGCTCCACTCCAGGAAGACAAACAATCCAATTAAAAAATGGGCCAAGGACCTAAGCAGACACTTCTCCAAGAAGGATATGCAGAGGGCCCAGAGACATATGAAAGGGTGTGCAGCATCACTAGCCATCAGAGAGATGCAAATTAATACCACAATGAGATATTACTTCACAGCAGTCAGAGTGACCATTATAAACAAATCAGCAAACAATTAAGTGCTGGTAAGGTTCTGAAGAATAGGGAACCCTAGTACACTGTTGGTGGGAATGCAGACTGGTGCAGACACTGTGGAAAACAGTATGGACTTCCCTCAAAAACCTAAAAATGGATCTGCCTTTTGACCCAGCAATTCCACTGCTAGGATTATATCCTAAGAACCCTGAAACACCAATCCAAAAGAACCTATGCACCCCAATATTCATAGCACCACAATTTACAATAACCATGTGCTGGAAGCAACCTAGGTGCCCATCAGTAAATGAATGGATAAAAAAACTGTGGTACATTTACACAATGGAATATTACATAGCAGAAAAGAAGAAGGAACTCCTATCCCTTGTGCCAGCATAGATGGAACTGGAAAGTATTATGCTAGGCACTGAAAGACAAATACCTTATGGTCTTACCCATAAGTGGAACCTAATCAACAAAATAAGCAAGCAAAATATAACCAGAGACACTGAAATAAAGAACAAATGGGGACAGTAACCAGAGGGGAGGGGTGAGGGAGATAACGTGGGCAAGAATGGAAAAGGTTGTCAAGGCACATGTATAAAGGACCCATGTACAAACCAAAGGGGGGTAAGATTGAGGATGGGAGTTACTGGTGTGTGGGCTGGGTGGGAGTAGCGTAGGGAAAATGGACACAACTGTACTTGAACTACCATAAATAAAGAACAATACACACGTTTTTTAAGGAGCTACTAAGAAAGTATGAATATTAGGCTTTTACCATTGTAATTGGAGTATTAGAGTACAGTGATATCTTTGAAATTAAACAAGCAATTTGCACACGTTAAAAGAAAAGATTTAGTGGGTTATTTCTGGATGATTTTATAACAGATTCATGTCCTAAATATTTCATTTTCTAATTATAATAAATAGAAACCAATAAATGAAAAGAGTGAAAATAGTAAATGTCTTAATGAGGAATTGTGTAAAGCAAAACTCGAGAAGAGGTTTCAAATCATTCTGAGCAGCTCTGTAGTAGTGCTGTTGGAATTTCCACACAGGAAAATACATTTGTGCAACTGTATCCAAATGAGACCAAAAGCTAACAGGTTTAATTAGAAATTGAAATGCACAGTCTTTCTTTTGCCATCTTAAATTTGTTAATAGACAATGAAACTTGCAGAGGGCCAGTGGTATTCTTCTCTTCCTAGCTTCTCTGCAATTTTCAAAAATTACCCTTTTTTGGTTAGAATATCATTTATGATAGAGGAAATAGAATGCCATTTATGATAGAGGAAATAGTACATTTTTTTAACTAAAGCATTTTGAGACAACCATACCTCAGCTAGTGTCATTAGAATAGTTGCTGATACAGTGTAACCCTTTAGCAATGGCTCACATTGGGCTTCTATCCCAGTAGTCCTCTCCTCAGGTGACTTAGACACCTTTTTTATTTATAGATCATGTCCAAACAAGAAGTAAATTATCATTTCATCTAATTCCCTAGTGAGAATGAAACAATGATAAAGATAAGGTTACTGAGACCCAAAATGATCAAGTGACAATTGACCTGCCCAAGTTTCCACAAGTTGTCACTGGTATAGCTGGTATAGGAATGCAGAGATTTCATCTTGTTTCTCTCTCTCTCCTCCCTGTCTGCCTCTTTCTTCTCCCTCCTTCCTTCTCCTTCTCAGGGTAGAGAATGTTATGTTTTGATGATTAGGTTATGGAGAAATTCTGAGTTTAATAAGAACAAGAGGGTCTTAACAATGAATCCACAAGAATTAAGTTTATTTGTTTGAGTTACATTAGATTTGGTTGAAGGAGGAAGAATCCACAGAAAATAAGCCATATTTCTCCAGGATTTTATTTCTGAGATAGAGCTTCAGGGCCTTTAGCAATCCCCAAAACACAAGCCCACACTCACCTTTGTTCTGAGACAATCTTTATTATAGAAGGCAGAAGTTAAAAACACCTGTCTTCCAGTCAAGATGGTGGCATAGGCAGACATGACTCACCTCTTCACACAACCACATCAAAATTACAACTAAAATATAGAGCAACCATCACTCAGGAACATCAGAAATTGAGTTGAATGGAAGTCTGACAACTACAGATTTAAGAAACCACATCCATCCATACTGATAAAAGGGACACAGACACGGAATGGGTTGGTCCCTCATGCACATGTCATGGATAAAAAGTCAGGAGGAATATCTTGGGAGTGAGGAGTCCCAGTCTCACACCAGTTCCCCCAGCTCAGGGTTCCAGTGCCAGGAAGATAAGTTCCCACAACTTCTGGCTGCAAAAACCAGTGGGGATTGAGTCTGTGAAAAAAAATTCTGGAGCCCCAAGAAGTTCCTCCTAAAGAACACACACATAGACTCACCTACTTAGACTCACTCCATCTGAGCTCTACACCAAGGTAGTAGCTTGAAAGGCACTAGTGGTATACAGGGAGGAACTGAAGTGCCTGGCATCAAGATGAGCAGAGAACATTGTCCATTTTCTAAACCCTCCCTCCACAGAGCCAGCAAGTTGGTGTCAAGCTGAGACTCCATCAATGTGGCTAACACTGTTTGACCCATCTTGGAGATCCCCAGAGACTCTTCCCCATCCAGCTTACAGGTCCACCCAAGCTGTTTTTCCATATGAAAGGCTGGTCTTGGCTCATGCTTCACAACTTCCTAAATCCTATCAAACAAGCAATAGTTGGCCTCACTGAGCCCTGGGCCCAGCACTAGCAGCAGACAGCCTATATTCATAACTTAGTTTTGTCTGGAATTTCCAAGCCCACAAGTAGCAGACAACTCAGATTACTTTAAGTCTCAGACAGGGTGGCCCCAGTCAAAACACAAGTGGATACTGACCTTGACCTGAACCACCCAGAAAACCTCAGGGCCAGTGCACCCAGTAGACAACTACAGACCACGTTGGAGCAACCCCCACATACTCTCCTGCCCATGCACAGCTGATCCTCCATAGAGGACAGGGGTGTGTGGTCAGTGGTCACAGCCAATCCTTGGAGCTCACTGGCCTGGGAAAATCCCTATCATTGATGTACCAATAGCAACCACAGCTCAACTACAAGAAGATGATATACTCAGCCCACACAAAGGGTGCACCTTGAGTACCCAACTTAAGTGATAGTGGAGGCTGTGCCACTGGACCCTATGGGACACCTACTACATAGGCCACACAACCAAAAAACAGTCAAAGAAGCTCTACGTAATAAATAGAAACAAACACAGGGAGGCTGCCAAAATGAGGAGACAAAGAAATGAAAGAACAGATCAAAACTCCAGAAAAAGAACTAAACAAAATGGAGATAAGCAATCTATCAGATGCAGGATTCAAAACTCTGGTGATAAGGATGCTCAAAGAACTTAGTGGGGACCTCAGGAGCATAAAAGAAGATCCAGTCAGAAAGAAAGGATACATTAATTGAAATAAAGAACAATTTACAGGGAAACGCCAGTAGAATGGATGAAACTGAGATTCAAATCAATGTTTGGAATTTAATGAAGCAGAAAACAACCAATCAGAACAATGAGAAGAAAAATGAATTAAAAAAAATGAGGAGAGTATAAGCAGCCTCTGGAACAACTTCTAGAAGTCCAACATGAGCATTATAGGAATACCAGAAAGAGAGGAGAATGAGCAAGAAATGGAAAATGTATTTGAAAAATGAATGAAAGAAAATTTCCCTAATTTGGTGAAGGAAATAGACATGCAAACTCAGAAAGGACAGAGAGTCCCAAACAAGATGGATGCAAAGAGGTGCACTCCAAGACACATCATACCTAAAATGCCAAACCTTAAAAATAAAGAGAGAATCTTAAAAGCAGCAAGTGAAAAGAAGTTAGTTACCTACAGAGGAGTTCCCAAAGGACTGTCATCTGATTTCTCAAAAGAAACATTGCAGGCTAGAAGGGATTGGCAAGAAATATTCCAAGTCATGAAAAACAGGAACCTATAGCCAAGATTGCTCTACTCAGCAAAGACATCTTTTAGAATTGAAAGATAAATTAAGAGCTTGATGGACAAGAAAAAGCTAAAGGAGGTTATTATCACCAAACCATTATATGAAATATTAAGGGGATTTGTTTAAGAAAAAGAAGATCAAAACTATGAACAATAAAATGGCAAAAAATACAAATCTATCAGCAATTCAATAAAAATAAATAAACTAAGCAAGCAAGAATAAAAGAGACAGAATCATGGATACAGAGAGTGTTTTTGATAATTGCCAGATGGGAAGAGGGTTGTGGGGAAACATGTGAAGAGGTAAGGGTATTAAGGAATACAAATAAGTACTTACATAATAGCCATGGGGGTGTACAATATGGTATAGGAAATGGAGTAGCCAAAGAACTTACATGCATGCCCCATGGACATGAACAATGTGGGGGGATTGTGTGAGGAATTAGGGGCATGCTGGTTGGAGGGAGGCCAAAGGGGGAAGACCAGGAAAACTGTCATAACATTATAAACAAAATATAATTTAAAAAGAAAAGAAAGAAAGACAGCTGTCATGGGTACCAGTGGAGCCATGAAAATTTGCCTTTCAAACCCTCTTCTCAATTCTGAAAAGGTTTGGAACAATGGCATAGTTGGGACTGGGCTGGAGAGCAAAAGGAACAATAGCTTCTCCCAGAATATTCTACAAAAGTGAGGTCTCCAACAATATTTATGGTAATAAGCTATAAGATGGTTGAGTTTATAATAAAAATTTATTAAAGGAAAGTTCCTGGCTGGTGTAGCTCAGTGGATTGAGTGCGGGCTGCGAACCAAAGTGTCGCAGGTTCAATTCCCAGTCAGGGTATATGCCTGGGTTGCAGGCCATGACCCCCAGCAACCTCACATTGATGTTTCTCTCTCGCGCTCGCTATCTCCCTTCCTTCCCTCTCTAAAAATAAATAAATAAAATCTTTTTTAAAAGTTTTAAATAAAAGGAAACTTTATCATTAGCCATCAGGGAAATACAACTCAAAACCACAAATATATTCCCACTAGGATGACTATAATAAAAAACAGGTAAGACTTCTGGCCAAGATGGAGGCATAGGTAGACACACTGTGCCTCTTTGCACAACCAAAATAAGGCCAGCAATAATTTAGAAACAAAATAACAACCAGATCTGACAGAAAACTGAACTGTATGGAAGTCAGACAACCAAGAAGTTAAAATATACACATTCATCCAGACTGGTAGGAGGGATGAGTCAGGCAGCCTGGCAGAGAGGGGTTGTGGCACAAAAAGCAGTGGCACCAGACACGTAATGCATCCCGGGCACATAAAGCATCCTGGGCATGTAAGGCATCCCGAGCACAAGACCGCAGCAGGTGGACCCTGGGTGCACAGGTGGCTGGCAGACCCAGCGAGGCTGTGACTGTGAAGCCATGCACTGCGTGCAAGGCACCTGGCTGTCCAGGCCATATTCACATGCAGATAAACCAGGTGAAATTGGGCAGTGAGACAGACCACACAACCCAGGGTCCCAGCACCGAGAAATAGAACCTCAAGACACTGATTGAAAACACTGGTGGCGGTTGAGGCACCAGGAGAGACTCCCAGCCTCACAGGAGAGTGCATTGGAGAGACCCACGGAGTCTTAAAATGTACACAAGCCCACCCACACAGGAATTAGCACCAGAAAGGCCCAGTCAGCTTGGGGGAAGCAGCAGAAGGGACTGAAATCCAATGGAGAGAGGAGCAAGCACCATTGTTGCCTCTCAGACCCTGCCCCCACATACAACGTCACAACCCAGTGACTGGGTTGCCCCATGTTCCTGGTGAACTCCTAAGGCTCTGCCCCTCATACATAACAGGCACGACCAGATAAAAAGAAAATGACTCAAACGAAAGTACAAATCAAAGCCCCAGAGCTAATACTTTCAAGTGACCAGGAGATAGCCAACCTATCAGATGCACAGTTCAAAGCACTGGTGATCAGGATGCTCACAGAATTGGTTGAATTTGGTTGCAAATTACATGAAAAAATGAAGGCTATGCTAAGTGAAATGAAGGAAAATGCACAGGGAACCAATAGTGATGGAAAGGAAACTTGGACTCAAATCAACAGAATGGACCAGAAGGGAGAAAGAAACAACCAAACAGAAAAGAATGAAGAAAGAAGAATTCAAAAACATGAGGAGAAGCTTAGGAACCTCCAGGACATCTTTAAATGTTCCAACATCTGAATTATAGGGGTACCAGAGGGGAGAAGGAAGAGCAACAAGTGGAAAAGTTATTTGAACAAATAATAAAAGAGAACTTCCCCAATCTGGCTAAGGAAATAGGCTTCCAGGAAGTCCAGGCAGCTCAGAGAGTGTCAAAGAAGTTGGACCCAAGAAGTAACACACCAAGGCACATCATAATTACATTAGCCAAGGTAAAAATGAAGGAGAAAATCCTAGAAGCAGCAAGAGATAAGGTGACAGTCAACTACAAAGGAGTTCCTATCAGACTTGTTGCTGATTTCTCAAAAGGGACCTTGCAGGCAAGAAGGGGCTGGAAAGAAGTATTCCAATTCATGAAAGGCAAGTACCTACATCCAAGATTGCTCTATCCAGCAAAGCTTTCATATAGAATGGAAGGGCAGATAAAGTTCTTCTCAGATAAAGTCAAGTTAAAGGAGTTCATCATCACCAAGCCCTTATTATATGAAATGTTAAAGGGACTTATCTAAGAAAAATAAGGTAAAAAATGTATAGTAAAATGACAGGAAACTCACAATTATTAACAACCACACCTAAAACAAAAACAAAAACAAACTAAGCAATCAACTAGAATAGGAACAGAACCACAGAAATGGAGATCACATGGAGGGTTAGCAACAGGGGAGTGGGAGGGGGAGAGGGGGGGAAAGATACAGAGCATAAGTAGCATAGATGGTAGGTCGAAAATAGACAAGGGGGAGGGCAAGAATAGTATGGGAAATGTAGAAGCTAAAGAGGCTTATGACACATGGACATGAACTAAAGGGGGAAATGTGGGTGGGAGAAGGTGTGCAAGGTGGAGGGAAGTGAAGGGGGGAAATGGGACAACTGTAATAGCATAATCAATAAAATACATTAATAAATAAATAAATAAATAAACAGGTAATAACAAATTTTGATGAGGATGTGGAGGACTGGGATCCCTTGTATACTGCTGATAGGAATATAAAATGGTGCAGCCACTTTGAAAAATAGTTTGGTAGTTCCTCAAATGTTTAGACATAGACTTACCATATGTTCAAGCAATTTTACTGTTATGTATATACCCAATGTAAATGAAAATATATGTTCACACTAAAACTCATACCAGAACATTCATAGCAACAGTGTTCATAACAACCAAAAAGTGGAAGCAACCAAAGTGTCTATAAGATGATGAATGTATGAACATTATACTAGGTGGAAGAAGCCAAACACAAAAAGCCTTATAAAACATGTGATTCCATTTGCATGAAAAATCAAGAATACACAATCCCATAGAGACAGAATGTAGATTAGCAGTTTCCTGGGTGCTGGAGGGTAGCACTGAATGTGGAATGTGGAGTGACTCTTCAATGGGTACAGGTTTCTTTTTGAGGTCATGAGGAAGTTCTGAAATTACATTGTAGTGATGGTTGTACAAGTATGTGAATATACTAAAAAGATTGAATTGTACAGTTGAAAAGTGTAGATCATATGATATGTGAATTATATCTCAATAAAATTCTGACAAAAATAATATTTTTTAAAGTTATTATCCCTGCCTAGTGCGACTCAGTGGATTGTGTGCAGGCCTGAAAACCAAAAGGTTGCCAGTTCAGTTACCAGTCTGGGGCACATGCTAGGGCACATGTCAGGTCCCCAGTAGGGGGCGCATGAGAGTAAAATCAGTGATTTGGAATGTAAGGAAGCAAAAAACAACCAATCGGAACCGCAAGAAGAAAAAACAACCCAGAAAATGAGAATAGTGTAAGGAGCATCTGGGGCAACTTCAAGTGTTCCAACATTAGTACCATAGGGGTGCTGGAAGAAGAAGAAAAAGAGCAAGAATTTGGAAACCTATTTGAAAAAAAAGAAAGAAAACTTCCCTAATCTGGTGAAGGAAATAGACATTCAAGTCCCAGAAGCACAGCGAGTTTCAAACAAGATGGACACAAAGAGGACCACACCAAGACGCATCTTAACTAAAATTCCAAATGTTAAATATAAAGAGAGAATCTTAAAAGCAGCAAGAGAAAGCAGAGAGTTACCTACAAAGGACTTCCCATAAGACTATCAGCTGATTTCTCAAAATAAATTTTACAGGCTAGAAGGAATTGGCAAGAGATATTTAAATTGATGAAAAGCAAGGACCTACAGCCAAGATTGCTCTACCCAGCAAAGTTATCATTTAGAATGAAAGGACAGCTAAAAAGCTTCCCAGACAATAAGAAGCTAAAGGAGTTCATCATCATCACCAAACCAGTTTTTATGAAATTTTAAAGGGTCTTCTAGAAGAAGATCAAAACTATGAACAATAAAATGGCAATAAATATGTATCTATCAACAATTTAATGGGAAAAACAAAATAAACAAACAAGCAGAACAGAAAAAGACTCATAGATACTGGGAATATTTTGATGGTTGCCAGATATGAGGGTGTCAGTAGGATGAATGAAAGTGGTGAAAATATTAAGAGTACAAATTGGTAATTGCAGGATAGTAATGGGATGTACAGTTCACCATAGGGGATTGAGTAGCCAAAGTATATGTGCAGTATCCATGGACATGGACAATGGTATGGTGAGTGCCTGAGGGAGTGAAAGGGCTGGTTTGAGGGAGACAAAGGGGGGAAATTTGTCACAACTGCAGCAGCATAAACAATAAAATATAATAAAAAATAAGCACCTTCAAAAAAGTGACAAAGGGAAGGGCAAGAAGTGCTGAAAAAACAGAGCCAGTTCCTGGTGTAACCACAAAAATAATCCCTTCCACTTTCAAAGTTCTGTACCCATCCACATATGCCTGGGAGCAATGTGTATTTTTTCTCATTGGGAAGACGCCAGGGGAGAATCTCAGTTTCTTTCTCAAACCACAGCTCAGAACAGAGGTTGCTCCAATCTGGGGTTACAGCTATCCCTGGACAGAATGTCTTGAGCTTAGTAGCACCTCACAATGATTGATCTTTTTCTTTGAATGTTAAAAAAATTTCCCAAATACCCTTAGAAAGATTCACATCTGTATCTAAGATGGGGAAGGGGGAAGCAGGACTATTTTTGTTCAAGTTTCAAACTTTATTACCTTCAAATGTTGGCTGATATTCCATGCAAATTTGTTTAGAGGATAATAGTAGGTCTTCACAGTGGCCATCTGACTCTGAATAATGAAACCATGTATAAATGGTAGAGTGGTGGTGTAGGGTGAGGGTAGGGGGGCTCTGGGGTCAGACTACACATGTTCAAATCCCAGCTCTGCTACTTTTTAGCTCTGTAACCTTGGGTCAGTTGCTTAACTTTTCTGTGCCACAGATTTTTGGTCTATAAAATAAGATTAATGATAACACCCACCTCTCATGCTATTTGGAAGATTGCATAGGATAATCCAGATAAAGCAGTTAGTCCATATCTGGGGCCCAGGTAAGTTCTTCACAGGTGCTAATATTAAACTGTAATATTAGGCTTTTGCCAGTCTTTGGTCAAGACTTTACTTTTAGGTCCTCCCCCACAATTTAAATAGAAACCCTGAAGAGAATGGTTGCTGAATATGTCCCAACTAGCCCTATCCCACACACTTCCCAAGCTCCTCAGGGCTAAGCTTAGGTTTACATATAATAACAAGATCTTAACATTTGCACATTTTGCATTTGGTTTTTCAAAAACACTTTTACAACCTTTATCCCCTGAAGCTGTGAGGTTGGCAGGATAGTGATGATTAACCCCATCTTGGAGATGAGGAAACTGAGGCCTTGAAAGGTAAACTGGCATGTTTAGAACTACCCAGCTTGTTAGAGAGACAAAGATACTCAAAGTCAGGCCTCTTCCTCCAATAGTCATTTGAAACTCCTATACCATCTATTCTCCTGTAACTCCTACGTTAGATCACAAGGGATCAAGCAGCTTGTGTCCCTGCCCCACAACTCTTCAAGATGCTGTTTTCAGGCCAGGTGAGAAGGAAAGAAATACATGATCCATATGTAAAAATCTCTCTATACTCTGAGGTAGGGAAACTTATTTTATCTGTAATATTCTGTTTGGAGAATGAGGTTGATAGTGCCTTGAAGTTTGAAGCTTATTGGGAAAAATGAGGGGAGGAAGTCCTGTACTTGATCTGACAAAACTAATCCAGTGTAGTGGCATCTTAGCTGAGCCAAAAGTGAGATTCAGAAATGTCTGGAAATTCTCTGAGACACTGATCATTCAGTGGCAGCCCAAGTGTACTTGCATTTGAGAAAATAGTCTTTAAGACAAATTTTATTTTTCAAATCAAATGATAGATCTATTAAGATAAGATTTCATATATTATTGGTCCCTGAAGGGCAGAAACAGAGACCAGGTGGTGGGTGAAACGATGGTAGAAGTATGGATGAACAGAAAAGGATGATATTTGCTTTCCACCTGAGCCCCAAGGACTGGGTGTGTGGAGAGAGTTTCTAACATCTATTCAACAAGGATGACAGTGGTTTTGAAGAGATCTGTGGGCTTATAGTGTTTTAGGGGCAGGGATAGGGACCAGCTGGAAATTTTGGAAATCAGAGCTAAAGGTTGGATCTGAACAGAGGACTTGATGGTTTTTATTCTCTAGTCACAGGAACCAAGTTTGAAAGTCTGAATTGGGGCAAAGGGAGTAGGGGCAGCAGGGGAGAGATTGCTGCAGGAAGAAACTTAAGCTTCTCTTTTCACACAGGCCTCAGTGAGATATAGGATAGAAGCAATGTTGTTTCAATGTCTAGATGAAAAACTGGCACAGAATGAGGAGAAGAATTACTACCCTCACTTTCCAATTCTATCCCCTAAACCTCTCACCTGCCCCTCCAAACCCCTTATGACCCCATCAGTGGCCTTAGCCAAAGCTGCCTAAAGTGAGGGCAGCACCATTCAGGCCTCTTGTGGATTTTCAGAATCCACAAAGCCTACCCCAGTGGTAACCTTTGGGTTCCCACAGCCAGAGGCACTCACCGGCAGCTGGCGTAGGGTGGATGGGCTGACCTCATTTCTGCCACAAGGCAGGATAGGAAGAAAACACAATAACTATCTCAGAGTAAGGGAAACTGCTGGGGTCTTCCACAAATAACCAGAGGAAACCTTCAAGGTGTTGAAAGTTTATAATATACGCGTGAGGACTGGGGCCAGTGACATCTGAATTTTCACTGCTTATGGAACCTTATTTTTACCCATGGGTCAGTAAGGCTTGAAGAAACTTGAAACACAATTGTACCACAGGCAAAATAGTCTCAAGTATTTAGGCACATGGTTGCTCAACTGCATGTAGATGTTGAGTGGCTCTAGAAACATTTCTAAATATAAAATTTTGGGTGGCTAGAGGAGTATGGAGTGAGCTCCAGAAAGGAATAAGTGAGCTTCATTTGTTTCATTTATCTCTAGTGACTTAGCTTTAGGGAATGGAGAGGCAAAAACAAAGGAAAGAACACTAGGGAGAAAAAAAAACAAAGAAAAATGTTATTTTTCTCCATTATCATGGCCATAAATAATCAGTTTTATTTTTTAAGATGTTATTTATTTGTTTTTTAGAGAGTGGAAAGGAGGGAGAAAGAGGGGGAGAGAAATATCAATGGGTGGTTTCCTCTCATGCACCCCCCACTGGGGGACCTGGCCTGCAACCCAGGCTTGTGCCCTAGACTGGGAATAGAACAGGCAACCCTTTGATATGCAGGCCGGCACTCAACCACTCAGCCACACCAGCCAGGGCCAGTTTTATTTTTAAAGACAATTTCCTCCCCAAGCACATTTTCCAGACACAAATTTTGATTCTATCTCATCAAATATCTTTTTCAGTGGAGAGTAGGGTCAACAGTGTTTTCCCTAGCTAAGAGCAATCCTGGCTGAACAGAAAGATCCAAAGTTTACTAGGCCCTGGACTGGGCCAGAAGTGAGCCAAAAGGGTTCCTGGAGTCCCACAGCCTTTCTGCCTGAAATTTGGGTTTCCCAACTTATTCCATCCTCTCTTTCCAATTCAACAGCACTGGTGATTGATGCATCTGCTGGAAGCCTGCAGAGCCAGTTTCTTATCTATATTACCACTGGGCTGCCAGCTTGACAATCTTTGTTTGTTTTTCCAGATAGTCATTTTCCTCTTCCTGGAATCACACCCAACATTTAGGGCAATGGAGAAACAGACATAAGTCCTCAAAGGAGGTTTGGCCCTTGTCCCTCTCTTCCCATCCCTGCTGCTATAGCCCTAGACTGAATCATCTGGTGAGTCAGTTACCTATACTCTTACAGTGGGGAGCTCATCACTGCTCTTTGACCCCTTCCCCCATCCTCCTAACTATTGCCAAGTTAGCATTGTAGAACATGTTTATAATCATGTCACTTACTGTTTTTAAAAGATCTTTGAGTAACCCAATTGCATGCACTATGATTGAATAAATACATTGGCCCTATTAGTATCACATTCCCCATTATCCTTGTTGTTTGTCTTTGTAGTCTTTAAGACAATTTCAACCTATGTTACTTGTATGTTTTCTTGCTTATTGGCTATGCCCTCCCTCCACTGGAATTAAGTTTTCATTCAATGAATGTTCTTATCTGTCTGTCCCCAAAACAGTGGCTGGTACATGTTAGATAGTAAATGTTGATTGAATGAAGGACTAAATAAATCAAATTCTATTAGCAATAGTTAATTCTGTTTTTCATAAGTAAAGTTTATTTACTGTTATGATTACAAATGTAATGCACGCTTACTACAGAGAATCTGGAAAGTACAGAGAAGTAGGAAGAAGAAAATAAGAACACCATAATCCCACCACTTGAAGACAAACACTGCTCACATTATGTTCTATTTCTGCCTGTTTAAAGACCAGAACTCTTATCAAGAGTGCTGGACATAAAGCACAATAGCTGAGGGGAGTGAGGTTAAATAACAGCTGAGGGCATCACCCAGAAGTCAGTGCTAGAGATTTGACACTAAAGGACAAGAGCTATACAAAACAGATCAAGAGGTCAGAAGCTGACAACACAATAACAGCTTCGGTTATTGTAAGAATGTAGTGAGATAGTGCTTGTCAACAGTTTAGCCCAGTATCTATCAAAGAGTATCTAATCAATAAACAGTAGCCATTACTACAATCATTATTATGGGTTAAAATAAATGGTTCCAGATGGAGCCTATAAACAAGGCAAGTGCTCTGGAGACCTATGTTACATGTTATGAGTTGGGGCATGTAATGGCAAGTCTACTGGGTGAAAAGTGTGTAGGAGTGGCCATCACTCTCCTTACAGGCTCCCCTGCCAGGAGAAATGAGTACCAGGGAGTCCTCCAGTTTACCTGATGACATGTGGCAAGACACTAAGGTGTTTTTGAGGTAGGACATCATTTCTCCTGCCTAGATATATCCCTGGACCAAGAATTAAAACTGCCTTTGATGGTAATAGGAACTCTTGAAGTCCACACTCTGATTGTCAGGACAAATCACAGGCATATGGGGTAAAAGAGAAGGTCATGCCACCCAAGTGGAAGATAGGGCAGGATGCGCATGGGGGGGGGCGTTAAAGGGGAAAGGCCACAAAGCTTATGATATAATTGAATGGAATGGGTTCAGGAAACAGTCCTCAAGATAGCAACTGAGTCAAATATCACAGAAGAGTCCAGGGAACATTACTTGTTGGTGGGGGCCTTCTGATGACCTGTGCTTTGTCGAAGGTGGTTGTGTAGACCTTCTTGGGGGTCTCCGTGCTCTTTCAGGTAGTAACAGCGTTTGGGAACATGCTGGTGCTGAGAGTGAGAAAAACAAAAAACAGCCAAGGTAAGAGCCATGCTTACTGGGACAAAGGGGTATTCTGCTTGGATAATTTCAGTAACCTAGCAGATCAAGAATCTTGGCTAATGTACCTTACTTCTAAACAGTGTGACAGAAAACTAAGGTAGCCAAATTCTCTAGCGACCTGAGTCCATAACACATTTGGCTACGGGTAAGACCCAGTCTTTAGAAGGAGTCCCCTCCCTTAGAATTGGACTTGGAAAAGTAGAGAGTTGGGACTGAGCCCAGCTAGCTCCCCCTAATCAGAAGACTTAGTCCTTTAACCATCCTAGGCCTTCAATAACTGGGGCAGGGCTTTGCAACTTCAATAGCCAGGCCCACTGATGAAACTCCAGGTTGAGGGTTAAGGTTTAGGGGCTCAATGCCTCCCCCTTGCCTCTTTCTTATTCTATTCAAAGAATGTATTCTTCATCATATCCTCCTCAATTTGCTGCTCATAACCCTGAGTATATTTTTGCACTATTACCTCCTCAGTCTGCTGATCAGTGTTCATTTCATTCTTCATTGCCTCCTCATTATTCCGCTTACAGGCTGACTGCAGAACCTGGCTTGAGCTGCCTGGGGAATCCTTCTCTTCAGCCAGCTGGCACTCAATGTAGAGAGACCTGTCTATCACCTCCTTTAGGCTGCCAGCCACCTTGAGGAAGATCTGTCCCATTTTGGTGGTAACAGCTTCTGAGAGTCCTTCCAGAAACCTGGTCCGTAAAATGGCATCAGACCAAGACAAATGTTGCGCGAGCAGCAGGAAGTCAGTGGCATACTGCCTGACTGACTTCTGGCCCTGCTTGGGGTGGCAAAGAACAGCACTGAGGATGTCCATCTCAGAGAGGGAATTATATACGCCCTGTGATCTTTTTAGGAAAGATTTATTTTCATCTGAGAGGGGGTTTCCTACCTCCATCTGCAAGATAGACCACCTTTCTGCTGCCCCTAGATGAAGAGACACTAGAAATGCCATTTTCTCTGAATCATCCAAAAATCCCTTCATTTGCTTCTCCTCATCAATCTTCATCTCCTCCTCCTCAGAGCATGAACTCCGGGCTGCTTCCTGCTCTTCTAAGAGGTAACAGAGTGCTGGGGTCAGCATGCCAAAGGACTGAACTTCCTTTAGTGGTGGGTTCATTGTTTCAGGGATTGTGGCAGTCATGTGTAGTGTGGACTGTGATCCATAGGCTGTGATGTTATTGTGAGAGGTAGAAGTTTCTCCAGAGTCTGTGGCTTTGCTTTCCACAAAGGCTGTGGCTGTCATTTGTGGCATCGACATGGTTCCCAGGACTGGTGTCCTCATTAGTGGTGTGGGTATTCCTTCAGAGGATGTGGCTCTCAGAAATGGTGTGGACATCATTCCAGAACCTGAGGTTCTCATTGGTGGCAGAAGTATCCCTCTGGAAGCTGAGTATGTTGTTTCTGGCAAGGACATAGATCCAGAACTTCTGACTGTTGCTTGTGGTGTGGACATTGCTCCAGAGGCCTTGCTTTCCATTAGCGGCACAGACATCTCTCCAGAAGCCATGGCTGATATCAATGGCATGGGCATTATTCCAGAGGCTGTGGCTCTCATGAATGGCTTGGGCTTCCCTCCAGAGGCCATGGCTGTTTGTGCAGTGGACATCTTTCCAGAGACTGAAGCTCTCTTTAACTCTGTGGACACATCTTCAGAAGCTGAAGGAGCCCTTAGTGGTGTGGACATAATTCCAGAGACTGGGGCCCTTAATAGTGGTGGGGACATCATTCTAGAGGCTGAGGCTTGCTCTGATAGTGTGCACACTTCCCCAGGAGCTGTGGGTATCATCTGTGGTGTAGACATTGCCCCAGAGGCCGTGGATGTCATTTGAGGTGTGGACATTACTCCAGAGGCCGTGGATGTCATGAGCCATGTGGACATGTCACCAGAGACTGGAGACCCCATCTGTGGTATGGACACCCGTCCAGAGGCTGTGGCTATCATTTGTGGAGTAGAAATCACTCCATAAGCTGTGGGTCCAGATGATGAATCTCTTATGAGCAGTGCAGACATCTCTCCAGGGTCTGAGGTTCTCATCAGTGGTGTGGACATCTCCCCAGAGGCTGGGGCTCTCAATTTTGGTGTGGATATCATTTCCAAGGTTGGAGCTTGCATCTGCAATGGGGACATCCCCCCAGAGGTTATAGATCTCAGAAGTGATCTGGACATCCCTCCTGAATCTTGGGTGCTCATTGGCTGCCTGGGCAACTTTGTAGAGGTTGTGGTTCTCATTAGTTCTGTGGGTATTGCTCCAGGGCCTAGGGCTCTCATTAGAGGTGTGGACATAGTTCCAGAGGCTGCAGTTGTCATTTGTGGTGTGGCATGGGTTCTTATTAGTAGTGTGGACATTTCTGCAGAGGCAGTGTCTGTCATCTGTGGCATGGACATGGTTCCAGAAGTTGTGTCACTCATTAGTATTGTGGATATGTCTCCAGAAGCTGTGGTTGTCATTTGCTGCATGAATATTGCTTCTGAGGCTTTGGATGTCATTAGTGGCTTAGACAATGCTCCCACGACTGTAGTTCTCGTTTGTGGAATGGACATCACTCCTGAGGCTGGGTCTACAGTTAACAGTGTAGACATTGCTCCAGGGGCTTGGGTTCTCATTTGTGGTACAGCTGTTACTCCTGAGACTGTGGCTCTCCTTTGTGATATGGGCATTGCTCTAGAAACAGGTGCTCTCATTTGTAGTGTGGACATTGACCCAGAGGCTGGGACTGTCAGTGGTAGCATGGGCACTGTTTCAGAGGCTGGGTCAATAACTGGCTGTGTGGACATTGATGCAGAATCTGAAGCTTTTCTTAGTGGTGTTGACATCATTCCAGAAGTTGGAATTCTCACTGGCAGTGTGGATATTGCCCTATTGTTTGTGGCTTTCATAAAGCCTGTGGATGTTGCTCCAGAAGTTCTGACCATTGTTACCTGTGTGGACATCACTCCAGAGGCTGTGATTGACATTTGCTCCATGGACATTGTTCCAGAGGTTGTGACTGTCACCAATGGGGTGGACAGTGCTCCAGAGTCTGAGACTTCCTTTAGCAATGTAGACATATTGCCAGAGGCTGGGGCTCTCATTTGTGGTGCAGACATGCTTTGAGAGTGCAGATCTTGTGTTAACTGTGAGGACATTACTCCAGAGTTTTCAGGTGGCATCAGCTGGGTGGGCATCACTCCAGACATCACTGCTGTCATTAACAGTGGAGACATTGCTTCAGCATCTGGGACTGGTTTTGGCAAAGTGGACATTTCTCCAGCATCCGAACCTGACAGGAGCATTGTGGACATTTCTCCAGGGCCTGGAGTTGACATTAACAGTGAAGACACTACTCTGGAGTCTGGGCCTGACATTAGCTGGGTGGACATTTCCCCAGAGTCTTGGGTGCTTGTTGGATGGGTTGATGTTGCTCCAGAAGCAAGGGCTGACATTATCAATGAAGATATATCTTCAGAGTCTGTGCCTGACATTATCAGTGAAGATATCTCTCCAGAGGCCAGGGCAGTCATTAGTACTTTGGACATTGCTTCAGTGTCTTCATCTGTAATTTGCAGTGGTGACATTGCTTCAGAGCCTGCAGCTGACATTGGTTGTGTGGGCATCATTCCAGGGTCTGGGGTGAGCCTATCTGGCATTAGGAGTGGTGACATCTCTCCAGGATCTGGGGCTAACATCAATGGTGTGGACATCTCTTCAGAGGGTGGTGTGCTCATTATAGATGTAGATGGCATTGCCAGTGGTGATATCTCTGCAGAATCTGGTGCTTCCATTAGTGTTGTGGACATTGATCCAAAGTCAGGAATTGTCATCAGCCCTGGAGACATTAGACCATAATCTGAAGTGGACAGCAATGGAGACAATGTTCCAGAATCAGAAGCTGGCATTGGCAATGGGGACAGTGTCCCAGAGTCTGAGGTTGGCATTAACAATGGAGACAGTGCCTCTGAATCTGAAGCTGGCATTAGCAATGGAGACAGTACCCCAGAGTCTGAGGCTGGCATTAGCTGTGAAGACGGTTCTCCAGAGTTTGGTACTCCCATTAGAGATGTGTACATGGCGTCAAAGTCTGGTGATGTCATCAGCTGTGTAGATATCCCTCCAGTGTCTGATGCTGAAGTTGAGACTGTAGGCTGTACATGAGATTGCAGAATTTGGACCTCTTCTATGGTCTCTATCATTGGTCCAGAGAAGGTCGTCCCTCTGTTTGGGAGATCATTTTCTACCCTCAGCATATTGTTGAATCGTGGTGAATGTAAGGGTATTGACATATCTGCCATGGCCAAAGGAGAAAGTCCCCAAAATGATGATATCAAGGGTCCTGCTCAAGCCCAAGCAGTAAGAAAATCTATAAAAAAAAGTTTAGCAGTCAAAAAACAATGTCAAGAAGATTAAGAAACAAATAACTAATGATAGAGGCCTTTTGTAAGTGTTGCCAGCTATGTAGCATAAGAAATGGGCCTATCAGGTTAAAGAAGCTGTGCAACAATGAACAAATTCGAAGCTGTAGCAAATATCCCCTCCACCACTATTATTTTCAAACCAAACCACTTAGTCACACAGTACACCCTCTCCATTTATAAATACTAAAGATGCCAGCAACCTCAGTAGCCAGGCGCTTAAAGCAGTCCTGGATCAAATGAAGCAGCAGCACCACCTTCTGGAAAATCGTGAGAAGTGCAGGTTCCTGGGCTATGTTCTATCCTACCAGATCATTCACAAGCCAACCAGGTTACTAGCAGACCTAGATGAGATAACCCTTTGCTCCAGGAAAATCATTAGTTCCTGGAGCTCATTGAGTTCTGCCAGTAGTTTAGTCCCTGCTTTACTACTCTAATGTCCCCCAATGTCTTTCTCGGAAAAAGGAAGACATTTATATGATTCAGTAACTGGGAGCAGCATTTCATGAACTGAAAAGCTTGCTTATTATCATCATTATTATTAATAGCAAGAACAACAACCACTACTACTACCACTGTACTGCTTATTTAGTGTGTTCTGGGCACTAAGCTGTTGACAACTGTAGGCAACTGTATGCAACTTTAAACTGTCTATAATGTACAGGTACTTGCAATATTTCATTTGAATCTTATAATACCTTGCATAATAGAGAGTATTATTATTCCAATTTTAGCATATTTCTCAGATTTTCTAAGGTTGGAGCTAAATAGGGTCACTGCAACAGTAAAAACTGTATATATTTGACTATTGCCCTTCCTTAGAGCTGCCTAGCTTTTAACATCTGTAAGGCTGCATTCAGTTATCTTTCTGACATCCTAGAGTATAGCTCACTTGAAGCCCAGTCTAGAGCATGAACAAATTTCAAGTTTCTCTGATGATATACAGGTCAGCAATCACAGAGCTTCATCCCTATGACCCAGCCCCATAAGCAGCCCCAGGAGTGGCTCCCTGGCACATAACTTGGAAACCAACACACACATTATAAAATGTTTACACATCCTCTCGCAGCCTGCTTGTGCCAAAAATGGAACACTTGCTCATTTGGGACAATGTCACGTAAGTCATCAATTGCATGGCATTGTGCACCCATAACAATAATGCTAGCAACAGATTCTCTAACAGCAAGTATTTCTTGAGCATGCACTGGCTGGCAACCACTCCACTAAGACAGTTTAAATACATCATCTTATTTGGTATCCACAGCAACACTAAAAGATTGGGTAGTACTCTATCTTTACCTTACAAAAGAAAAAACTAAGGCTCAAAGAAACTTAATTTACCTTCAGTCACATAAACTCCCAGGTTGATCCAACTCCAGAGCCCCCTACTCTTCCCCACTGTGCTATAAAGCTCCATGTAATCTGTTCTCTCTCCCTCTTATTTAGTCACATTACCAAGACCCCTCCCTCTATCTCCAGCCTTGGCAACCCTGAGATGAAGTATAGTAGAAGAAATACTGGATTCCTGCTGGCACCTTAGTTACTCTACTAATTGATGCAATGGGAAAGATAAGTGTAAAGAGCAACCATAGACATCCACCTCCAATCTTCAGAAAAATCTCTGAACATGTCATAGCTTCCCACCAGACAAAACTTGGAAATAGCTTACTTTGCCAGATAAGAAGAGGGAGAGCATGTCCTTTGTGGCGCTAGCTCTTTGGGTCTGGCCAATTCTCTTATGCCCCATGCCTAGCCAGTTCATTAAAGTAAGACCCAGTACCAGCAGCTGTTCTCTACATTCTCCCTTATCTATCCCCTGCCACGCCCCCCTCCTATCTGCAAGCCAGCCTGCCCACTTGCCTCACTGCTCCTGACTTGCTAGTGCTTGCTCTACCTCTCTGGTCCCAGATTCCTGCCTCTATATAGGCTCTGACATTTGCCTCTGGCTGCCTTTCACTTGACAGCCCTCCAGGGGCTCCACTTTAGCACTTGGTCTATGCAACTCCACCCTATTTCCTCTCACCCCCAATTGTTGCAGCAGCCCACTATGCCCACCTCTGCCTACCCCAAACGAAATAAAAAAGATGAGACTAAAACAGTCCTGGCTCAAGAGGCAAAACATATCTTCTGTGTGAGAGAGTCTGTGGGAGTCCTGGGAGCCAGGCACAGATAGGGGTTAGAAGTAACAGGACTGGGGATTGAGGCTGAGTGGAGCAATGTCAGAGTTCAAAAAGTTCAAGGGCAGGAAAATCAGGGTTTGTGAGGATGGGCCATAGGGGTTTGATAGAGCCCTACAATGGCGATAACAAAGGCAATTTTCCCCACAATTAGAGACCTGGAGGGAAATCTGGCAACCAGTGTCCCTGGGACAAAGCTAGGATTTGACAGTGAGGCTCCAGGGCCTTGAGACAGCTGACAAGAAAAGCATGCCAGTTTTGAGCATACCAGGTGACAGCTTGCTCACAGACTCAGAGCTACATAGCCTACTTTCTAGAAGTGGGGAACAAAGTCCGAGTAGAACTAGCAGAAAGATTTATTGGAGCCTTGTAACCTGAATCAGTACCCCTTAAACCCCCAGACTAGAGGAGAGTTGGTCAAGGTCTTTAAGGTGAAGTTCAAGTAGCTGAATTACAGGGGGTCAGAGTCTAGGGGTTGGTGGGAAGGCATTCTGTCATTATAAATTTTCCCACGTGCATAATTAGCAACCTGAGCACTCAGCAAATCATTATGCTTACATTATATGCTTTGGGTCTCATGGCAACACCTGCAAGGTAAGCAAATGGGGAAATGAGCTTGGAGAAGTTGTGACCAAGGTCAAAGAGCTAGGAGATGGCAACACCGAGATTTGAGTATGGATCCATCTGATTCCAAAATCATTTCCAATCTTTGTAATGAGACAACAGGTTAGAAACACTCCCAGTGCTTCACTCACTGCCACCTTCCTCCTCCCAACCCAATCAATGGCTAAATAATTGTAGCAGTATTAGTAGTACTAGTAATAACTGACTTTGATTGAACTCTTCCCATATGCCAAGAACTGTGCTGAGGGCATTACAAGCATTCTCTCATTTGATCCTAACAGCTACCCTGTGATCGAGGTCCTTTTGATTCTCAGTTTACAGATAAAAAAACAAACCCTGAGCCTCAGAGAGGTGAATTGACATGACCAAAAACACACAGCTCTCTTTGATTCCAGAGCTCATTATGGCATATGACTCAAAAAGAAAATTCAAATCACTCTCTCTTCTCCCATAAACCAAAAACTAGTCAAAGGAAACCCAACAACAATTATTATCATAGTTAATAATAAAAGCTAACATTTAATGCATCAGTCCCTGTGTTAGGCACTTTACATATATAATCATTTAAAAATATTTTATTTATTTATTTTTAGAGAGAGGGTTTGGGAAGGAGAAAGAGAGGGAGAGAAACATCAATGTGTGGTTGCCTCTCACATGCCCCCTACTGGGGACCTAGCCTGCAACCCAGGCATATGCCCTGACTGGGAATCAAACTGGCAACCCTTTGGTTCACAGGCTCACGCTCAATCCACTGAGCTACACCAGCCAGGGCTACATATATAATCCTTTTTGTTACTCACAACAACCCTATGAGGTAGGTAGATGATGAAAGGCACAGAGAGGTTAACTAGCTTTCACAAGACCACACAACTAGAAATCACTGTTATTTATGATAATATAAAAAAATTGGAAACAACTTAAACATAGATGTTAGATCACAATTAATTTAATGATAAATGAATCATGGTGCATCTACAGCAGCCATTGAAAATGATTATCTGATTTTTATAAAGTAAATATATATACTTTTGCATACAAAAATATAGTCTGAAAAGATATATGAGGTCTGTCCAGAAAAAGTCTAGCCATTGTTAATATAACAAGAATGGTGTGCACGACATTGATGTAACCTGGAAGCCAAGGAGAGTGGACTGGAATGTGCATGTGTGAACAATGACGCCTTCACTGTACTATTTAGTGGGGTGGTAGATACCATTGACTGAGAATGTGTACTGTATGGCTGTCACATTCAAAATGCCTGAGCAACTAGAGCAACAAAAATGTGCATCAAATTTTGCATTAAACTTGAGCCTTCCTCCTTAAAACTATTTGGATGATTCAGAAGGCCACAGCTCTGGGCACCTGTGATTGGCAGCTTCTTTATGACAATGCACCTGCTCATGTATCATGTCTCATGCAGAGTTTTTTGGTGAAACATCAAATCACCCAGGTGACTCAGCCCTCTTACAGCCCAGATTTGGAGTCCGGTGACTTCTGGGTTTGCCAAAAACTAAAATGACCTTTGAAAGGGAAGAGATTTCACACTATCAGTGAGATTCAGGAAATACTACAGGCAGCCAATGGCAATTGGGGGAACTGTATGAGGGCCCAAGGTGCCTACTTTAAAGGGGACTGAGGTGTCATTGTCCTTTGTACAATGTTTCTTGTATCATGTATCTTCTTAATAAATGTCTCTATTTTTCACACTACATAGAAGGATACTTTTTGGATAGACCTTTGTATACCAAACTGTTAGCAACAACTATACACAAGTGATGGGATTAAAGACAAATTTTGTTTTTGTTTTTCTTATCTATATTTTCACATTTGTCTATAATAGACCCATCTTAGTGTATTAGAAAGGAAAAAGTTATTTTTTTCCTTTTTGAAAAGAGAGTTTCCCTTGCATTCTGTGTCTAGTCCTCTCCTTTTTTCTCTCTGCATCCTCTCTCTAAGGATTTCCAGTATCTCCCCATCCACACAACCTTTCTTCCCCAACAAACTTACTGCGCTACTTAGATACTTGGTCAGTGGAGACCTCTGAAAAAATGTCTCCAAATGGCTTACTTTTTATTTTGTTGTTTTCATTTTGAAAGATGGTTTCTTGTTTTTCTATCTTTTATTTACATTTAATATTTACACAAGTAATCTAGGAATGTATTCTCAGAATAAAAACTTGAAATCCTACATACAGAGTCCTGAGCAAGTCCTGAGCCTGCCCCAACCCCCCATCTCCTCAGGTCCCATTCCTCTGTTCACAGTTGAGTGTGTCTCCTTCCAAGCTTTTCCTAACTTTAATGGCACTTAGAGTTCATATCACGCAATTGCTTATAAAACTCATTATGTGCAAAGAGTTACAGTTAGAAAACCACTCTGACACTGGTCACTACAGGGTTCCAACTTCTGGTCCATTGTGACCATTTATCATCAGCCTACTTCTAGAAAGACTACTAAAAGGGTCTGGGCATGCTCAGCCCATTTGGGTCACAAGCTTCCATTTTACTTTTTCTTTTTTTATTGTTGTTCAATCACAGTTGTCCTCATTCCCCTCCCACTCCCCCCCCCACGGCAACACTCTCCCCTGCCCTGCCCAACCTCCCTCCGCACTCAATCCTCCCTCTGTTGTCTCTGTCCATGGGCTCTTTATACATGTTCCTTGACTTGACTCTTTCCCTTCTTTCCCCTGTTATTCCCCTACCCCCTCCCCAATGATCCTGTCAGTTTGTTCTTTATTAATACAGCTAGGAGGTGTCATGCTCCCTGCCTCCTCACAAAATGTAATTAACTTTCGGGAATTGCATGGCTAGCTGCTCAGGAAAATAAGAATAAACAAGAGATGGTTCAATATGTCAACAAATAGTTTTCCAGCTCCTGAATATAACCTTCCCCTAAATTCTCAATAATATCCTTTCCCATAGCCCTAACAAACAGGCACCCAAATAACTATAAATAGACAACCTCAGGATAAAGAAAAACCTGGCTGCGTTTAGGGTCCTGATCAATCAAGAATGGAGAAACTGTCCCCATTCCCTTGCTCCCCAACAACCTTGACACTTAAAATGCTCACCAGGCTCTTATAATAGAGGGAAAAATAGCAAGCACTTAACTGAATGCTCCCTCTGCCAGGGCACTGTATTAATCCCTTTACATACATTCCACTATTTATTGCACAATAAGGCAATGAAGTGAGTTTTTCACCTCCATCCTATAAATCAGCTAAAGAACTGAAGTTGGGAAAAATAAAATCAAGTAACTTACCCTGGCTCTCACAGTTGAGAGGGAGTGAAGCTGGGCTTGTCACTTGGGTCCGTCTGACTCAGCTGGTGCTCTTAACTCAGGTGAGAGTCACAAATTGTCTTCAAGTCTCTGAGGGGCTGTCATAAGGAAGAGGGGGTAGGTGTGTTCTGAATAGCTCCAAAGAGAAGGATTTGACTGTTCGTTGGGAATTATGCTTTCACTGGATGTGCTGCAAATTCCCCAAACAACATGTATATGCATGTCCAACTCTATAGGGAAAAGAACACTGTAAGAAGAGCAAACGGAACTGCCTTGTCTTAGGTGCTGTCATGAAGGATCTGTAGAATCAGAGAGAACAGGAGGGATACTGAAAGACTGCAAATGGGCAGCCTCCCAATTTCATTAAGCAAGGAAACTACAGACCAATATACTGTAAACTCCAGAGCTGTGAGCTTGATGTCAATCCTCCAAGAGATTCTGCCACAGGTTATGAAGCAGGTAATTTATAAGCACTTAGGACATAGGTGGTGATATGAGTTACCTAGAAGTACTAGCAGAATTGTTCAAATTAGACCAGGTGCCCAGAGTGGCAGCTATTGCAAATTAAAAAATGAGGGGATTCACAATGAGTTGCTAGATTTTTATTTTTCCAAGTAAATGCATTAAGAAACAAGATAAAGCAATCCCAAATTCTCATTTCATAAAAAGAAAGGGCTTTCTTTAAACACCAAAAGAGTACAAAATAATCTCAGAATAAAGGACAGTACTTTAGATGAAATGTATTTCACTTTACAAAACAATGACTCTGTAGTCCTCAGGCTTTCTCATTGCATCATAGACTGCTGTAATTTTCCAGGAGGATGGTCACTTGTCCAAGGACCTGCTTTAGAGAATCACTCCCAGTTAAAATATCAACACAGATAAGACCATATACCTGTAAGACAAGAAGTCCTTCTGGTCAGAAGAGAGAAAAACAGAGTCTGACTTTATGCTAAGTGAGGATGTTAACAAAGATAAAGTGTGCATGGGAAGGAGCATGAGAGAAATAAAACTTTCCAAGTGTGAATTCAAGTCCTGTTGAGGCTGAACTTGGGCAAAGCATTTGACCAATACCATCCTTTGGACCACACAGCCCCCTTGTAGGAATATGTGCCTAGTGTTACTAAGCATTTGGACCACAAACCAGTTTCTGACTTGAGGGTCTCCAAGCAATCTTTGACTATTACTGATCTTCCCTGGGAGAATTCCTAAAGGCAGATGAATTTGAAACTGGCTCAATACCATCACAAGAGTGGGGTTCTACAACAACCTAGAAGAAGCTGTCAGCCTTGATCCTGTCCTGTTCAACATTTTTAGCAATGGCATAAATAAGGTGACAGATGAAATTCTTATACAGTTATTCTAGGGCCAAGAAGAACCTCTACAATCCCCTAGGTTGCCGATTTGCATTTGAAAACCCCATGTTTTACAATCTATCTCTCCGCATTTGGTAATTTTCCCTCCTGTTCTTTGTTGCCAATACACTAAGTTCCTACAATCTGTGCTCTTCGTGAAAAATGCTTAGTGAATATATATGAGATATGAGCTCTGTATCCTGAAGAACTGATAGGATACAGATCTTCTATACAAATTGCTGAGCATCCATCTCCATCCTGTCCTCTTTCCTCAGATAACTGGTGTCAGTGTACACTTCCTGGATCAGAAAAGTGGACAACACACTCTCCCTCCCAGGAGCACACCCACACCTTTCCCTTCCCCTCTTGTTCCCTCATAGGCATGCATTTCCTAGACTTTAAGGAACCCCAGGACTTGTAACTAGGGAACAATAGACATCAACAGCTTGTTCCTGGCTAACTCCCTGGCCAGAAAAATGTTGCCTTTTCTCTGACTTAACGAGTGAGCCAAAGCAGCCCAACCTAGGCTCATTTCCCCATCTACTCTCTGCTATTGCTTTCTTCTGTCCTAGGCCCTTGTTTCACTGCCTCCAGCTTCAATAAACATCCTCTAAAAAAATAGAAAAGTGGATAAAATGATGTCCTCTTATTTGCAGAACTAGCTGCATTTCCAAAAGAGTTTAAATTGGAGTTTGACTTTATCTGTTGACATTGGCTTTGTTTTTGAAGGTCAAGGCAATGCAGTACTTACCATAGTCTCTCAAACTGCATTTCTTTAAGTGTGGTTGGAGAACCTCTACTTCAGATGTCCCCTGAAAAGACTGTCAAAATGTACATGAAGACTAGGGGAGGGACCTTCACTTTCAAAGAATCAGACTCAGTAGGTCTGGAGTGAGGCCAAGGAATCTTCATTTTTACACAAGAGATTCTGAAACACTCTAGAATTTAAGAACTGGCTTAGGATTCTGTATTTTCTGATTTTAATATCAAATAAGCCTGGGCTCCTGACTGGTGTGGCTCAGAGTGCCAGCCTGTGAACCAAAAGGTTGTTAGTTCTATTCCCAGTTGGGGCACATGCCTGGGTTACAGGCCAGGTCCCCAGCTGAGGGTGTGCAAGAGGCAACCAATCAACTTATCTATCACACATGATGTTTCTCTCCCTCACTTTCTCCCTCTCTCTAAAAATAAATAAATAAATAAATATTTTTAAAAATAAGCCTGAGCTCTAAACCCAGCTCTCAAGTTATTTCAACCTCAGTTTCCTTGTCTAGAAAACAGGAATAAAAGCAGTACCTCTGTCACAGGCTCTGTGAATATTTTACATGAAAAAAAAAAACATGTGTAAAGTGTCTGGCATCAGTAATCAGCAATCAGTAAAGTGAAACTCAGTAATCTCTCCTGGTTCTGCTTATTAATGGGCCCTGCTGCTTGTTTTCTCTGTGTTCATCTTCTGCCCCTGTTGCCAACTGCTCACTCTCTATAGATCTGGTGTTCAAACTCTCCAACCAATGGATTCTCATTGGTTCCAATATAGTCACAAAGGTCTCATTCCAGGTTCCTTCACAGGCTGTTTGCCCAGCCTACAGAGTGACTGTTCTTAGATCGCATGCCCTCTCGTGGCTCAATCTACTATTGCCAGAGGGAAATGGAATCACATGGCACCAAACATAGTCACCTATTCATGAGTAACTGCTACTTCCCTCAGCTAGAGTCTGTGGATAGAAACTCCTTAGATGAGGCCATTGGGTGTGGCAGGAATTCTGAGGTTTAGTCCATCCAGTACACCTAGGCTTCTCATTTATTCAGCCTGCCAAACTAATGAAGCATTCAAGTTCACTGACGTCTCTATTTAAATTCTGACTTTTTAACAGCAGGAATACCAGCTTTCAAACAAACTAGACTATAGTCAAGAAAAAATTCTTAACCTTAAAATGAGACTCTGTTTCTAGAACATGTTTTGAAGTTTCCAAAGCACTTTCACATCAAGTTCCTCATTGCAAGGCTTGTAAACTGGCAACCATGGGCTAGGTTCAGACTGCAAATGAATTTTATTTGACCCATATGATGTTTGTAACATTTTAAATTAGTTTCCAACATTAAAAAGTCAGGTTTCACATAAAAAGCTGGGTTTCGGACTCCTCTGGGAAAAACAGAAAGGGTTCGATCCTCATTCTGACACGGCAACAATCAACTGGAGCTGAGTAAGTTGCTCCCTGTAGACAGGGCATTGGCTCAGCAGTTACTGTTTTCACAGTGACTTGCTTGGCCCCCATGAGCATCTGAAGCTTCAGGTTAGCCCCATCTAGTAGGTAAAGAATGTGGTTAAGAGCACAGAACCTCAGCTCTACCCCTTACTGGTTTTGGGACCCTGAGCAAGTGAGTTAATCTCTCTGAGCTTCAGTTTCCTCATCTGCAAAGTGAGAATGACAATAGTAATGCTTACCTCAGGGAATTATTGGTCCAACTAAATGCATTAGCACATACAAACTACTTGGAACCATACTTGGCATGTGGCAAGCACTAAATAAGTACACTTGACCCTTGAACAACACAGGTTTGAACTGTGTGAGTCTACTTATACAAGGATTCTTTCATAAATAGTGTAAATGTATTTTCTCTTCCTTATGCCTTTCTTAACATTAACATTTTCTTTTCTCTAGCTTACTGTGTTATAGGAGTACAGTATATAATACATACAACATATAAAATATATTTTAATTAACTCTATGTCATTGGTAAGGCTTCCAGTCAACACTAGACTATTAGTAGTTAAGCTTTGGGGGAGCCAAAAGTTATACACAGATTTTCAACTATGTTGGAGGTCAGCTCCCCTAGTCCCTGAACTATATTAATTTCCTTCACTGTCCACAATTCCCCATCTGCCTTTTTACCTCCAAGAGATTCTAAAAATTGAAATTTTGTAGCAACTTCATTTGGTGGCAAAATTGGGCCTAAATTCAAGTAAAGCTATGCATGTATCCCATTTAGAAGTATTAATGTGTTTGATTACAAGATACTGTATCAGATCCCATAAGGAGTGTTATATAACATATGATATCTGTACCATATTGCTTTTCTAAAATCTAAAACTTTTAAACTCTGAAATATATCTAGCTCCAGTGATTTCAGGTAAAAGAGTGTGGACCTGTATTATATTATTAGTTTGTACAACCATTTGACAGACAGAAAAACCGAGCTCCAAAGCACTAAGCAACTAGCCAGAAGTCCCAAGCCAAAGTAGTACTGACACTTAGGCATGAAGCCCATAGTGCCTAGTATGGTGGCATGCATTGGCCTCACTATAAGCATGTTGATGAAGCACTCTAGTGGCTGCCAGTCAGGGTCCCCTAAAGAATGTTACCATTTTCTGAGAGTTACAAGTCTTTCCCTTAATAACATTCTGGTGATTATTTGCATTATTCTTCACTAAATACCCTTGGGTTAGAATTAGGATAAGGATTACTATCTTCATTTCACAGAGGAGGAAACTGAGGTCCAGAAAAGAGATGTGACTTGCCCAAAATCACACAGCAAAAGACAGAGCTGGAACTAGAAACCACATTTTGTGATCTTTCTTCTGCAGGTCAGTCCAAGAAAGGCATATGCTGAACTTTCCACATACTGATCCCCATTCTCTGCAGAAAATCCTGAAATTTTCAACATACCTGAGGAAAGGAGGGTGTCCCAAGATTGTAGCAAATATAAAAATGAGATAGCATGTATAGGTGGACGTCATCCTTCCCAGTACCATAGACATCAATGTATAGACACCATCCAGTCAGAAGCCAGAGAGTGGAGATTCCTCAAATTCCAAGAAAATCACAGAGACCATACTGTTCACATTTCTCTGTTGATTTTTTTATTGTTGCTCAAGTACAGTTTTCTGCCTTCCCCTCCACCCCAGCCCAACACCCCAGCCCTTACCACCTCCCTCCCGTTTCCATCCTCCTTGTTATTGTCCATGTGTCCTTTATAATTGTTCCTGCAAGCCCTTCACCCCCTTCTCCTGAAATCCCCTCCCCTCTCTGTTGATTTTTTAAGAAACTGACAATTACTTATGCCAAAGGCCAAAGCAAATGAAAAACCTTCTGGAAATGGAATTCCTTCAGTTATGAAACAATATCTTTAAAAAACCTTTGCACAGTATCAGTTCTTTTGTTTGAAATGCAGAAAATAGACCACTGGTATTTTATATTGTTAGTACATTAGAGACCTGGAAATGCAAACAGCATCCCTAGGACCTCTTTCCAGCCCCCTGTCTCAGCACAGGGAAGCTTTCTGACACTGACATCAACTTAAGCAAGTTGAAAAAGAGAAAACAGGCCATGACCCTGGTGACCTCATGTGTCTTCTAAGCTTATGGCTTCAGTTCCTACTACCAACAAATCTGCACTTTGATCTCACACCCACAGTGACCCAGATCTTTGAATTCAGCAATTCTTTCTCAGGTTTCAGTGGGGCATTGGCAGTCTGAGCTATTTTGGGACACTTTCTCTGCTGTGGATGCCACTTTTGGAATATGCCAGGAACATGCTAAGGACGTAGAGCTCTCCATCCTGGACCCGTTCTCAACTTTGCTCACTCTCTCTTTCTCTGGGCTGATCGTTTGGAGGACAGTAATTCTTGCCAACCTAATCCCTGGAGCATGACTACCTTCCTGGGCCAGAGGCTCCAAGAGGCAGTGTGGCTGCAGCACCCTCATGGTAAGGCGCATGGAAACACCAGACACTCTGGAAGGACACATGTCCTAAGGGGTGGTCTGAGTTTGGATGTGGACTGAAAGGACAAGGGGAGCGGGGAGCCAACAAGATTTCCCAAACATCTTATTCTTACAGTCATCACTTCCTAATCCGATGCAACTGACTCAGCAGGCATCCAGGAGTCTGTGGTCTCCATATTCCTGCTCTAAAATCCTCTGCACCTGTAAGTACTGGGGCTCACTGCTGCTTATGCTGTCTTTTGGGGATGGGGAAAGGAGGGCAGGGCCCCGAGGAAGGTCATCATCGCCTGACTTAGGTGTGGGCAGGATCATGGTGTTAGAAGAATTCCTGACACTCCCATCCCGACCCCCTGCAAGAACAGACTCTTACTTTGGAAAGTGAAAATGCCTCTTTGTTCTTGTAAGAGCCCCCAGCATACCAAAAACTCCACCTGTCCTTTGGGGGCTTCTATTCATCAGTGCTGTGTATACCTGATTTCTCATGTTAAACTTAATAGAGAAGTGCACCCTTGACATTTGAATTTCTTAAATTAAGCAACCACAGCTACTATTGTGGGCACAGCCCCTGCTGGTTTCTCTATCTTTTATGCAGCAATTTGTTGAAACAGTGAAAGATGTCATAAGCAGGAGGATATAAATGAGAATCTAGAAATTCTTTCATGGTAAAAGGGAAGAGCAGTGTAGTTTGGGTTGATTCGCAATGCAGTTAGAAATGCTGCCACAATGGCTCTATGATATGCAATGGGAAGGCCCATTTCAATGCCTTTCTATTTTAGTGGGAAGAGAGGCCAAAATAACTGTAGGCACTCCAAAAACAGAGCATTTTTGATGCATTCATTCACCACTTTTCTGAGACACTCTACATTGTCTCCGACCTATTTGTCAGTCACTGAAGGGGACATTCAGCCCTTCTTTTTAGGACTGCTGAAGTTCCCTCAAAATAGCCTAGAATGACAGACAGGCCCAGACCTACCCTCCTCCCACAACACCAAGACAAAAATCATTCCTAGGGTCCAGAATTTGTTTGAAGGCAAGGATGAAAAATGTCATTGATTAAAAAAAAAAAAAAAAAACTTAGAAAACCTGCCATGACCCAGACAAAAAACTGTCCTGGGTTTTTGTAATGACTTCCTCAGCCATCAATAAGAACAGGCCGGATCAGCAGGTCTTGCCCTTTATTTCCCATACAGTACTATAGAAGGAACATTGTCTTTAGCAAAGAAAAAGCATAAGATACTCATTAGACCAAGGCTGGCTACCTTCAGTTTCTTATTAGAGAAATAAGCAGCTTTTTATTTGTATTTTATGAAGAATTCCAGGTCTGAGGAGGATTTCAGAACAGTGTTAATATCACTGCTAGAGAAATCAAAAAAAGAAATTCACCTTTTGTCTAGTGGAGACTAGATTTATTCTCAGGCTCTAGGAAGAAACTAGTCTCAGGAAGAATTTGGGTTTGCTTTGACTGCTGTTTATTTGTGTGGTCCTCTGAAGAGCTCTTAGAAAATGATGGTTGGATCAGAGAAGTTCATTATCTAGAAAACTTTTTGTCAAAGGCTGGAGTATTGGGTGAGGGGAGGGAGATCACCCTATGTGATGGATTCTGACTGTAACCAAAATAATCCAGGTTCTGCCTTGGCAGTAGCCTGAATTTATTTGTCTATCTATAGCATTCCAGGAGAATTAAGAATGTTCCCTTGCCCTTCCAAATCTCTCCCTATCTACTACCAAGGGCTTGAAAAATTTTAAGAACATAATTCCTTTACTAAGGGCTTTGGCATCAGTTAAAATGCTAACCTCTAGGAGGGTCAATTTGTTAAACCTTATCTAGATGTGGCCCATCATGATAGCAGATTCTGACAGAGAGGAAAAGAGAGAGGAGGAACATGAAATCATTGTAGATATGAAGATGAACCTCACAGCAGGAATCTAAAAGGACCTGGCTCAAGGCCAAAGCTACCAAGATGCTCCATCAGCAGAAAGGCAGGGAGTGGTTCTAGTCTTACTAAAATGGAGTTCAAGGCAACTTACTGAGGCAAACTTACTGAGACTTGTACTCAAAAATGTTAAGAGGCCTCAGTACAAGGAATCAAAAAGATCGAATACTCTGTCACCCTTTAACTCTGGCATTTCTCCAACCTAGTATGGCAGGACAAAGGAGAGGAGCACGCAAGAGACTTAGACTTTGAGACTCTGCTCCTAAATTTTCCTTCCTCTGAGATCAACATTGAACCCATACCTGAGGGAATTCATGAGAGATACAGTAACTCATCTTATTCACCGAAAGCAATAACATGGAAAGAGGGGTTGTCCCTGCAGTACCACGGGCCAAGGGGGAGGCATCCCCATATCTCTATGTGGGCTGCTTCCTAGGGCCTGGTAGACAGCCTTTTGGAGTAAGACCACTGGGTTTAAATCCTGGCTGTGCCACTCACCAGCTGTGTGGCCTTGGTAGAGTCATATAACCTATTTGAGCCTCATCTGTAAAATGGGCACAATAATGGTAGGATCTACCAGACAATGTTGTGAAGTTTAAATAAGAATGATGCCTGTGAGATTGGTAGTTACAAAATAGTCATGGGGATGTAAAGTATAGTATAGGGAATAATAACTGTGTATGGTGTCAGGTAGGTACTTGAAATATCAGGGAGACCACTTTGTAAAGTATAGATTGTCTAACCACTATGCTGAACACCTGAACTAACACAAAATAATATTGAATGTCAATTATAATTCCAAAAACAATTAAATTTTTGTAAAAAGAATGATGCCTATGAAGCCCAGCACAGTCCCTAGTACAAAGTAAATGCTTAACAAAAATCATCAATGATTAACATTCCTAGCTCTCTGCTGTATGTGTGGCTTAGAGCAGCAGACAGCTCTGCTAAGTGCTGATCTAACACCACCAGGGTTTCAAGGGCTCACTCACCATTTCCTGAATTTAACCATTTTCTCATTTTCCTCCCAGGCTCACTAGATGAGAATGTTCCCAAGCCTTCCTTCTCACTAGTTCCACAAACACTCCATTCTTCAGTTAACTAAATAGGTAGATTCTCTACTAAGGACACAGGAAATCTTTTCCTTGGCATTCTCCAACCTCATGTTGAGCCTGGTTACCCATTCCCTATTGGTGAGATGGAACCGTTTTTTGGAAGGGTGGGGTCTAAAAGGGTTCAGTTCCTGAAGCACTAACAAAAGGAAAGAATTCCCACCTAAACTGTTGTGTCTCTGGTTCCTATAAAGCTCACTGCAGCTGTGGTATTGAGACCTAGCCCCAACCACTCCCACTGTGGTTCCCTGACCCCCTGACTGCTGTTATTCTCCTCTAACACTCCCTCTCTCTTCCTCCCATGCTCAGATTAGTCCCTCGTCTGGGTTCCAGGGTGCTGCTGCTTCAAGAGGCTCTCCTTTGCTTCCTCTCTCTTCCTCCTCCCCTCCCTTTTTTCCTGAGGATACAGAATTCACTCCCTTGCAAGGGGTGTGGTGGCAGGAAAGAGCTCTCCTTTTTGTGCTGTCATGCCCTCAATGTGCTCTCTGTAATCTAGCCCTCCCTGAGCCTCTGCTCAGCAGGGGGGAGAGGGAGGAAGCACCCCCTAAGGGTGAATACAGCACCTCTAGTACCAGAAGATTGACCTACATACCTTCAAAAACTAAATGAGAGTAGTTCTTAAACTCTCTCAGTCCAGGAGTTGGGTAAATGCCTGTTCTAGCTACTATCATAGAAATATACAGTTACTGGGTTTGGGGCTCATCTCTGAATTCTCTTATGTTTAAAAAGCTCTCCTTGGGCCACACCTTCAGAGGGCACGCCATCTTGTCAATTGGGGGCAGGTGTTGGGAAGGAAAGTCACACAGCTCTGATTTTTATAACTAGCTCCAGCCTATATCCTGACGGTCCAGGAGCACATGCAAATGCCTTCTGAGTCCTGAAATTCTCTTGTACAGGCAACAGCTCCTAGGCTGCTTCACAAAGCCCATGAGCAGTTTTAAATATCTGAACTGCAAAGCTAAATCAGTGATGCTACCCATCTGAGGTGCAAATGTATGGTGACCTCTTATCTAGAGGCTTTTAGAGCTAGTAGGGGCTAGAGAAGGCCTCAGTGGTTAACTGCATACTGAAGTCATGCCAGCAGGCTTTGACTCCCAGTCCAGGCCTGTTACAGGCTTTGTGACCTTGAGCAACTTAATTGCTCTGTGAATTGTTTCTTTATTTGTAACATGGGAATAGTAATAACATCTACCTCATAGTGTTATCATGGGGAATTATGAGTTATCTCACAGAACTGTTTAGAACAATGCCTGGCTTACATTAAAAACTCGGTAAATAGTATCTGTTATTATTGTTACTATAAATATTATTATACCTATAAACAGGGTCTGTAATAGTCACAAGGAATAAATGAGTTCATGTGTAGAGAGTGTTCACAACCATCATTGCTGTGGTGCCATCAATTTAACAGAGAAACCAGCCCTGGCTGGTGTAGCTCAGTGGATTGAGCGCGGGCTGGGAACCAAAGTGTCCCAGGTTCGATTCCCAGCCAGGGTACATTCCTGGGTTGCAGGCCATAACCCCCAGCAACCACACATTGATGTTTCTCTCTCTCGCTCTCTCTCTCTATATATATATCCCTCCCTTTTCTCCCTAAAAATAAAGTAAAAATAAAATCTTTTAAAAAAAAACAGAAACCAGTAGCTGTGTTTGGGGTCTCAGGTGAGACCAAGGCCATCTTGGGTAAATAGTTCTGGGGAAGGAATTGTTCAAGGGTCATTCAGAGGCTGACAAAGAAGATAGCAGTTTGGGATCTCTTGCATTCAGAGTGTAACTAAAACCTTTGTGCTGAACTTGTTGCTATAGATTTATGGGATTATGGGACTTGGTTATAGGACTTGCTAAGTCTAATTACAGTTTTAGGCCTCCTAGGAGACCGGCTGTGGTTCACACAGACTGGATCTTTAAAAATGCTGTGTGGATGTGCTCCTAGCTCCGCTGCACTGAAGGCTCTGTTGTTTGCACTGACTTCTCCAGCGCCTGTGGTAGAGCCTTGGTATTTGTCCTCTCCACTTCAAGTCCTCAGTGGTTAAGTTTTTAGATTTCATTTGAAGGCACTGGCCCAGTAAAGAACTGAAAGGCTGAAGTGATTGTCCTTTCCTTGGCACTTGGCTCCTGTTTGAAAATGAGTTCTGTCCACTGACCATCACCCTCCACTGCCCGAAGCTCAGCTCTGGAAAGGGGGTGCTGATCCTGAGGGGGATAGATGAGGTTTCTGGGTGGAGTTGGAAGAAGGGCATCTTCTCACTCTGGGCCGGTGTCCCCCACCACCTCGCCCCTTTCATGCTAAGGCTCACCTTGCTCTGTCCCCAGGCCTTGCCCTGGGGGAGTAAATCGGAGAAGAAATACTGCATCCGGTCCCACAGAGTCAACTGATGCCACTTGGACCCTAGTGGCTCCATATCAGCCCCGTCTCTCACTTCACTTCCTGCTGACCATGTCCACTGGGAAGTCCCATTGGCACCCCCAACCCAACCTCTCCAAGCTCAACTTGTGACCTGTCTCCACTCCTCCCCTTGCCCACTAACAGTCTTGTGGACCCTGTCTCCATTAAGTCTCACCACGGACCCATGCTGGAACATCAGAGCCATTCTACCAGTGGACTCGAATTCAGAATGGCCCCTTCTCTCCACTCTCACTGCTACAGTCCAGATCGAGAGCACTTGCCACTTCTTGCCAGGACCTTTGAGACAGCCTCCAAATTAGTGTACCTGCTGTAGCCTTTCCCTCCTCCAACCCTTCCCACCTGGTTCCCTAAGAATTGTCTTCCTGGTCTGTCATTCCTGGGCCTCAGTGAAAACCTCCTGGGCCTCAGTGAAAACCTGTGATGGCTCCCTATTGTTCACAGAACAAAGTACAAACCACTGTGGCCACCAAAGCCATGAGCAGGCCAATCCCAACCACACCTTTTCCACTCTCCTTCACTGGCTGCCAATAACTGCCACTCTCCAGAATATGCACATCCATGCCAATACTGTTCCCTGTTCCTGGCTTGTTCTTCCCATCCCTCCACTGTCCCTCCTGGAAAAACCCTCCACCCCTCAGGATCCAGCTCCAGTGTCCATCATCTGTGACACCTGCCTAATTTCCCCAAACACCAAGTCATTCACCATCGGTGCCCCATGATGCTACTACATTCCTCAGCTACAGCCCTCATTGGACCATAGGTTTTTCTCTGTGCCTTGGCTCCTCCTGCTAGATGGGGAGGTTTCCAAAGGCTGTCTGTGGCCAAATTGGGTTCCCCTTTGAATTTCCAGTACCCCCAGTCTTGGATACAATAAGCTACTGGTTTCCTTATTTGTAGGTTGGGGATGCAAATAATAGCTACCTCATGGCATTAGATGGATTAAGTGAGATAATGTAAATAATATTCATGCAAATAATGATAATGAAGATGGTGATGATAAAAAGAATAGTTAGAATCTATTTCGTGCTTTCTAAGTGCCAGACACTGTCCTAAACTATTGACATAAATGAGAGTCAGCCAAATAGATTAGTTAATCCATAGAAACTGATAGTGATTACGCATGCATATGTATATATGTATTTGTTTACATATTACAAACATCATGTAGATGACATATGTATAACATATAGTCCACACTGTGCCTTGCATTTAGCAAAAATTCTAGCTTTTCTTTTCTTGCCCCATCTTTTCCTCCTTCATCATTAGCCCTCCCCAGCAACCACCCTTCAGGCCTGGGCTTGGAGAGATGTGACTATAGAAGGAGTCTGTGTCACAGAATGTTTAGGGGAAGAGAAGGACACTCTTGGAGTTGCCTTTGGATTTTGGTTTCCACAGTCAAGATGCCACTTCTTTGAGGACAGGGGCTATGCTGTAACTGTTTGTGCCCCCATAAGCACCTACATGGTGGTGAGCATAAGGCAGACCCTAAATAAGCTCTTTCAGGCTGGGCCCAGCTTCAGAGGTTCCAGTTTTTAATGATTGCTGCAACCAACAAGTTCTCAGGAGCACTGAGAACAGTAGCCAGAGCCACGCAGCAGTACCCCTTTCGGCAGTACTCTGCTGGGGACAGGGCCCCAGGCTGGGAGGCTGAGGACCTGCATCCTAGATGCAACTCTGCCTCCCACCTGCTCAGTGACCCTGGGCAAATCTCTCTCCTTGCCCAGATCCTCACCTATAAACTGCTGTCCCTCAAGACTGTTGGAAGATGCATGGCATGAATCTGTAAAAAATCTTTGCCAAAAGGCTGAGTAAAAGTGAGATGCTGCTAATCTCAAGGGCTGGGGCTTCACTCAGAGGGAAACATTCAGGAAATGGGAGTGGAAGGGGAGTATAGGGGCTTGTGTATCACAGACATATGGGGGCATATACTTGTCCTCCCGCTTAGCAGCATTAGTGATTCTAGCTTGTGCTGCCTGTGGAACAGTCTGTCCTTTGGGATCCTCAGGGACAGTAGAGGTTGCAGCAATGAGGCTGAAGCCAGCACACAATTGAGTGAAAAATAGAGTGATTACAATGAGACGCCAGGCACACAGTTTCATACACATGCATTTGCACTCCTGACAGTCCCCAACGCTGCCGTACAAAAGCAGCTGGAGCTGATTACAGCCAGACAGCTCCTTCTCTGGCTCTTTTTCTCGAAACAATAAACCCTACCCCCTCACCCTTCCTCCTGGGAATTGCCTGAGCTCTTAGAAGGGGTGTTGCTGACGTCAAAGTTAAGTGCCTAGAAAGAACATGGAGGGGGAGCACAGGTGTAGGAAGCTGCCATAGCATTCCCCTCTTGTAAGGGGTCGCTAGAGAGGAGGGGATGAAAGGGGGAGAAATGGCTGGGTTACAGATGCAACTTTGTGTTACCAGATGTGCTTTCCCAGCAAGAGAGTCCAGCCACTCAGTCCCTCCTTTCTCCTTCATCTGAATTCACCCAGGGACCCTTCTTAACCCTTCTCCCTCTTAAATCCCCAACTTCCTCGTCAAAATCTGTTATTTGGCATAAAGCTCAGTACATGTTGGATGAATGGATGAATGAAGGAATACACGACACTTCCTCAAACCCATACCACTCTGAAGCCCTGTTGCCACCTCACAGACCATGATGTGAAGACTTTCCTCTACTTTTCTTTCTATATGCTCCGTTTGAATAGTTTCAACTTGCACCTCCATGCTCCTCACTTCCATATATCTGTTTCCAGCGCAGACCTCACCAGCTGCCTAAATGTTCCTTGTGCTCTTCAAACCAAACATGCCCCACATTCAATTCTTCACCAATGACATCCCCAGGGGTTTTCTAGCAGTGAGTCCAGGGGACGGGGAGGATAGGACTTTCTGTATGCCCCCTAGCAGGATGGACATGAACACATTAGCACAGTCACTGAGGCAAACTGATTCCAGAGCCTCTTTTCACACCAGGATACCAAAGTCCTTCTCTTCACTGTCTTAATCTTCAATCTCCACCCACAGGAAAGCCAAATTTAGAATCTTAGAGGCTAACTGCCCAGTGTGGCTGGGCTTCTAAGATTGGAACCAGGCAAGTTGTTTCAGCAAAAGAACTCCTTGGAAAGGAATCAGTGTATGCTGGTTAGTTATTCTCCACTAGTCTCCCTCCCAACCCCACTCTCATTGTTTTCCAATCCTGCTTCTTCTGACCCCCACCATTCCTTATGCAGTATACACACACACAGCCCTCCCCTCATTACCAACTCCATTAACCTTCATTCTGGAACCCTGTATCCAGGTTCACTGCAAACCCCCAGGTAAATATTGAACCCAGATTGGTGGAAACTGGAGATTTCATTCCACCAGAGGAGTGCCAGAGATAAGACCCAGGCCCAGACTGTTTACAGAGAGTCCACACTCAAATTCTTTCCTGGCCTTGGCAAGGATAAGAGCAAATAAAGTCCCCCTTTCCCCTAGTCCCTCCTAGATTTGGACAGCAGCCAAAGGACAGGTAACAAACACAGTAACCTTTGGTCCCTGATGGCCTTGGGGCCTATGATGGCAGAATCCAAGTTTCTTGTTTCCTATTTCCAGGGGGTCCTGAGTACCATACACCAGGACAAATGCAAGGTGTAATTATATCCAACTGTGTTATGGCCACATCTAAGCATTTTCAGATTTTAAAGCAAAGTGAAAGGTTTATCACCAATTTCACTCTGACACACAAAGTGTGAAGTAATTTATTTAAAGCAGTTGTGGCTCATTTTAAAATGTTTATTTGTTCATTATGTAAATATATATTCAGCATTTCAAAGAATTGTAATCCATGGTTCCTGCCTTCACACTGTTTATACTCTAGTTGAAAGGTGGAGAACCCCACATACAAGTGTTAACTAACAATACAAAACCATGCCAAGTCCTTTCTCATGCCTGGTATGGCCTGTGTGGCTCTTGCAGTACCTTTGATGGTAATGAAATTTTCCACTCTATTGCTACTATTACTGTTGTTGTTCTCTTCTCAAATACAGGAAAGTGGTTAGATGAATCTCTACAATGCTTGCATTCATATATGAGTTCTAACATTCACTAGTTCTGTGACCTTGGCCAAGTTACTCAGCCTGTCTGAGCCTGGTGCCTCCTCTGTAAAATGAACACAATAATAGTACCTACCTCACAGGGTTATAGTGAGAATTAAATGAGTTAATATACGCAGCACACTTAGAATGGTACCTGGCACATAATAAGTGCTCAATAATGTTAGCAATTTGATTTTCTTGATGTACCTACTGTACTTTATTCCCACCAGTGGCTACAATTTTTATTGAGCTTTTAAAATAAGCTTGTAGATGTCTTGTTCATCTATCCATTCAATCAACACATACATGTTGAGCATCTATAAATCCTTGAGCTAAGCCCTGGTCATATAAACAAATAAGACATGACTCCTGCCTTTGGGACTAAACAATTCAAAACAATCCTGGGTTAATAGTGCCCCAAAACACCTAGAATAAGCAAACACAAATCCTCCCTGGAAGAACACACCCTCTATGCAGTTTTCACTGGATTATCATGGCTCAAGTCTGGCTAAACATGAACTCATAATCCAAAATTAGAAAGCACATGATAAAGGTAGAAAGAACAAAAACAGAATTAGATCCTCAGAGGTTCATATACTGAAATTATATGATGTAAAATATTTTTAAAGTTTTAGGTATAACGAAAGAAGATTTTTAAACCATTAGCAAAAAAACAAGATACTAGGGAAAATAATTAGAAAGTATATTTTCACAGGTGTCAAAGCTAGAACTCAGAGAAGGAAGTGACCCCTTCATTGTTACCTAGCTCAAAACGAGGGACTCAACTCAGGTTTTCTGTGTCTGGTCTTCTTTTGGCAGACTTGGTGACCAGAGTTGTGTCATTCTTGTCCTGATTCAGTCAATGACTGAGATGAGTATAAAGCACTGTACTAGGTCTATAGAAACTACCAAGATGAACACAATACAGTCACTGCCATCAAACAGCTTAAAATTTAGTAGAGACATAACTACACACATAGAATAGAAAAATAACCATTGATATCAGGCTGTGTGGCAGAAACCACCATGGTCTGGAATGGTAGGAATGCTCATCTACATCACATGGAGGACTTCTTAAACACAAACTGGGGGAGCTCCTTACAGTTTTTAATTCAGTAAGCACCTAAAAAGCACCTATTTTAATAGTTTTCATAAATGCTGTTGCTGCTGGCATCAGACACATACTTTGAGAGCCCCTGGTCTCAGGTATTGTGAAGTCAGTTACACTTAAGTGAAGGTGGGAAGTGAAATGATATGATTTGCATCTTAGAAAAGTCACTCAGGCCACTTTGGAGAGAAGGATAGCAGAGAAGGGAAAAGAGATGAAGAAACAAGAAGCTATTGAAAGAATCAAGGCAAGATAAGACTGAAGATAGGGCTAAGCTAAAGCAATAGCAGGAGGAATGGAGAAAATGCATCAAATTTGAGGAATACTTAGTAAGTAGACTTGACAGGGCTTAGTGACTAAATGTAGATGTGAGAAATAAGGATGCTGGAAAGGCAACTCGGGCTTTTGCCTTGGGCAACTGGTGACTCCTTCTTGTACTGAGCATATTGTTTACTGTAATCAAAAGTGTAATATGTCACCAGATTTGGGAGTGCAAGGTTGAGGGGTATTTCTGCCTTTAAATCTCATAGCAATATTTCCTGGGAATTCAACAATCATCTCTCACTGTCCACTCAAACCTTACTTTCAGCACCATGAGCCCACACCTCGACCCTAATGAACTTGGGATTCTCTTCAAAATACCTGGAAAGGAAAAGAAAGACTGTGGTTACCTTGACTTGATGACCAGCCACTGGAGCCCCAGGTACAGAGCCTGCCCCTCTACTATTACCCCAGGTGTGTTTAATTCATTTTTTCATCATTTTAATATCTATATGGCTGCTGCCTAGAGCAGAGCTCCCAACCCTTGGGCCACAGACAGGTACTGGTCAGTGGCCTGTCAGGAACCAGGCCGCACAGCAGGAAGTGAGAGGAGAGCAAGTGAGCAAAGCTTCACTTTCTTGCATTACTACCTGAGCTCTACCTCCTATCTTCCCCCTTCCCCCACCTTAGTTTGTGGAAAAATTGTCTTCCATGAAACCAGTCTCTGGTGCCAAAAAGGTTGGAGACCACTGGCCTAGAGGGGTTTTGACATATTCACAGAGGCCATATTACATGTACAGGTAAAGAATTCATAACCTCTTCTTTTTTTTAGATTTTATTTATTTACTTTTAGAGAGGGGGGAGAAAGAGAGATGGAGAGAAACATCAATGTGCGGTTGCTGAGGGTCATGGCCTGCAACCCAGGCATGTACCCTGACTGGGAATCAAACCTGTGACACTCATAACCTCTTCTTATGTAAACAGAAAAACAAAAGCATTTTAAAGAGCAGCCTGAAAAGACATTTATTCCGTATATATTTAAAATGTGTAAAAATGAGCAATTTGCTGGTACATGATCAGTCGTGACTATTTGTAAGTCTTCTCTGTGGGCAAGTATACTGCCAGCAATCAGCAGGACCAGCAGGATGATGGATGGGATAATTGTCCATAAGGGAATAGATAACTTTTGTACTATGGGAAGATTCAAAAGGATACAGACATGATGATGGGTGGAAAAAGAGTTAGCTACTGTGATAGGAGTTGCAGCTCCATTTCTGGTAGTAAATGTTCTCTGGTTCTCTGGCTGAATCAATGATTAATCAAAGACACATTCTCATTTGAAACTCTTTTCTCACTGGTGCATAACCCCCACTTTGTGTTACATTTAATAGCATCATTAAAAATCACTGTCCAAAAAACTCAAATTACTTTGCTCCAGAAGAAATAATGTCACATTAGAGAATGCTCATGTGAGCTCATGGGCAGAAGCCATGTAGGGGCTACACCTGTGTTTAAACATTGAACATTTGAATCCTCGATGCCTACCACAGGGTCTGACACATACAGTGCACTCAACAAATGTTTGTTAAAGTAAGGGGAAATTAATTAATACTTTTGTCCATTCATTTGCCTGTTTATTCCTTCAACAGGCATTTATTAAATATAGGGATTAAGGGCTATGGTCCGGGAACCAGATGTGTCAGGCTTCAAATTGCAGCTCTAACAAAACTGTATGCACTTGAGGAAGTTATTTAGCTTCTCTGAGTCTGATGCCTCCTGTGTGACATGGGGAAACAACAGCATTTGCTCTCATAGGGCTGTGTGAGTGCTAAATGAGTTACTGCACATAAGTGTTTAGTACAGGACCTGGCCCATAGTAAGTACTCACTAAAGGGAAACTGTAATTATCACTGTTGTATGCACCCTGCTGGCCCTTTCTCAAATAATTAAGTCCATAGAAGAGGCACAGAATCTCTTAAGAAATGACAAGGCTCTTGGCCAAAGCTGGTATTCATTAAAGTGGTTATTTATGGTTCCCAGGCCAGAGCCCTACAGCCTTAGGTCTGCCATTCCTGGCTTGGTGCCTTCTTGTGGCAGGTCAGGCTGTCTCTAGGTATCCTGTGCTCTGCAGAGAAGCTTGAGAAATTGCAGAGCAGAAAGGTGAAGGAAGAAGGTAAGGGTTGGCAAGGATACAATTAACCATTAACATGCAAAACTATTGCATCCCCATCATTGTTAACTCTCTTGGGTGCCTTTCTGTGCTTTTGTATAGCTCTTCCTGGCAACATTTCTACCTACTAAATCCTATTTCTAATGTTTATCCTCTTGGCACAGTTGAATAAGATTTTCCTTGATTTTAATTTTAATTTTAATTTTAAGGCAACACAGTAGAAAACACATGACTTAGAGTTTAGTCAGGAGGTAGCAGAGAAGGCTCATAAAATTAGTGCCATAAAAGGATTCTAGAGATAGAAACAGTTGGCTACTAAAGAGCTGTGTGACCTAGGGTATATTACCTAGTGTCTTTGTGCCTCATCTGTAGAAAAGAGAAAGGGAGATTAATGATTGTCAAGACTAAGTGCAAGCCACCTAGTGCCATGTCTATTGCACAGTGAGTGCTAAATAAATGGCAGCTATGACTATTATTCTGGGGTCCTATATGTGGAAACAGAAGTCCAGAGAGTCCAGAAGTCCTTGTAGCTATTTGCCTTCTCGGTCCTTATTCTCACTACTAAACTAGGCCTGCCTCTTTCGAGCCCTTTATAGTCTTGTGTTTACTCATTTTCTGATATACTAATTATAGGCCATGATTGTTTTTTACATCAGGCAAATTTAATACATTTAAATTTATGATTCCAATACTTGTCTACCTGGAAGTTCTTATGAGCAAAGCAAAGGCAGGAGCTATACATTGTTAATTTAATATGTGCTCAATAAATATTGGGTAAATGTTGGCAGTTGATCTAGCAAGTTCTACTCAAATTGTATATGTCTTACATCTCCTATGTTTCATTACAAGCAGTACAGAAAAGGAGGATGGGTGCATTGAACTAATCCAGACCTGGGTTTGAACTCTAAAATTGGTACCCAAGTGTAAAGTACCTACTAGTGCTAAAAATGCAGTGCTAGATAAATGGTAATAGCACTAGTAATAGTAGCAACAGCAGTAGTAACAGTACCTACAGTAGTAACCCCTTCTCCATGAGGAATACATTCCAGTACCCCCAGTGGATGCCTGAAACCACAGATAGCACCAAACCATATATATGAAAGGTCTGTCTAGAAAAAGCCCAAATTGTTAATGTAATGAGAACAGTTTACGTGACATCAATGTAACTTGGCAACCAAGGACAGTGGACTGGAATGCAAATGTATGAAAAATGATGACTTCACTTCACTAGTCAGTGGGGGCAGTAGACGCCACTGAGTGAGAATGTGTACTATGTGGCTGTCACATTCAAAATGACTGAGTAAGAAGAGCTATGAATCTGTATCAAATTTTGCATTAAGCTTGAACATTTCTCCACGGAAACTTTTCAGATGATTCAGTAGACCACAAATATGGGCAACTGGTGATTGGCAGCTTCATCATGATAACATGCCTGCTCATGCATCACATCTTGTGCAGAGTTTTTTGGTGAAACATCAAATCACCCAGGTCACTCAGCCCCCATTACAGCCCAGATTTCATGCCCTGAAACTTCTGGCTTTTCCCAAAACTAAAATCACCTTGAAAGAGAAGAGATTTCAGATAATCAATGAGACTAAGGAAAATACAACAAGGCAGCTGTGGTGATTGGGAGAACTGTGTGAGGTCCCAAAGTGCCTACTTTGAAAGGGACTAAGGTACCATTGTCCTATTACAATGTTTCTTGTATCTTGTATCTTCTTCAGCAAATATGTCTATTTTTCATATTACATGGCTGTATAGCTTCTGAACAGACTATTTTACATATATAATATTATATATATTAATAATATATAATATATATAGTATTTTTCCTATATATACATACACTTAACAGTTTCCCTTTGTCATATCCACATCAATAGACTGATGCCAGCATCGATCTATTCTTGCACTTTGGGGCTATTATTAAGCAACATAAGGGCTACTAGAAGACAAGCCCTGTAATACTACAACAGTCCATCTGATTACCCAGAGGGCTACTAAGTGACTAAGGAGTGTGCAGTGTATAAGGGTGGGCAAAAGTAGGTTTACAGTGGTGAGTATGTGGAACACAGTTTATTTTTGTATGATTATTTATTAATTATTGCATTATTTCCTATATGAACAACTGTAAACCTACTTTTGCCCCACCCTGTACATAGCACGGACATGCTGGACAAGGGGACGATTCATGTCCCAGGCAGCACATGGTGAGACAGCACAAGATTTCATCACACTACTCAAAAGTGCATGCAATTAATACTTATGAATTGTTTATTTCTGGAATTTTCATTTAATATTTTCAGACCATAGTTGACTACAGGTAACTGAAACCATGGAAAGCAAAACTGCAGATAAATGGGCACTACTGTGCTAGCAAAAAGTAGAGTAGGAGAATTTCCCTAAGGATTTAATTTTGTTCTTAAAGGCTGTGAGGGTCCAAAAATAAGCTAAGTGGAGGAAGTATAGTGTAGTTCAGTCACATAAGCTTGGGTGTAAATCCAAGCTCTCCACATATTGATTGCGTGATCTTGCATTAAGTTCCCTGAGTCTCAGTCTCCTCATACATAAAGTTAAGAAAATGTCAGTACCTACCTCACAGCTTTGTGGTGAGGATGAAATAAGATGTGGTATGTAAAGCACACCATAGCATAGTACCTCAGACATAAGGACCCAAAAATAGCTATTTTATGAATTAATGCATGTGTATCATCAATAAAATGGCATAAAAAATGCTCTAAACACCCTATTGGCATGAGATTTGAAGGAAGAGGAGATAACTCCCAATAAGAGCTGGTGAAAACATCTGTCTCTTACCATGTAATACCTAGTGTTGGAAACTAGAAAACTAACAGTATCAGAAACCATTCTCAGTGAATACACAGAAAGAAGCCACTGCTTCATGGCATAACCAAATAGTTGCTAGAGCTCAAGAGAGTCCCTCAGAATGTTATTAAGTGTTGAAAAGGACAAGTCATATGGAACAGTCTGTCATGTCATTTCCTCCCAAATAGAAGCAAATGCACCAATAACCAATGAACCCAAAACAGAAAATCCAGGTCAAAGCAGTCGAGAAGTGATCATTGTAGTGACCCCACTGGACCGGGGTGGACTGCCAGGCTGGACAACCTCTAAGTCTGAACAGTTCCCCTGGCAGGGAGTCTACTGTCACAAAGTCACCACATGTCTTCTCTCCTCTGTATGAGTGGAGAGGATACCAAACATGATGAGATGAGCTCTTCTCCCAGCCTAAGATGCAAAAACTGCCTTTTCTTCTTTCTGTTGCCACACTCTCCATCCTTGTTTGAACATGCACTGAGAATAGCACTCAGGATTCCTGAGTTCTCTGATTCTTTTTCAGTGTTTGGATTGGCTGCTCACCAAGAAATTAAAGAGAAGGTGAGTTTGGAGAAGATCTCTTATCTTCTCCAATGTTTTAACTCCCTGAAAATTAAAGTAGTCAGAGAACCCCTTGGAAAGAGTATATAAGTACTCCCAGGGCTTCCAAATTAAAATCCCCATAAGACACCCACTTAAGGTGGTTATTTTCAAGGGAATAGTACCCAGGTGTGGTAGTTGCTTTTCAGAAGTTTGAAAAGTGGCACACAGGTTACATTTCTGATGTGAAAACCACTCTGTTCCCTGTATGATGTGTGGCATTGCAGTCATGGGTGTAAAACATCTGGTCTTAACCAGAATAGGCAATTTGCTCACAATTTGGAAGGGCAGGTAAATATGGCTTTGCCTGCTGGTCTTGCATCTGGCCCAGACATGCAAATTCCTGTCTACAAACTTATTCTTCCATGCGAGAATTAAATAGGCTAATGTCAGCAGCTGGCAGAGGTCTGCCTATGGTTACAGTGAGTGCCACATGGTGATACAAAGGACACCAGAGGCCATCAGAGAAGGGAGCCCAGCTTGTCTGAAGGGTATATGATCTGGCTTGCCTGTCATGGGAGGGAAGTGGTTCTGGTCCAGGACCAATACTACAGGTGCAAAGAACAGAACCCAAAGAAACATGGCTGGGGAATAGGAGATGACAACTATCATTTGTTAAGCACTTACTCTCTGCCAGGCACTATGCCAAGTCTGGGTACATTCTCTCACTTAGTCCCAGCAGGAGCACCACTTTACAGAAAGGGAACTGCAGCCATACAGAAAAGACAGATCAAGAGCAGGAGCATGGAACAGCACAAATACTAAAGTGCCCAGAAGGCAAAGCAGTTGGAATCAGTTGCAAGCAAACTTTAAGAATCTGAGTTCTTTACAGTCATGGCAATTGGGATGAGGAGATTTGCATGTAAACCACTCAACCTCTTTAGCCAACACCCTCATTGGGCTGGCTCTGCCTGTCACACCTCCAGGTAACTGGTAAGGGCTGGTTTGGCAAAGGATGGAACCAGAAGAGGGATGGACAGGTATCTGCAATAGATTCCTCTGAAGAGTACATTAACAGCCATACACCATAAAACTCCAGTTAACACAGTAAGTGGAAGAAAAGGATCAATGAGTTAACACATGAATTTGAGCTCTGTTTTTACTTCTACAATCAATGCCAATCATTTCCTTGTTTGGAACTAAGATGGTCTGCCATTATTAATACCCGTTAAAAATGCAAATGTCTCGAATCTCATTTAGCAGAGACTCAGGCTTAAGCATACTGACAACTACAATCAAAGCACAGATCCTACTGAAACTAACACACATTAGAAGTCACAACAGATTATCTAAATAGTCTTCCTCCACAGACAACATTAGCCCTCATTTGTTCTTGAGCCCCAACTTTTCTTGGCTCTCATCAGCAGTTAGTGAACAAATGACTGTATTACAGCATACTACCACTAGAGTGTACAACTCCCACACACAAGGCAAGCAAGCATCACTCACCTTCAGATTGATATGCCTACAAGCTGAGAAGTCTAACTGCATGAAAAGAGACCCTACTTGGTCCTTTGAAGGGCTAGGAAACACTTTAAAGGTGGCATATATCAGACTGATCCATTTTTACTGGTTGGGCTGTGAAACGGAGTCAAGGTTTGTTTGTTTGAGACAATGACAACACAGTTGCATTCCCAGCTGTGTTAAATGACCAGCATATCATGATTGCCTTTTCACACAAATGTCAATGACATAATCCTAACAGGCTCTCAGCTCCCTTACTGGTATAATAAAACAATGACCCAATTATTTTGGAGGGCCAAAGCATCAGATGTAATGACTGAGTATGTTGTGCAGGACACTGTGTGTTATGGATGAAGCACAGTAGGGCAACAAACTGTGTGCTGAGGATTTGAAACCTGACTCCCAGGACAAAACTCCTGCCATTCATGTAACTGGGGGAAAAATAAAGCCATTCATTATGAAAATTCTCACTTGTTGTCAGGATAGAGGCCAGTTGGGAAAATGTGGCATAGTGCAGATTGAGGCCAATTCTGTTTTAAAAACCAGCCAGTTTGTGGGTATTTGTTTATTTATAACTCCCCCCTCCTCCTACTCCACACCCTGCCTCATTTTGAAAAGTATCTAAGATGGGATTTGAACCTCTTACATCCTAAACAGGTCCAGCTACTTTTTAGATGAACAATAAAGTGAAACCCTTCGAATCAAGCACGTTGCTCTATAGACAATGACTCGGTTTTCCCACTCAGTTCTGGTTCCCCTTGTATCTTGTGGGGACCTCTTGCACCAAAACACTGTTGTCCCCACTGCTACATTTTAATAAAAAATGGGGAAGTAAACAAGGGCCCATAACCCTGAAGCCTGAAAAAACAAAAGAACATGGATTCACTCACTCCCACACTCATCCATTCACTCAACAAATACTAATTGGTGCCTATTCTGGAACAAACTCTATTCTAGGCACAGGTGAAGCAAAAATGAAGGGCCAGTCCTCTCACTTGAGAAACTCTTGACGTAGTGGGTGAGTACACAAGCCCTGCACCATAGCATGATCAGTGCTGCAGCAGAAGCATCTACAGGAGCTATAGGAGAGCATGCTGGCTGCAGGGGGAAGAGATGATTTCATTCTCAGACTCAGACACTGACTGTCACAAGATCGACTTTTGGTTCTACCTCACACTAGCTGTGTGACCTTGGGCACTTTGTTTAACATCTCAGAGCCTCAATCCCCTTATCTGTAAAATGGAGCTAGGTTGAATTGACATCATTGTGTTATTATAAGGATTAAATGAGATCATCTGTGTAGACAACTTACAACAGTTCTTGGCACATAGTGAGCGCCCAGTAAAAGTCAGCTTTTATCTTTTATATCCCTTTTGTTTGATTTTCATAAGACTCTGTGTCTGGTGGTGAGACTCCAAGGATTGGTGTTTAAAACAGAACTGCTTTCAACAAACTCCTTCCTTTAGCCTGTTTTTTTTCCCCCATTTGTAATGACACAGTTCTGTCATGATTTTTTCCCTCAGCAACCATATATCTGGCAAGAGCCTAGGGGAGAAAACATTTCCCAGATGGTTTTGTTTATGTCAGCCTACTATGTGCCAAGCACCCCTCTAGATGAGAGGGACACATTGCTGAGCCATAAAGACAAGGTCCCTGTTTTCCTGGAATTTACATTCTAGTGGGAGAGACAGACTAAAACAACCAAATATTAACAGAAATAATTACCGAGACTAGAAAGTGTGATTAAGTAAGTATTGTCTTAGGAATAATAGGGAGGGCCAGGAGGGAACTAACTGAAAGTGGGCAGAAAAGGCTTATGTCAGGAGGTAACATTTAAACTGAGACTGAAGGATTAAGAAGAAGCCTCCCATGTCATAAGCAAGAACCACAGCAGTCCAGGCAGAAGGAACATCAGGCACAAAGGCCCTGGGGCAGGAGAAGACTTTGGGAATGGGGAATGTTCCAAAAACCAAAAGAACAGCATGGCTGACACATACACCCCTGGTAGGGATGTAAAGCAGGCAGGATTATTATATGCATTTTGAAGATGAGAAAATGGAAAGTCAAACGAGATTAATGGACTTACCCACAATGCCTTGCACACAGTAGATTCTCCATATATTGTAGAATTCTCAGTCTGTAGGGCAGCGCTGGGGCCCTTTACCTTCCAAATTCAGACTGAGGTTTTCCAACACAACTAGGGATCTGCTACCCAGGAAGACTGAAACATATTTTTTTTTCTGTTGGTGAGTCATAGGCAATACGCATTAGAGTGTGGGGTCCAGTGGCCCCAGATGCCGCCTGAGTGTAAGGGGTGGGGGTGGGCTCAGGCCATGGCTGAAGCTTTTTAGCATGTTTATGATGAGCTGAAAGCACTCACTGCTTAATTTAAAATACTGCTCACACATACACATACAATTCAGCAGCTGGGGGAGCTGCCGGCAATTGAAGCTAAGTGTAGAAAATTGGAGGATCAGAAATATCAGGTATCTAGCCCTGTTTACCAGCTCTCACAGACTGCATCTGACCTCATACAGTCCCATCTTCTGTAATAAATTTTCAGAGATCAAGACATGAATGGGGCACCAGCGATTGGGGAAAGGAAGGCCTGTGCAGAGCCCTTCCTATCAGCCACTCTAGTGGTTCTACATGGTCTTAACCTTGCCTGTCTTCCTCTCCATTCCTGACTATTAAAACAGCCCTCAAAGCCCAAAGCACCACTCTCTTGATGAAGCCTCCCTTTACAGCCCCTCTCACCTTCCCCCATCTTCACGTTCCTGGAAAGTGATGGGAAGGGGTGGCGTGTCAGGGGACTCATTTGGCTCAGTTCACAAACTGAAAAAGCTGGCTGCTGCTTTTTCCAGTGTGTGTATCTTGTCTCCCCAACCACACGGGGGCCCTCAGCACACACTGGAAGAACTGAGTTGTTTTCTTCGGTATTCCCCACAGCTCACAGCACAGTATTCTGTACATAGTGAGAGTCCCATGTGCAGTTGCTCATAGGTTGCATGATAGTATCATTTGAAAAGCTTCTGGGTGGAGCACCTGCTCTTCATTGAAAAACAAGAACTTAAACTTGACCAAAAATGTGAAAGCCTCTGAGGTATGCAGTTTCCTTCCCACTGCTGTCCAAATCCAGGGTATCCTACCCACAAAGTGGATGAACCTGCAGCCTTCTAAATCAAAATGTCCCACAATTCATTCCTTTGCTCATAATATCCCTTCTGACTGGCAATCCTCTATCAAATTGCCATCCTCTGGCAATTTCCTTCAAAATACCAACTCACCCTGCAAGGTCAAACCCAAATCATCTCTGCAATGAAACCTTCCAAGAACTCTCATGGCACCCTGTGTCTACTTCTTTAACACTATACACTGGTGAGCTGGAATTAACATTGGTTGAAGTCCCAACTCCACCGCTTCCTAAGGTAACCTCATTTTTCTCTTCTGGAAAAGGGGATAACTTCCCTCAGTGGAATACTGGAAGTTGCCAAAAAAAAATAATATCTGCAGCCCATTCAGCACACAAGACTTGGCCTATGGGTCTCAGTAAGTGTTACTTGTCATCATCATCTCTAGGAAGCAGGGTGAAGTAATGGTTAAAGTGTGGGCTTGGGAACCAGACACATCTAAGCTCCAAGACCTGGTTCTGTCACTCCTAACTCTGTGACCTTGGGCCAGTCACTTCCTCTTTGTGGCCCAGTTTTCTCATGTGTAAAATGAAGTGATAACATTGGGTTGGTCAAAAAGTCTGTATGTTTTTCCCTCTAAAATAAAAGACACATTTTTCATTTCCACCCATAACTTTATTGATTTGGATGTATTGAGTATGCCAGCTATCTCCCACATGCTATAACATTGATTGTTCTCAGTTAATGTCTCAATTTGACCACTATCAACTTCAACTGGTCTACCTGACCATGGAGCATCGTCCATCGAGAAATCTTCAGCATGAAACTTCACAAACCACTTTTGACATGTTTGATCAATCACAGCACCTTCTCCATACACTGCACAAATCTTTTTGCATTTTAGTTGCCTTTTTACCTTTCTTGAAATAATTAAGCATAATATGTGAAAAATGTCATGTATTTTTTCCATCTTCAATATTAAAATGGCTACACAAAAACTCACCAATTTTGATGTTTTGTAAATGCACACTGATATAACAACTGTCACAATACAATCTAACAAAATTGCTTTCTTTTTTAAGTATATTTTATTGATTATGCTATTATAGTTCTCCCATTTTTTTCTCTTTTCCCCCCTCCATCTGGTACAGCCTTCCCTCCAGCAATCCCCCCCCCTTCTGTTCATGTCCATGGGTCATGCATGTAAGTTCTTTGCTTCTTCATTTCTTATACTGTTCTTAACATTCCCCTGTCTGTTTTGTTCCTACCAATTATACTTCTTAATCCCTGCACCTTTTCCATCATTCTCTCCCTTCTTCCTCCCTGCTGATGACCCTCCAAATGATCTCCATATCCATGATTCTGTTACTGTTCTGGTCATTTGCTTAGTTTGTTTTCGTTTTTTAGATTCAGTTGTTGATAGTTGTGAGTTTGTTGTCATTTTAGTGTTCATAGTTTTATTCTCCTTCTTTTTCTTAAATATGACCATTTAACATTTCATGTAATAATTCAAGGATGTCAAACTCATTTCCACCAGGTGTCCCATCAGTCTCATGGTTACCTTCAAAGGACCGCATGTAATTTTAGCACTGTATAAATGTAACTACTCCTTAACGTGGGGCAAGAAGCTCAGCACTGCCTCAGGGTAGAAACAAGGTGCAGGGCCAGATAAAACAAGGCAGAGGGCCGGATTCAGCCTGTGGGCCTTGTGTTTGCCACCTGTGTAATAAGGGCTTGGTGATGATGAACTCCTTTAGCTTTACCTTGTCTGCAAAGCACTTTACCTGCCCTTCAATTCTAAATGATAGCTTTGCTGGATAGAGTAATCCTGGTTGTAGGTCCTTGCTTTATAATCACTTTGAATACTTCTTGCCAGTCCCTTCTAGCCTGCAAAGTTTCTTTTGAGAAATCAGCTGATAGTCTTATGGGAACTCCTTTGTAGGTAACTCTCTGCCTTTCTCTTGCTGCTTTTAAGATTCTTTCTTTATCTTTCACATTTGGCATTTTAATTACGATGTGTCTTGGTGTGGTCCTCTTTGGATCCAACTTGTTTGGGATTCTCTGTGCTTCCTATACTTGTATGTCTATTTCCTTCACCAAATTAGGGATGTTTCCTTTCATTATTTTTTTCAAATAAGATTTCAATTTCATGCTCTTACTGTTCTCCTTCTGGCACCCCTATAATTCGGATGTTGGCATGTTTGGTGATGTCCCAGAGTCTTCTTATTTTGTCCTAATTTTTTTGAATTCTTGTTTTTTCATTCCATACTGGTTGACTATTTCTTCCATATGTTTCACATTGTTGATTTGTACCCTGGCTTCCTTCCCTTCCCTGTTGATTCCCTGTGGATTTTTCTTCATTTCCCTTAGTGTAGCCTTCATTTCTTCCCTTATGCATTTGCTATACTCAATGAGTTCTCTAAGCATCCTTATCACCTGTGTTTTGAACTCTGCATCTGATAGGTTGGCTATCTCCATTTTGCTTAGTTCTTTTTTCTGGAGTTATGATCTGTTCTTTCATGTGGGCCACATTCCTTTTTCTCCTCAATTTGGCAGCCTCCATGTTTTTTTGGGTTTTTGGTTTTTTCTGTGTATTGAGTAGAGCTGATTTCCACTTGCTCAGCTCTTGCCCCGTTTTCAGTCATTTCCCCCACTTCCTGTATGTGACTGGTGCCCTTTTAGCTGCTGCCCTGGTGCTGAATCCCAGAGTGGGTCAGTTTGTGTATGTTCTAGGGCCATGCACATCCTTTAAGCAGAGTTTCCTGAGACATCAGCAGTGGAAGACCACTTCCCCAGCCCTGACTGATTTTTAGAGCCAGAAGTTATGAGGCTTATTTGCCTGGTGCTGGAAACGTGGGCTATGTGGTGTGGCCTGGGGCTTGGATGACCATCTACCCAGGTGTCCCTCCCAGTTTTAATCCACTTCAAGTGAATGTGAGACCACCCATTCTGTGAGCTGTCACACCATGTCCTTTCTGCTCCAGCTCCCCCTCCACCTCTCCTACGCATCTGGATGAATATTTCCTCTTTAAATCATCGGCTGTCAGACTTCCATACAGTTTGATTTCTGGCAATTCTGGTTGTATTTTCTTTTGAGATGAGTTGTGATCCATCTTATGGTTGTGAGAGGAGGTGAAGCATGTCTACCTATGCCTCCATTTTGGCCAGAAGTCCACAGAATTGTTTTCAAATGAAGTGAAAGACAACTAAGCACTACAAGAGCCATCTTATGGAGAAAAACAAATGAATTTTTTGGCCAAGCCAATATTTTCTGGTGGGTTGGGCTTGATGCCCCTTCAATTCCCCCTTTCTCTAAGCTAATAGACTACCATTGTCTCCTGGGCTCTGGGGAATGAGGCAGGATGGTAGAAATGGATAGGAAGTTAGGAGGAATAGATGGGACAAGTTGGGTAAGGAAGACCGCTCTGTCTGCTCCTGGTGACTCCTAGCAAACTACCTTTCAAGGGTGCTATCCTGAAGTCTCTGTTGAATGAAAACAAGTGGGTTTGATTCCTGAAATAAGTCACAAAAAGCCCTTGGTCTATGCAGTGCCCAGCTGTAGAGGAAACCGTTCTCTCCCCAAAACATCAAAAAATGGAAGTAAATAAATGGGTCAAGAGAAAGGGCCCTTCTTTAGCAGAGACGATGAAACTGAGGTTCAGAGATGTTCAGCTCTGAAAACATGAGGCAGGGCTTCAAAGCAGTTCAGCTGGCACCACAGGGAAGTTCTAACTACTTAGCACTCTGCCTCTATGTTAATCTTGCTACAGAGGAACAGAGGTATGTATTTATTCCCCCACCTCCTCAAGACCCCTGGGAGGTGAAAACAGGGCTTTACTGGGGAAAAGTATTCCAAAAAGTAAAAATCTGTTTTAAAACTATGAAAAGACATCCATATCCTCAGTGTTTCTGAGCTAGAACTATATAGACAGAGCACAGGGAGTAGAATGCTATCCAGCACGGGGTCAAGTTTAAGAGTCACACACCAGAATGAGGCTGTGTGGACTGTAACACTGGCTCTGTCACATACTAGCCTGCCTCACCCCAAGTAAATGCCGTAACCTTCCTGTGCCTCTGTTTTCTCATCTAATACAAGGTACCAATAATAGTACCTCCTCTCATGGTTGTCTATGAGAATTAAATGATCTAATATTTGTAAAGCCCTTGCCATGTGCCTGGTGCATGGTAAATATGACATGACTGTTTTTTAAATAAAAATAATTACATACATCTGTCCCTCTGTAGCAAGACTACCCTAGAGGCAGGGGTTCAGTGGTTAGAGCTTGCCTGCAGAGCTAGCTAGCTGAACTAAGCCGAGCCTCATGATTTCAGAGCTGAATCTGTCCGAATTTCAGTTTTACCATCTCTAACATGGGAATATTAACAGTCCCTACCCAAAAGGCTGTTGCAAGTTTTAAATGAGATACATAGCTCCAAAGTCCTGAGCACAGTGCCTGACAGAGCAGAGTGAGTAAGCGCCCATCAAAGGTAGAGTGCCCATCACCTGAATCTTGGAGAGTGCGGCTTCCCATTTTTTCCCCTCTTCTGGGTTAACACATGATATGTAGTTTTGGAAATCCTCCCACAGTAAAGAAACAATTTCGTCATTTTGCCAATGAAATTCCTAAACACTTTATTCAAAAGAAAAAAGATTTTGGTCATTTATAAACCATGAAAGCATGGGTTATCATTTTCCCCACTCAGCAAACCTGTCCCCCAAAGCTGCAGAAGTCACTTTGCAGGACAAAATCTAAGGAACAAGTATTTTACCACAAACAAAAGCCATCTTTGTTTGAAACTCAGTTTTGGGAGAAAAAAAATACCTCAACCCAGGGACTTGGAAAATTCTTGATAGTTCTCATTTTATTCCAGCAAATACAACTGAACTGACATGACTCTAGACCATGAGAACCTGAAGCAGAATGAGTAGCTCCTCTGCCCACCACCCTCCTCATAGCACCCAGAACCCAGCAGGGTGCACTGGGCATCAGTATACATGAGAACCCCAGATTCCATTTCTACAATGTCTGCCACATTGCCAATACACTCAGAAAGCAGCACTAAAGAACATTTTGAAAACGGTGGAGGAGTGGGAAAGCATCCATCAACTCACCACTCTAATACAACTCTTAATTTTGTGTGGATAGTTCTCTTCCTGTCTTTATCCACGTGCAGACATATTTTTATGAATGAGTCATAGGGGAAAACTGCAGGGGCTTCAGCCAAGAACCGGATACCATACAGCTTATATCACTAAACTTTCCAAATGAGGGTCTTTTCTTCCTTCCTTCATTCCATTCATTCTGTCAGTTAGTCATTCAACAAACATGGATTTAACCAGGCTCTGGTGCTACACCCTGGGGAATACAGAGATGGAGATGACTAAATCACAGTCCCCAAACTCAAGCAGCTCCTAGTTTAATAGGGCAACAGACAACTCAGCAGGAAACTACAGCACAATGTGATCAATACATAAATGCTACGAACATACAAAAGAGAAAACATTGAAGGTTGGTGGGGAAGGGGTACAGGAGATGCAGGAGATCACGCAGAACTATACATAGGCATGAAGTTAGAGGAAAGCAAGGTGTCATCAGGTAGCCAAAAATAGTTCAGAATGCCTGGATCATAGGCAAATAGCAGTGAAATACAGTGAGAAAGAAAGGAGAGGTCAAATTATTAAGGTTAAAGTTTACAGTGTCATTCTGAAGACTGTAGGAAAGTTTCAGAAGGATTTTAAGCAGGGTATTAGCATGGTACATTTTAGTAAGATTGCCCCAGCAACAGATTGGTGTGTAGATGGGAGGACATGAGCTAGGTAACAAGAGGACAATTTAGCAGACTGTCACTGTAATTGACCAAGATAAGGAGGTTCTAAACAAATGAGATGGCTTCTTCACATATGCCCTGTGTCATCTTAGTAGGTGACTTAAACTCTCTGTGTGACTTAGTCCCTTCTGTAAAGCAAATAACAATACCATCTTCCTGTGTAGCTGCTGAGAGTATTAAAAGAGATATGCATGCAAAGCACCTGGCACCAGGGCTGGTACCCAGAAAATACGGAAGACAGGTCACTTCCCCTTCCCCTCATTCCCAGTTCTTCCACCTCACCCTTCCTTAAAGGCTGGCATGGTATGGAGCATGGAAGTGGCCAAGGCAGGATTTTAACCCAGACAGTCTGACCCCAGAGGGCAGTGGAGAAACTTTGAAGGTGCTGTTGTCAGGACAGTTACTTAGAAGGATTGTTTAGCTGAGTCTAGAGCCCAGCTGAGGTTGGAAACTATGACTTTCAAGTGGGACTAATCAACAAAGTGATGGGATTTTCTCCACCAGTGTTCCTCCATTTGGGTGTAGTAAATACAGAGGAGGAGGCTGTCAGTTAAATTTATCCAGGCTTGGGCTTTTGCCTGGTGGGCATGTCAGAAAGACACAGGGCAAGGGAGTTGAGGATATAGACTAGATCCTAAAATCTACATTATAGGATTTAGGCAAACAGACCTGGCTTCAAATCTCATCTCTGTCCTATATTAGCTGTTGGACTTTGGGTAAGTCACTCAACCTCTCTGGGCCTCAGTCCCCTCATTAAAGAAAAAATCACACAAAGTTATTGAGAATTACATGAGATTGCTGACATGATACCTGACACATACATATTCATTGCTAAATTTATCATCATCACCATTATTTTCAAGAATGGAGAGGGAAAGAAAGTGAGAGGAACTAACAAGATGGGAGAATGAAGGGAGCTCAAGAGACTGGAGATCGTCTTGAGGTAGAAAGATGAGCTTTGAGGTCAGCGGGAAGAATGTGGATAGCGGGGGCGGGGGGGCTCTGAGAGCAGTTTTAACCGGTGATGAAGCATGGTACAGCTAGAATGGGGGTGTGTCCTGCACATGGATCATGGATGTTGAACTCACCCAGAATGATGTCAGGACTTGGGATGGAGAAGACAGTGAGCCAGATGTCGAATTCTTCGTTGAATGGTTGAGGGGGATGGTTTGACCAGGAGAGGGTAGTTAACAAGAAGGCTCGATAAGGACTGGAGAGAGGAGGGTGCTGTAACCAGTTGGCATGAGAAGGAGGAGCTCTTGGTCGAAGGCGGAGAAGTAACAGTTGCAAAGCTAGAGCACAGACCACACCTCCCAGCCCTAAAGTGCCTGTAGTGTGGGAGTGTGAGCTGTGTCCACCAGGGGGCGCTGCAGGCAAAGCCGTGAGTTCCTTCGGGGAGATTCAAGTTTCAGCGTTTACAGGCGCGGAGGAAGAGAACAGTATTCTGTGAAGTTTATTTGCAGTGCACCGGGAATTGATTCCCTTCAGAGGCGATCCAAATGGTACAGAGAAGAGTGGGAAAGGGCAGTAGTAAGAACAAAGCTGAGTTAGAGTGGTTGGGGAATGGGAGCACAGAACAGAAGTAGGCTAGTATGGGAGAGGACAGATGATGGGCGGGGAGACTCACGTTTGGGCTGTAGCCAAGGACTGAGGGATGTGAAGCTTGGTGGGATTAACTGTCCTCAGATTTCCAAATGGAGCTTTTTCCCCTTTACATCTTTTGTTTATTATCAAAGTAACATATGCTTGTTTCAAACAATTCTAATCATTACTGAAGTGAACAATCTGCCTTACCCACCCTGTTTCCCACAGATAACCACTGTTGACTCTATCCTTCCAGATTTTTTCCTATGTGTACCACATAATGCCCTTAACAAAATCAAATCCTACTGTACTAATTCTTCTGAAACTTGCTTTTATCACAATACTATAATGGAAACATAATTGAGTATCAGTATATAGAGATCAGCTTGTTCTTATTTGTAGCTACATTGTCATTGTCATCACTCTATGGAGTAGTAGTAGTAGAAGTAATGGATGGCAATTATTGAATACTCTGCACTAGGTACTGTCTGCATACTTGGTATTTCACATAAATTATCTCATTCACTCTACATACCTTCATAAAGGAGGTATTATTATTTTCCACATTTTACAGATGGGAAAATTGAGGCACGGAAGTGTTTAGAAACTTGGGCAAGGTCATACAGTTCCCAAAAGCCATCTGACCTCAGAGACCAAATTCTTAATTATTAGCAGAGTGAAGCTTAGTCTCCCATTTTTGGATATAGTTTATTCAACCATATTCAACCAGTCCTCTACTGAAGTCATTTAGATTATTTCTAACTTTTTGCTCATTACAAATAATGTTTAAATTATCATCCTTATATATGGAGCATCTCAAAAAGATAAACTCCTAAAAGAAGACTTGCTGGGTCAAATGATTTTTCAAGCTGCTCTCCAGAAGCTGTGCTAATTTAGATGTTAACCAAGAGTGAACATATGTGCCTGTTTCACCACATCCTAACAAACACTGGGTTTTGATAACCTTTTACATTTTTGCCAATCTGATAGGTGAAAGATGACACTTCAGTCAGGTCAATGCTGTTTTAATTTTCATTATTAATTATAACATAGTTTGTGAGCCTTTTTATATGGCATAAGCTCTTTGTGTCTCCTCTGAGAGTTTCTTGTTCATTTTGCTTTGATGATTTTTCTAGTGGATTGTTCGCATGGTCTCATAAGCTATAGAAGCTCACTCATTCATTCCTTCAACAAGTATTCATTGAGCACCTACTGTGTGCCAGATACTGCCTTAGGACTAGGCATACAGTGGTGAATAAGCAAAGCCTCCATTTCCATGATGCTGACATGTAAGTAGAGGAAACAAATAATATGCAAATAACTGAATAATGCAATTGTAGATTATAGTGAGTGCTATAAAGAAAATAATACACTTCCAATAATGGGGCTCTTAAAATATAAAAAATAAACCTTTGCCTGCCTTCTATGTTGTGACTTTATCCTTGTTTGTCCTTCTTTGTCTTTCATTTTTGCATGAAATATCTTTTGCCATCGCGAAGTTGTTCAATTTTTGAGCAGTCAAGTCTGTCATTTTTTTCCTTTACAACTCTTAGGGTTTTTTTCTTGATTTGCAAAGACTTCTTATATCAATATTTATAAAATATTATCCTATGCTTTCTTCTAGTTTTTAATAGTTTCTATTTTTAAAATCTAAATTTCTGGCTAAGCTGAAATATATTTTGGAATAGAGAGTGAGATAGAGACTCAGCTTTAGTTTATCTGATGGCAGGCCAGTTGTCACAGTAAATGGTACCATATATTAAATGGTGTATCCTTTTTCCAGAAATAGTAAGTGAGGCCCACAGAAAGGAAGATCCTTGCTCAGGGTCATGTAGCAAATTAGTGGTGGTAGAATACTGAGCAGAAATATAAAGTCCCAGGTGTTGCTGACTCCTTATCAACAATACACAACTGATCTTGCCATGGCTACATCCCCTGATGTAGAACTGCCCACCCTGACCTGCACCAGGATTTACTCTCTGTGGCCATGGCACCTTCCCTTTCCAATAATCCCCCTGACATCTTGTTCAGAGATAGGAGTGCCATGACCCATTGAGCTCTGCTTCTTATAAACAGGCAAACACCTGCTGATTTCTGTGAGATGCCTCACCTTGACCCAGTTCTGGCTAGGAGAACTGGGGGCAGGGGGCAGACAGATTTGCCACTTAGGAACCAAAATAGTTAAGTATCCATTCTAAATAAAGCATGCAGTGTTGTTTACATTCAGTTTCTGATGGAGCAGCTGCTGTTCCAGGAGCCTTGCAAAAGGGCTGCTTTGAATTATGCCAAAGCAATAATGTAGGGGTTTGGAACACTTTGGAGCTTGTATTGAGGCCCCAGGTAGAACAGGCCCAGATTTGAAAAGTTTATCTTAAAAGAACAAGTGTTTACGCCACCTCCATTGCAGCTTGGCCTAATAGTCCATTTCATTTGGTGTTTCCTATACAGACTTTCCCTTCTCACTCCACATTTCCCCGGGGCTGTGACATTTTCATACCCCACAGCAGGAAGGTAGGCAGGTAGGCAGGAAGATATATCCAGGGAGAAAAAAAAAAACAAAAACAAAGTGATAGGAGTTGAAGTCATTCATGCTACTTGAGGTGACTTTTTTTAAAAGTTCATATTCCCCTCAGTTACCAGGAGATTTTGTTCAAACTGTGAACAAAACAGGTGGATAACTGCCTTCATTATTTCACTTGCCTTTCTTATCCTACTAACCTTGGTGGGTATTTTGTTGCTTCTCTCCTAAACCCTGCAGTAAATTTACTCCTTGTAGCAAAGTAAAACAGCATTTTAGCATCCTGTCTGTCCCCTACCTACAGGCATAATGGGTGTCCAGCCTTAGCAGTGAGATTTAAGATCCTTTTTCCGATGCCAAGGATATCACCAATCAGATATCACCACAACCAATACAGTCAAAAGAAACATGAGTTCCAGTCCCAAATCTGCCATGATTTGCTGTGTGACGTGGGGCAAGTCACTGCCCCTCTCTGGGACTCAGCTAGCTTCTAGTAAAATGAGAAGGTCAGCCTAAGTAGATTCCCTCTCCAGGCTTCTTGTCAAAATCATCCATGCTACTTACTAATACAAAGATTCCAGGCCCCAATTCAGACATACTGAATCAGATTGTCTGTGAGTTAGGAGCCACTATATCTATATTTCAATAAAACTCCCCGAGATTACACTATGCAGGCAGGTTTGGCATCCAGTGAACCAGATGACCTCAGGGTTGCTTCCACCTCTGATGTTAGGTGGTTTGATACTTCTTTCAACACTTCTCTATTTTTATCTCTAAGAAAGGTGCTTCTCTTTATTCCCACCCCACCCTCAAGCAAAGGGGTAGCTCATCCTCTCATCAGGAACAGTGAAGGCTTTAGCCATTCACTTGTCAGATGTTGAGTAGTCACCTTGAGGGATAGGACCCAGAAGGAAGGGGTATACTCATTATTGATCGGAAGCATGATAGAGGAGAGAAAAACAACAGCAACAACAATAGGAAAACGGGCAGACTGCATCTTCCTGAAGGCCAAGGCAGCCTGAGACCCTATTGGGGACATGGAGGGCACTGATGTTCTATAGAGAACATACCTAAGGTTCATTTTCCCTGGGGTCATCTCTGCCTCTGCCCAGGTAATACAATGCAAAGAGGCACAGCCAAGCTGGGAAGCAGTCTTCCTTTTTGTTGGTGAGGTCTTATGACTCCTGAGGTTGATTGATACCAGCAAGTGAGGGTATGAACACTTCTCTCTCTGCCACTGGGACCATCTGATCTCAGTCCCTTGCCCAAGCATCATTTGAGACAAGAGGCCTAAAAGGAGCACTGGGCTTTGACACAAGAACACTCTAGCTTTGGGGAAACCTTCGAACTAGGGCCCTTTTCTCATAACTAGGATCCTGCCCTCTTTCAGCAATCAAAGGCCCCCATCTCCTGCCAGCTGTATCACCCCCACTCTACTGACCTAGATCCCTGACTCTCTGTCTCTATGCTTGAGTCCACTTTCATTATTCATTATTCATTCACCCGCTATTTTCTAAGCATGTACTCTGACCTGCCACTGGGTTAATTAGGCCAAATGAAAGCAAAACAGAATGGTTCTGGCCCTCAGGAAGCCAACAGCCTAGCACAATAATTTACATTATCAGAATCAACATTTCTTTTTTATAATAAGTCTTTTTTGTTGCACTCCTTTACCATCTTGAAATTAAATTCATAGATACTATTCCCTGCTTATATATATACCTTCAAAATGATTGATAAGTGCCTTGCCACATAAATAAGAAATGAAAGTAATCCATAGTAAACTACTATATATTTAAATATGTAAATGTTCACACAGGACTACATGGAAAAAGCAATTGAAGTAGGGAGAGGCTTGTGCCTTCAGGTAGAATCTCGATGAATGCAACAGCTACAAATACAAACTGATAAAGGGGTATGGCATTGATGACTTTAATTCCAAGAGCAACATCACGATTGTTGAAATGATTTTCTGAAATGGTGAAAGGCTCTGGTTAAACCTCTGAAAAAAAAATCGTCCACGTCTTTACACAATATATAGTTTCATTAAAACCGTGGGATTGGGGGGAGCAAAACCCTTTGTGCATATATGTAAAATATGTATAGTATAAGTTTAGATAATTAGAACTTTAATTTTCACTTCCATGGAAGTCCAACAGAACCTTAAAAATCATGCAGGATGCTGGGCTAGTCTTCATTTTTGCGAGACTCCTGGGCATTGCAAAACATCTAGCATCCTCATTTCCACTAAGCAACCTCACAAAATTTCCAAAAGTCCCCTAGGGGGCAGTATTGCCTCAGTTGAGAGCTGCCGATCTAGTCTTTGAGTTCCGGTAAGACTGGGGCTTCATCTAGTTGCATACGGGTCCCCATTGCCTTCACTGCTGCCCTACAATGGAGTGCCATCCTTGCTACCAGTATCCAATGGAAATCAAAGCCCCCTCTCTGTTAGATCAGTTAGCTCAACTAGACTGGGTAGGACTACCGCTTTCACTGAAGCCAATTGCTTGTCTAGATTTCAGCCTGTTGTTGCACTGAACTCAGCCCCTGCAGCTGAGTGCCCTACCTTATCCTAAGAGTGCTGCTACTTGCACAAGCCAGCCCTTGCACTTTGCACCCCAGCCTCCAGCACCCCTCCATTCCAGACCCAGTAGAATAGCCAGGTTGGAACTTGGGTCTCACCAGATCCCTGTGGCTTTTTTTTCCCCCTGCAGCTAAATTCTCTTAGGATATTGAAAGAGAAAATAATTCTTCCCTGCAAATCAGAAGCCAAAGAGAGTCGGCCACCATTGGGATTTTCTCCTACCAACCTTCAAACAGTTTTTTTTTTCCTCCGCATCACAGATAGAGCCCCAAACCATTTGAAAAGCCAGCCCAGTTCCCCTCAGCACACTGCAGCCAAGAGTATGTGCTCTGGAATCAGACAGACCTAGATTCAAGTACAAGGTCTTCCTTTTGCTGCTGAGAAACTTTAAGAGTTTCACTTACACTCTCCAATCTGCAGTTTGCTCATTTAGAAAATGGTTATAATAATAGTACCTACCTCCATAGTGTCCTGCTAAAGATGAAATGAAATGAACGCTTGTAAGATGCTTAGCAGAGTGCCTGGCACACAGCATTCCCCCAGAAAATGATAGTAGTGCTGCTATTCTGAGAATCACATGGTGTGCTCTGAAAACTGGCTTCAGCTAACTTTTCTTATCCCATTCTGCATGTTTCCACTTTATCTTCTAGACCAAGTTCAAAGTTTTTGTGAGTCTGACCAGTGTGGTCTGTGTCTGGGGATGAAGTTCCATCCAATGAGAAATATCAAACTGATAAAATGTTAAGGACTCTATTCACCCAGCCAAAAAGAATGTACTTTTTTCTATCCTGTCTCATTCCACAAAGAAATTCCGAGATGTAGTTACTGAGCAGACCAGGATTGGGAAACAGAATTAACTAGGAAGTATACTTAAAGATGGCACCAGCTTTCTTAGAAAATTTAAGATTTGTCTGAAATGGTGTCTGGTAAAGTTAGCTGCATGGTTAATCACATCAAACAGCATCTGCACCATGCCAGAGCTTTTGGAGGAAAGGGGAAAAATACAATCAATCATCCAGGTGCCAAAGAGAGCATTCAGTTCCTATGCAGAGATGATATTAAAAAGTCACTTCCATGCAAGCAGCTATACTAAGGCAACAGACATTTTGAGGCAACAGACATCCAACCTGTCTATCTGTATGCTTAGCATTAATAAAGGGTTTTTTCCCCGGCTGGGTGGCTCAGTTAGTTGGAGCATCAACTCATACACCAAAAGGTTGCATGTTCAGTCCCCGATCAGGGCACAATTCCCAGCCATGACACATACGGCAGGTAACCGACCGATGCCCACCTCTCTCTCTCTCTCTCTCTCTCTCTCTCTCTCTCTAATTCTCAAAATCAATAAATGTATCTTTGGATGAGGAGTTTTTAAAAAGGGTCTTGATCCCTGGCTGGTGTGGCTCGGTGGATTGAGTGCTGGCCTGTGAACCACAGAGTCGCCGGTTCTATTCCCAGTCAGGGCACATGCCTGGGTTGCTGGCCAGGTCCCCAGTAGGGGGTGCACGAGAGGCAGCCACACATTGATGTTTCTCTCCATTTCTCCCTCCCTTCGCTTCTCTCTAAAAATAAGTAAAATATTGTGTTTTTAAAAAGTCTTGAATAACCCAGAAACAACTGAAGGGAATGTCCAAGCATTCATCAGTCGGTCAATATTTATTGAGTGGCTACTATGTGTGTGGCACTATGTAGGTTATAGAAAGCAGAGGAGCATAAGGATTAGTCTAGAACTTCCTTTTGAAGAACTTGCTATCTGTTTGGGGAGTAGAGGTGCATGGGGAGAACTCCCTAGACAAAGCAATAGAAAGCCCTTCAGCTAAGACTTTCAGGGTGGGCTAGCATCACTTTATTTGCTATAATTATACTCACAAAATCAAGCAGACCAGATATTCTGCTATTTGGTAAAAGGAAAAAAAACACAGTTGTGTTCATTGAGGTGGTTGTTTGACTTTACAAGAACTTACACAGAGTGATTCATAACCAGTTTTTGGTGTCAGGCAGATCTGATTGTAAGCTCTGGCTTTGCCACTTTACAAGCTGTGTGACCTCGTCCAGATTGCCTAACCTCTCAGAGCCAGTCCCCTCATGTGGAAATTGAAGTTAATAATAGGATATTCTTTGAAGAACTGGTGTGAGGATTAAAAAAGATACTTTAAATAAAGCAGTGGGCTAAAGCCTGCCACATAGTTAATGTCCTCTAAAAAGGTATCTTACTATAATCATTAAGAGTTATTGCATAGCCCAAATATATCTAGAAACTCTGAAATAAATTTCCAACCTCTCCTATTAGCAATGACGGCAATGTCTATTCCTTGGAGCACTAGTATTCTTGGGGAAGAGCTGGCCAGGCCTGGGAACATGACAAGGTAAAGACAGTATTTGTACAACAGAACCTTCTCCCCCAGGTTAATCTGACTTTCATGCTCCCACCTACACACCCAGAAGAGACTCCCTTCTGCCATTGAGGCCCCTCTCTGGGAGCTCTTGGTCATCCAATTTCAATATGTCTTTTTACAACTTCCATTTGCCATTTGGCATCCTGCATCTCCTTCCCTGAGGTCTAGCAACACAAGAAAGGATAGAAAAATTGTAATGTGACCTTTTTATAAAGAATGACTCGTATGTAAAAACCCAACACCACCTCTTAGAAAATGCATGAATACAAAACCCACAAAAGGCTCTGACTCATGTTTGGGAGAAGTGACAGGCAGATCTGAATAGATTTTTCTAATTTAAGTGCCAAAAAATGTGTCTCTGAATCTTTGTCACAGTATGTATTGTATAGTTGCCACCCCAAAAGGAAACACTGGGTTTTTATGAGAAAGCATTATGGCAGTTCCAACCGAATGTAGATGACAGAATTTGCTTCTGAAAATGCTATTGTGTATATTTTGTTGTTTCCTGGTTATTAATACAATACATTTTGCCTCTGAGTCAAACATTTTTATTTTTGCCCACAAAAATTGTGAATTACAGGAAGTCTAACAGGCTTAATTACAGAGGAGTTTTAACTTAATCCAATGGTTTTGCAATAACCCACACTAAGTCAGTGTCACTCCCCACATTTAATGGGAAGTAAGTGGTCAGAAATGGCCTTTAGAAACATTGTTAGAGAAAAGGCACACAATGAGCACAAACAAGGCTGGTTCTCCTGAGGTAAAAATGACAGGCTGAGGTCACTGTAATTATCCACAGTGCTTTTTGTATGCAGTTTCCCATTACATGTGTTACCTGTTGCTTTCAACTTCCTATAATTACAGTTTCATATAGTCAGATAATGCTGTTTCCCCTTCATTTTACCAACCAGCATGCTCAGGAGAAAGTCACTCTCGGCCTTTTGAATTTGACCTGTGAGTGTATTTTAAAAGGCAAATCTTCTTAGCCCAGCCAAATGAGACTAATTAGAAAAGCTCACCATAGAAATGAGAGGACTCTTACGTGTAATAACTGAGCTCTGCAGCCAGACTCTAATCACTAAGTCACAATTTTGGAAAGAGAGAACCTGTAAAGGCTTCGGAAGACAGCAATGAAGACAATTAAGACAGATTGGAAAAGAGAATCTAGAAGAAGAGGTTAAAGGCATTAGGGCCCTGGCTGGTGTAGCTCAGTGAATTGAGCGTGGGCTGCAAACCAAACGGTCCCTGGCTCGATTCCCAGTCAGGGCACATGCCTGGGTCGTGGGCCAGGTCCCCAATGGGGGGTGGGGCATATGAGAGGCAACCACACATTGATGTTTCTCTTTCTTTCTTCCTTCTTTCCCTTCTCTCTAAAAATAAATAAATAAAACTTCAAAAAAATTAAAAAGGTATTAGGGTTATAAGGACAATTTAACTCCAAGAGGGAAAAAAAAGGGAGCCCGAACAGCTGTTCTTCCATGCTAGTGAGAGTACAGAATAAATGAATGGCAGTACGAGGCACTTTAGGTTAGATGTAAGAAAGAACTTCATAACAAGTCCCCTTAAAACACTAAAGACCATTCATTCTTTGTTATCTTTTGGGGGTTATTGTTGTTCAAGGACAGTTTTCTGCCTTTTCCCCCCACCCCAGCCCAGCACCCCAGCCTTCTCTACCTCCCTGCTGTCTCCACCCCCCCATTATTGTCCATGTGTCCTTTATACTTGTTCCTGCAAACCCTTCACCCTTATCCCCTGAAATTCCCTCCCTTCTCCCCTCTGGTCACCGTCAGCCTGTTCTCTATTTCAGTGTCTTTGGTTATATTTTGTTTGTTTCTTTGTTTAGGTTCCTGTTAAAGGTGAGATCATATGGTATTTGTCTTTCACCACCTGGCTTATTTCGCTTAGCATAATGCTTTCCAGTTCCATCCATGCTATCAAAAAGGGTAGGAGCTCCTTCTTTCTTTCTGCTGCATAGAATTCCATTGTTTAACTTCCTTTATTCTTAAAACATGGGTAGCACCCCAGCCACATAATGGACTGTGTATCAGGCACTGGAGAAGTTCACAGGCTGAGAGAAATACACCAAATAGACAATTAAAAGACAGTGGGATGCATTCTAAAATAGAAGAAACTGAGAATACTTTGGAATTTAAAAGGCAAAAGGATGCATATAGTATAATATTACATATTACCTCCAGTGGAGTCTGAGACAGTACCCAATAATCAAGAACATTAATAATGTCAAACAGAAACACATGAATATTCAAACAGGGTGTGATAAAGACTATAAAATTTATGGTCTTTATAGTATAGTCTCATGCCAGTTTGAGTTTTGTCGCCAAATGAGTTTGCCATAAACGTACAAAAGGCTCTCAGTTTTCAGAGATTTGTGGATTTTGAAATGATAGATATGAGACTATAGATATGTGTAAGGGAAGTCTGGCCCAGCACTAGGACTTGGGAATGACAGGGGACTTCTGGGCATGGGCAGCACATGGGTCTCTAATGTTTTAACCTGCTCCCACTCTGCTGTCTTGGTACCATAGACAAGTTCTGAGGAATATGGTTGTGTGTGTGTCTGTGTAAAGCAAAGGGAGCCTCCTCATTGCTTCTCAGGTCAAGACCACTTTTGAGCCCTACATGTGAAGTGGCCTCTGGCAATGCATCTCAGAAGAATTAACCAAATGACCAATAAATGGTTTCTTGCTATTGCTATAAAGATTTCATATATTTGGCACCATAGTCCCTATGAGCACACCCACACAAGTATTTGCAGAATAAGTATACTCACATGGGGCTTTCAAAGTGGGGGTGGAATTACCATGCAGGGTCCCATCTCTGGCCTCCCTTTTAAAACTCCAATCTGTGATGAGAGAGTAGGCAGAAAATGGATGCCCTGCTGCCTCTCTCACACATACTCCAGAGGATGGTAGAACTTGGCAAGGAATAAAGAAAGTTGAACTGCCTACAGGGAGGGGCACTTGAGTGCCTACTTATCTGGATTGGGAGAACACCAAATTACCCTCCACCAGCCAAGTAGCTTCACTGGGGGGCTAGCCTTCCTTGAGGGGGAACACCCAGTGAACACTGCCACACACCTTCAGGAGTTGTTTGCTTCCTGAAAAAAGGGAGAAGTCTCTGAGCTTGTTCTTCTTCTGTTTACAATTGGAAAAAGGACACCACCTTCAGGGGCTATTTTCTGCTATTAGCCACCTGCAAACATCACCTACACCTAAAGAAACTAAGGCCCTCTTTTCAGATTTAGACACCCCACCTACCAAGAAATATCCTCCACACTGGTCCTCCTCTCTGCCCTCTGGGACTCCAAGCCCACATCATTTCAGGATGAGCTTAGCTTACAACCACTGCCTTCAAGGCCTGGCTTCCCGACCTTGGTGATTCCAAAGCACACATACATCTGTTGGAACACCCTAAGCAAAACCCAGCTGGGGCCAGAGCCTGCAGTCCCAGGATTTTCCACACTCCCATGCCCCACCCCACTCTCTGATCTTCCTCTTCCCAGGGGAGTTAGCTTCCTGTAATGCTTCACTTTCCTCTCCCCAATAGGAAAGTCTCTGATAAAAGAAGGTGCCCTCAGACTACCCCTTGCAATGGACTCAAAAGAGTCATGCAGAGTTTGAGGCATCATTCATAGGCAAAAAGGAGATACCTGGGCAGAGGGGAGCCTTCTCAGTGCCCATCAGATTATGATATGGAGCCACCAAGTCAGTCCTTACCTTCCTTTTGTAAGGTGGACTGTGGCAACGCTCCTCAAAGGAATGGACTCTGTTTTCTGAATTCAAATCAGGTTGTGTGGACAAATATCATAAGATACTATCTGGAATTAAGAATGATCTAGAAAGTCTGAGACATAGTTCTGCCAAAAGTAGAGGGTACTGGGAAAGGAAGAGGGTACTTTGCGGGGAAAAAAAGACTTGATGGTGAGAAGAGGGAATGAGAACTGAAGGCAGAAGTAGTGGTGGAAGAGAAACCTGGGTGGTGAGGGAGGAGATGTTGAGCCAGAAAACTAGTAAAACCAAATTTAAGGAAAAACCTTTTTTCACTGTTTATTTTGTTTTTTTTTTCACATTTTCTTATGTATATATATATTATTGATTATGCTATTACAGTTGTCCGATTCCCCCCCTTTATTTTCCTCCACCCTGCACACCCCCTCCTGCCCCCATTCCCGTCCCCCTTAGTTCATGTCCATGGGTCATACATGTAAGTTCTTTGGCTTCCCCATTTCCTGTACTATTCTTAACCTTCCCCTGTCTACTTTGTACCTACCATTTATGCTACTTATTCCCTGTACCTTTTCCCCCATTCCCACCCTCCCCACTGATAACCCTCTATGTGATCTCCATTACTGTGATTCTGTTCCTGTTTTAGTTGTTTGCTTAGTTTGTTTTTGTTTTTGTTTTTAGGTTCTGCTGTTGATAGTTGTGTGTTTGTTGTCATTTTACTGTTCATACTTTTGATTTTCTTTTTCTTAGATAAGTCCCTTTAACATTTCATATAATAAGGGCTTGGTGATGATGAACTACTTCAACTTGACCTTATCTGGGAAGCACTTTATCTGCCCTTCCATTCTAACTGAAAATTTTGCTGGCTAGAGTAATCTTGGATGCGGGTCCTTGCCTTTCATGACTTGGAATACTTCTTTCCAGCCCCTTCTTGTCTGCAAGGTTGCTTTTGAGAAATCAGCTGATGGTCTAATGGGAACTTCTTTGTAGGTAATTGTCTCCTTTTCTCTTGCTCCTTCTAAGATTCTCTCCTTATCTTTAATCTTGGGTAATTTAATGATGATGGGCCTTGGTGTGTTCCTCCTTGGGTCCAACTTCTTCGGGACTCTCTGAGGTTGCTAGACTTCCTGGAAGTCCATTTCCTTTGCCAGATTGGGGAAGTTCTCCTTCGTTACTTTTTCAAATAAGTTTTCCATTTCTTGCTTTTCCTCTTTTCATTTTGGCAACTCTTTGATTCCGATGTTGGAACATTTAAAGTTGTCCTTCAGATTCCCAAGCCTCTCCTCATTTTTTAAAAATTCTTGTTTCTTCATTCTTTTCTGATTGAATATTTTATTTCTTCCTTCTCATGCAAACTGTTGGTTTGAGTTCCAGTTTCCTTCCTGTCACTGTTGGTTCCCTGTACACTTTCCTGTACTTTACCTTGCATAGCCTTCACTTTTTCCTTTATTTTGTGACCATACTCAACCATTTCTGTGAGCATCATCCCGATTACCAGTGTTTTGAACTGTGCATCTGATAGGTTAGCTATCTCTTCATTGCTTAGTTGTATTTTTTTTTTGAGTTTCGATCTTTTCTTTCATTTGGGCCATTTTTTTTAATCTCTGCTTGCCTGTTAGGTAGTAAGGGGTGGAGCCTTAGGTATTGCCAGGGGGCAACCCACATGGCTGCGTTGTGGTGCTGTATGTGTGGGTGGGGCTAAGAGGGAACCATCCAGTTTGCTCAGTTCTTGGCCAGCTTTCAGTCAATTCCTCCACTACCCACAAGCAAATTTGGTCCTTCTGGTGCTGATTCCCAGGTGGGCGTGGTTGTGTACATTATAGGACCATGTGAGTCTCTCCAACAAACTCTCCTGTGAAGCTGGGAGTTTCTCCCACCGCTGCTGCAACCCCCACAGGTTTATCCAGTCAGAGGTTTTGAGGCTTCATTTCCCTGGGCTGGAACCCTGGGTTGCAAGGTCTGTCTCACTCCCCAGTTGTTCCTCCCAGTTTATCCACATGCAAATGTGGGACTGCCTGCTCTGCCAACCACTGCCTCGCCCACCCCAGTCCTCAAGCTGCCACCTTGCCGTGAGTCCTCTCCACCCTGGCTGTCCATCTCCGCCCCTCCTAGCGATCTGGATGAATGTTTCTTCTTTAACTCCCTGGTTGTTGGACTTTCATACAATTCAATTTTCTGACAGTTCTGGTTGTTTTTTAATTTTTAAATTTGTTGTTGTCCTTTTGGCTGTGCGAAGAGGCATAGTTTATCTACGTATGCCTCTATCTTGGCCGAAAGTCTGAGTGCTTATTGTGTACTGGACACTGTAGTTGTGCATCTCACAACATCCTCACAGCCACTGTAGAAGATGAGAACTATTATTAGGTCCCTTTTACAAGGACCTATCATTAGATTCATATAATTGTTATTAGATCAATTTTCTGAGGCTCACTGAGGTTAAGTAATTTGTGACAAATCACACAATCAGTGAATTGGGATTCAAATACCCGCTGGTCTAACCCCAGAGCCCTCAGCCATCTGAGGAAAGGGCCAAACACCTCTTAATTGTAGATGGAACCTCCCTAGTGTATGTTGGTAGAGGACCCCAAACAACCCATCCCCATCATCACACACAGAAGCACCCACACTGCTCCCACAGGGACCATCAGCTCCTGGGTTAAAGATTGAGTTCAGGGAGGACACCATTAAAATGTAAATATGTGTTTTGCAGGTTAGCACAGTCCAGAAGTCAGGAGAAAATCCTGCCCTGTTTCAAGATCTTAGAAGAGTTGGGAAAGATGGAGCACTCAGCAGGATGGGTGGCCTGTAGCAGCCATAGCAGGGGTGGCAGTGGGTGGCACTATGGCAATAAGTCTATGAGATACACCGGGAGTCTGAAGACATGGAAGACAAATTTGACTTACAGTACCATTTTACCCTGAGCTTCCCATGTCCTCCATAAATACAAATGAGGAGAGGAACAAATGGTGCATGCCTTGGAGACCAATAGCCTAGGTTCAAATCCTGGCTTTGCAACCACTCAACTACATAACTTTGGGCAAGTTAGTGCTCTGAATTTCCATTTCCTCATCTGCAAAATGCAGATGGACACACACAAAAAAAAACATTTACTGCAGGCATGCAAATGTTTGTATAAAATTCTCAGCACAACACCTGGTACTTAGTAGAAACCCATTAAATATCAAGTTCATCTGCCCTGCTTTCACCGCCTCTTGGAAGAAAAGGGATGTCAAATTTAAAAGCCCTAGAAATAGAATGGAAAATAAGTAAGGACTAGGTCATTCATTGATTCATTCAACACATAAGCCCCGAATTCCTCCTTTATGCCCTGGAAAGTCAGACATAAATAAACCAGTCACTGTTCTCAAGGAGCTCACATTCTAGTGGGCACAAGCCCAATACACTGTTGCCATATGATTGAATGTATTATATGATATAGGAGGGCTAGTGGGGCACTTGAGGGTACTGAAAAAGTTCACAGAGAAGGTATTTGACATAGAACTTGAAGGACAAGTAGTAATCGTTAGGCAGACAAGGAAAGAAAGTGTATTCCAGGTAAAGGGATAGCATATGCTAAGAAACTCAACATGGCAGGTTTAGGTGGAGCAGAAGTGGTAAGGATTGGTGAGATATTACACTACAGGAGAAAATACCCAAAATATATAGTAACCAGTGTAACATGGGCATTAAACACTTAGAAAGGACCCAGTGGTCATAAACAATAAGTAAGGCCACATTAGGGCCTTTAAGAAAGGGATTCCTCATATTTAGAATACTTTTGTCAATAGAAGTAAATACAGGTAGATAATTGATTCATTTGTTATTACTGAGGCTCCTATGCTATTTGAACATTTAGTGGGATAGTAACAGTAACATCTGGCATACAAGATATGTATACAGTGGCATATAATGCTGTTTCACAGAAGCAATTTTATGAATTCCACCCATATCTGAACATAAGAGATTTTTTATTATCCTGCCTAAACTTGGATGGGTATCTATTCAGTAGATTGTCAGGGTGGAAGAGCATAATCTCCTTATATTTCCCCTAAGTACAAAGGCCACAGCCACACACATAATATGTTCCTAATCAATGTTGAATTGCTGTAATGAAGTCAGTTGAATTGAATGTCTTTCTTTTGTAATTCTATCCCTGTAATTTTTTAAAAAAATCTTTTATCTAGTAATTCTAATTAACTCACCTCTTTTCCTTATCCTATTCATTACCAATTAATTTGCTAATAATGTCAGATATTCTTAGGTTAGAAAAGAAAAATTTTTAAATTATCTTGGAATTCCATAGAGTTCCCTCTTAGTTAATTACCCTCTGATTATTTCTCATTCATCCCAGGTCTTAGATCCTATAGTCTTAGGCTAGCATGGATTTTATTGACTGACCTGTTGTTTTTCTGAGCCTCCCAAGTGAGATAATCAGTAATGCAGATGAGACACACAATGAGGTTATATTAATCATTTATTTGTAAGTGAACTAGGTCACCTTTCACATCAGCTCTCCTCACATGTCAATTTTAAACATATCTAACATGAAACAGCCCAATGAAATCAGCTCCATCAAGGTAAGGGCCTGCAAACAAATCTTTTTGAGAAAATTAGTAAAAACAAAAATGATTTTTTTTCTTGCACCACAGTTAAGCCCTAACCAAATCAATGGGACAAGGGGCATCTCCACCTGATGTAGGCTGTGAGAGCAAATTCAACTTCATATTTGTAGGAAATGAGAGCCCCAGTTTAGGCTTTGGAACCAGATCAGCTTCTCTTCACACTCCAGCTTTACCACTTTTTTGCTGTGAGTGTTTTTTAAAATATTTATTTATTTTTAGAGAGAGGGGGAGGGAGGGAGAAAGAGAGGGAGAGAAACATCAATGTTTGGTTGCTTCTCTTAACTAAGAGGGTCCCTATTGGGGACCTGGCCCGCAACCCAGGCATGTGCCCTACACTGGGAATTGAATATGTGACCCTTTGGTTTGCAGGCCAGTGCTTAATCCACTGAGCCACACCAGCTGGGCCCAACTGTTGTGACTCTTTAGTAAGTTTTTGTTTAACTTCACAAATCTAGGTAATTTGGGGGTAAAAATATCTGCCTTGCAGGGTTGTTTGTGAATATTAAAGGTAAAGTATGGAAAGTGAAAGTCCTTAGCACTGTGACTGGCAATGAATAGATGCTCAATTAAGTGGTAGTTGTTATGAGTGTTACTGTGAGTCCATTATAAAGCAGAAAGAACATGAGACCATGAGTCAGGAGCCCCAGTTCTGTTCTTAGCTGTACCACTAATGAACCAAAGACATTGTCCCCTCTCTGAGCCTCAGTTACTTTGTGAAATAAACAGATTTGCTGAGGGATAGATAATATGTCACCTGGGTTCCACCACCCTCTTCTTTGACACCTGCGACAGGCATCAGTAATCAGGAGTCTTCCTAATGAGCAAACGTGGACTTAGAATCATTCTCACCGCTGGGTCCCAAACAGCCTCTACTGCTCAAGTAAAGTTGGAAAATGAAATGAATCTTAGTTGCCTTCCCTGAATTACATGGTCTCAGATGTATATTTCAGTGCAAAGATTCCAAGTCTCTGTGGAAGAAATGCTCTCTGATAATATTTACAAGCCAACTACAAGGTGAAGTGAAGGCTTTCAGGTTCAGAGTGACTTTCCACCTAACTAGATGAAAACAAATAATTCAACTTACTGGTGTAATGCAATGAGACTAACTTGGATTTATGTCTCTTTCTTCTGATGAATCCTAGCTCTATGACTTTGGACACCCCACTAAACCTCTCTGAGCCTCAGTTTCCTCATTTGTAAAAATGGACCTAAGATGGTTGTGTAAGATGTTAACATCCGGGGAAACTGGGTGAATATATAGAAGCTCAGTACTGTCTTTGCAACTCTTCTGTAAATCTAAAGTTATTCCAAAAAAAGTTTATGTTTACAAAGTGAGCAGAAGGGCAATACCTTGAGGGACTGTGAAGATTAAATGAGGTAAGATGTGGGAAAGGATGGAGTTTGGTGTCTTCCTTTTCCCCCTACCAGGCATCTTCCTTCACCTACACATTTGAACTTGTAGAACACCTGAGGAATTAGTAGGTATGCTTTCTGAACTGTGATGCCAGCAGGCTCACCTGGTTGACAGCACTGCAGTTCAGAGTCCTGCTGCCAAGTTGAAGCCCTGCAGACAAGAAAGTTGGATTTACACTGTCCAGGGAGCCAATGCATGTGTCACACAATGCCAGAAATCAAATTGGCACACTTATTTTTACTGGATTCTGCGTGTATATGTGTGAGGGGGCAGGGGTGCATGCAGTGGGAGGTAAGAGAACTGGATCAAATCTGGATAAGATTTGCAGGTAGATAGTTAAGGATGCAGTTTCATGCTCCATCCATCCTTACACTTAAAACTCTTTTTTCTTTTCAGCTATAGGTGAAAGCACTGTTCCAGATTGATCCTGATATATTCAAATGTTAGTGGGAAGAGGAACAGAAGGAGTATTCAGCCACTAGGTCCATGCTGGTCTCAGGCTTATTTACCAACAAATCCATTCCTTCCTTTTCCCTTCTCTGCTCTATATTGCAACAGGAGAGGGATGGAAGGGCAGGGGAGATGACTTGACCCTTGCAGGCTCAGAGGTTCCTAGACTCTGAAGGGAAAGCACTGGTAGGACATTAGAAAACAGAAGGGAGAGAGAATCCAATGTATTTCTGTCCCTCTTGTGATGTTCCCAGGGGTGACTGTCTTTTGAGGCTCCAGCAGTGCTGACCAGGTTTATTGTGGCTCCAGTTTCCACCCAGTGACCCAACCCCTAGGTTCTAGCATAGGAGCATAGGAGCTCCCTGCTATGGATAACCTCTGAGTAGCCTCATTGTCCTCGCCTTGGCACTAAAGCTCTCTCATCAGCTGGGTAACCAATTCTCCATGCTGAATTCCTTCTCCCATAAATACTCACTGGTTTCTGTTGTCCTAATTGGACTAGACTGATCCATCCTCCATTATCCAACAACAAGGATTCCCTCTTCCCACAAGCCAGTTTTTATTTTGGAAAGCCAGGCTCTCAGAGACTGATCTGGGAAATGCAGGTGGGTGATTAGGAGTGTGAAAGAGGTCTGGGGAATTAGAAATGGAGGTCAAGTTCAGGAGAGCCCAGGCACCTAAGAAGTTTCTGAAATAAGAAAAGAGCAAGGAATAATAAAATAAACCAATATGAATGAAAAAAAAAAAAAAGAAAAAAGCAAGGACAGAAAAGCAGTGGGACTAGTTTTGCTGCTTCTGGACTTTGTCCTGCTCCAGCCTGTGGATGCTCTGAGAATCTTTTGCATTGGCAGAGGGCAAGTTCAAGCCTAGAAAGAGAGGAGAGATGAGCCCCATCTCCCAATGGGTTCCAGAAACAGAGGTAGAGGAGAAGAAAGGCCCCAAGGTGTGGCTTCAGTAGGTGGTGGCTGCATTCCCATCAAATAGAGAACAAACCCAAAAGTCTCACTGATCCCATCTCTCAAGCTGTCCCAATGTGCCATGATCAAACTGTCCCAGAGAAAGGATTTGCTGAGGTAAGGGTTTCAACAACAACAGAAATGATGCAGGACTGTCCCCAGGCAAGGAGTGCCTTCACCTAATTTCCTTTTGAACTGTATTTGGGGCCGTATAGACCCTGCCCTAGTGCTGGAGTCTCATTCATCATCCAGTAATTGACTATGTGGCCTTGTAAAACAGGGACAGGGAACCCTGGCTCCCTACTTACCTAAAAGGACACATTGTGAGTAGCCAATACAAATGAAACTGTAATTCCAGCTCAGAGGAGGAACAAGAGAAAATGTCTGAGAAATACTTTCTACTGGAGGCTATGAAAGAAAGCAGAACGGAGAAAGTACTTTGTAGTGCTCAATAGCATGTTTTTTATATTTTTAATTATATTTTGTTAATTATGCTATTACAGTTGTCCTAGTTTTTCCCCTTTTGCCCCCCTCCACTCAGCACCCCTTGCTCCCTCAGGCAATGCCCACACCATTGTTCATGTCCATGGGTCATGTGTATAAGTTCTTTGGCTACTACCTTTCCTACACTGTACTTTACACCCCCATGGCTATTCTGTAACTACCTGTTTACTTCTTAATCCTCTCACCTCTTCACCCATTCCTATACATCCCTCTCCCATCCAGCAACCTTTTTCTTAAATAAGTTCCTTTAACATTTCACACAGTAATTATTTGATGATTAACCTTTGGCATTTTAATTATAATGTGTCTTGAGGTGGCTCTCTTTGTGTCCATCTTGTTTGGGACTTTCTGTGCTTCCTGGACTTGCATGTCTATTTCATTTACCAAATTAGGGGAGTTTTCTTTCAGTACTTTTTCAAATAGATTTCCAATTTCTTGTGCTTTCTCTTCTCCTTCTGTCATCCCTATGATACCAATGTTGGAATACTTGAACTTGTCCCAGAGGCTCTTTACACTGTCCTCTTTTTTATTATTATTATTTTTTGTCCTCGTTGTTCTGATTGGTTATTCTTTGCTTCCTTAAGTTCCAAATCATTGATTTGATTCTCAGCTTTATCCACTCTACTGTTGTTTCCCTGTAAATTGTTCTTTATTTCAATTAGTGTATCCTTCATTTCTGACTGGATCTTTATTATCAACAGGATGGCTTTACACAAATTGTTACTTTGGCCAAGGGCAATGATAATATTGTCATTGTATATGAAAATATCCCTAATTTTTTGAGATGCAAAATGAATTATGTAGAAGTAAATTATATAACATCTGGGATTTCCTTCAGAATATTAAGACAAAGTACAAAAGAGAAAAAGAAATGGAGATAAATACAGCTAACATGAAAAGTCTTGATAACTATTAAATCTGGGCAATGGGTACATAGGGAGTCATTATACTATTCTATTTTGTGTGTTTTCAAAGTTTTTTCATCATAAATATTTTAAAGCATGTGTTTTAGAGTTAGACCTAGTTTCAACATCATTCATTATGGCAAAAAATACATATGGAAAAATACTGAATGCCCTGTATTTTGATTCAGTAGTAGAGGGCATAGGGAGCATAAAACAGACCAGTCAGGGTTTCTAAATGTAGGAAAGGCCCTTAGATATTAGCTCCAGAAAAAAATGACAAAGGTCCACTTTGTCTGTCTATGCTTTTTAATCTGTCCCTGTTTGTCTAAAGCAACTTTCTGCTTGAAAGGCCAGAGTGCTCTCTGATAAATTCTTCCATTATCCCTGCAGACAGGAGCCACCCAAGACTAGAAGGACACTGGAAATCTCTTTTTGTGACCTCTGCCACTGTAGCCAGTGGATAGGCAAGTAGAAAGCCCTCCACAGTAGGAACTACTGTAATCTGTTGTGGGCTGCTTTTCCAGTGCCCTGAGCATCTCAGATAGGACCACCCAATCCTCATTTCCAGGAGATTCCTGAGCTTCCTTGGGCCATTCTGGAGTCACAGGCAAATCGCCCTCTCCCTCCTTCACCCATTCCTTTCCCTCAAAGCTGCATAAGATTGTGTAATTGAATTTGGGTGAGAAACAAGCAGTCTCAAAATTGACTTCTGGCTCTACCAACTTACTACCAGTGTGACCCTGAGGAAGTCACCTCCATGCTCTGAGCTTCCATCCCTCATCTGTCATGCATGCAAAGTGCTTACACACTGCCAGGTACAAGGTAAGCCGTCCTAAATCTGGGAACTGCCATTGGTAAGAAAGAAGAGAGAAGAGTCCATCCTATGCCCTGCTGAAAGGGGGAGACAGGAGTTCAGATCTCTTTGATTCACAGCCTGATAATCCAGCAAACAGGGTCCTGTGTGCTTTCCTCTGTAACACGGGCCCTGAGGCAAAAGACATGATGCACCTTCCCACCAGGCTAGGGAAAACACAGAGGCCCCAAATGATGTGGCCTTTGGGTAGCCTAGGATTTTAGAGGAAACCCAAGAAGGAAATCCAGTTATGGGCTCACACCAAAGGTTTTAAGCTAATTCCAACAAAGTTCCCCTGAAGCAACCCATACATTCTCCGTCTTTCAGGCAAAATGCTTTGCCTAAATCCAAGCAGTTATCTGGAAGGTGCTCTTGAATTGTGCAGGTTCTTTGGTGTTGCATTGTTCTAGATCCCAGTCACTAGCTCAGGATCTGAGAGTATGAGCCTGGGAGTATGCACTGCAGTGTGAGCCTGCGACAGCTGAATGAATCATGCTCAGCCCCCAACTGCTCGGTATATGCTCACTGGATTTACAGAGGGATGGCCTGCTTTCCCTGAAGGCCAAATAAAATGTAGAAGCAACTTTGTGATACAGTTTATAGATTCCATTTTCCAGGTGAAGGGACAGGAACTAGGAAAGAGTAAATGGATCATCTACCATATCCAATGTACACTCCAAAGCTGTCAAGGGTCTGCGGGCCTCCTCATCTTCCAATCAGCATTCTTGCCCTTGGCTCTCTGCTGTCTCTGAGTGTGGCTTCGTAGGAAGTAGCTCTCAGGCCATTATAGGCCATGGGGAGGGAGGATGAGAAGAGAAGAGGGGATGATTTCTAGAAGAACCCTCCTTTACAAGAGCAATGTAACTTGGCCATGGTTTGTTTGTTTTAAATAAACACATATTGAAGGTTTTATTTAACTCATTTATGAGGAAGCTAGTGACATAGCACAGGGGTGCAAAGGAGAATTAAAAATAGCATGCATTTGTAGTCAGTTAAGGGATGCTAAAATGAATTTCCAAATGGTTGTAACATAAGAAAAAAGCAGCAGAAAGAAAGAAGGAACTCCTACCCTTTACAACCCCATGGATGGAACTAGAGAGCATTATGCTAAGTGAAGTAAGCCAGGTGGTAAAAGACAAATACCACATGATCTCACCTGTAAATGGAACCTAATCAACAAAACAAACAAATGAGTAAAACAGAACCAGAGATGTGGAAATAAAGAACAAACTGACAGTGACCGGAGGGGAGGGGGAAAGGGGATGATGGTGGAAAGAAGAGGAAGGGTCAAGTCAAGGAACATGTATAAAGAACTCATGGATAAGAACAATGAGAGAGAGGACTGAGTGTGGAAGGTGGGGGTGGGTAGGGCAGGGGAGAGTAAAGAGGGGAAAATGGGGACAACTGTAATTGCACAACAGTAAAAAAATTATGATGTGTCTTAGTGTTAGCTTCTTTGGGTATTCTTGTAGCCTAAGGAACATGAATAGAGGACTCATGGACATGGACAATGGTGGAGGGGATTGACTGTGGGAGTTGGGTGAACAGGGTTGGGGTGAGCAAGAGGGAAAAAGGCAGGACAACTGTAACTGAATAACAATAAATTTTTAAAAAAGAAAAAAGTGTCAATATTCACAGGAATTATCAATTATATTCCACCAGACACCAGACTTGTACAATCCCCTGAGCTTCCAGTTACATCAAAAGGATATTCAGTGACTTCTTTGCCCATCTCAAAATCTTCCAGAGTTTTCTCTATACCTGGAACCTGCAGAGATGCAGGTTCTTGACCTGGCAGAGGAAATTTTAGAAGCATGGGAGGAGTGATGATAGTGGGAGTAAGGGAGGGAGGGCCTTGAAGCCTGTTTTCTGTTCTTCCTCATGGTGTGGCCTCGGGTAGAACAATTTGTCACACTGGGCTTCAGCCTGGGTACCTGTAAAATGGAAATAAGGAATGGTAGTATCTGCCTCATATGGTCATTATGGGGATCAAGAATGAAGATAATTCACCTAGTAATTGGTCAATAATCATAATAGCCAACATTGAATGGGGGCCAGCTCTATGTCAGGTGCTGGGACAAGCAGTTTACATGCCTTAACTCATTTATTCCTCACAAAACTATGAGGTAAGTATCATTATTAGCCCATTTTATAGGTGAAAAAAGTAAGGCTTAGGGAAGTTACCTAGCCCAAAATGACCCCACCAATTACTGGTGGTACCATTGTTTGAACCCAGGCAGTGGACTTCACAGACAGAACTCTTAAGTTCTCCACTGCTTTTTTGTTTTCATGGGATATGTGGTCTTCATCAGAGGAAGTCCCAGCAATAGAAGGGCAATGTGCAATTGGTGCAACTATGGTCTTAATCCAGAAGCAAGTTTCCTGCAAACACATGCCCCATAAAGCACTTTCAGCAGGGAGGCCAAGGCCCAGGCCCTTGCATGTGTTGTACATGTTTCCAGCCTTATGCTTCCTATTCTACCCACATCCTACACCCCAGCTCACATACTCACACTCACATGCACACACACACACACACACACACCATGAAATATTTTGATTGATGCCTCCTCAGTGCTTCCCAGGCTTGTTAATTTCATGGAATTCATAGAAATTATATTTTTAGGCCCAAGGGCCCTTGCTTCCCCAGCCCCTTCCCAGTCCCTCTGAGGGTTAAAGTGGTCAATAGCTTGGTATGCCAACTGAGTCAACTTTCTGTAACTCATGGGTACCTTTTATAGACTCCAGGCACAATGACCTGACTATAAGCTTTTGACCAAACACAGACTAAAAAAATTTTGGAAAGTTGAATGATTAAATCTTTTACTATGTTTTGGGCTTTGAACCATATTTCCTTCCACCTATATTTGAAGCTGATAGATAAATGATTGCCTTATATTTAATGTGAGACCATGCATTTTTAAACATGTTATTTTAATGTCTAATCAATATGAATTCATTTGGCATTCTTTCCTACAAGCATGGCTCATTGTAAACTCATCTGTGATTCATGAGGATGTGAAAAATACTCCCATGGGAATTAATTCAGTGTCACTGGTCTAAGTCGCAGGTAGCAAACACAAGGCCCATGGGCCAAATCTGGCCATCCACCTTGTTTTATCCAGCCTGGCACCTTGTTTCTACCCGGCAACAGCACTGAGCTCTTGCTTGACAGTTAAGGAGTAGTTACATTTATACAGTCCTAAAATTACATTTGGCCCTTTGAAGGCAACCACAAGGCTGATGTGGCCTCTAGTGAAAATGAGTTTGACACCCCTGGTCTAAGTGAAACATTATGTGTTTGCTTTTCTGAATAGAGAGTTCATTGATATTTGTTCATCAAATGAGAAGTATATACTTTTTTTTAGTCTTTGACAAAATTATGGGAAAAAACTAACTATGTCTGTATGATTCCAAAAGATATGAATAAATAAAAAAGGAAGAGGTGATATTATTCAATGACTAGGCTGTTTGATCCATGCACTACTTGCCAATATATATGTGTTTGGTATGAGAGGGTTGACAGTATTTCCTTTTCTTTCACATATTATGGCTTTGTATATATAGATGGCTTCCCACTAAACAACTCAGATGACTCTTTTATGAGGAAATATATGGAAGCAGTGAGAAGTTAAAAATGGAAGGAGTAGGACAAAGGGAAAATTGTGACAGAAGACATTCTTAAAATGGTTCTGCCACTGCCATGGAGTTGTAACCCAAGCAAAGGAATTTGCACATTTTCTACATTAAAGCAGAACTGGTGGGCTGCAATGATTACATAGAAAATTGTGGTTACTATGAGAACACATCAGAAGGTGAAGATAAATGATCGATATTATACTACTTATCAGAAAAATCCCTGAGCATGATGGTTGGGGAAACAATGGCTTGCCCATGAATACAAGAGTCCAGGGCCCATGAGGAAGTCACATGTACTCTTATTACACTATTTAATTGTAGTTCTGAATTGAGTCAGTAGACATTCACAGCCTCAGTGTGTCTGCATGAAAAACCAAACAAGAGGATTTCATTTTATAAAAGCAAACCCAGAAAAGTTCAGTAGAAACACTAAAAATCAGCACAGGAAATCAGAGTTTTCAGGACACATTTTAAAACTGCATAGCAATAGAAAGTAACTTAAAATTGTAAAAGGGACTAGGCAAAGAGAAAGAGATTTACAATGGTTCTCTCTTCTTCCCACTCCACAGTGAACCAGTCTCCTTCTGAAGCTGAGATTAATCTGAATAACCATGTTCTAGTTGACAAAAAGTGGATAGAAGAGAGTAGCAGCCAGTGACTATTCACCACTGAGGCTGGCTGAAGGAATAACTTTCAACAGTCATGGAAAAGAGGCATACTACACAAAGGATTTGCAAGGGAGACTCAGGAAGCTTCTTTCTTGAAAGATCTTATGGTCAAAATCTGGATGAAAAACAAATTTCACCTTCTTGACTTGACTGATAAGGTTGTTTGACTGAATTAACCAGCTGCTTGGATACTACACAATTTAGTTAATTCAGTTCAACCCCTCCTAGAGCTAGACATGATCCAAGAATTCAGCAGTGCCATGTGCATTGTGCTGAATGACAGCATGTGTGATTTCTATTTATCCTTGTGTGTTAGGGGCCTATAGGCATGAGTAGTCCCCTAAGAC